>NC_141873.1:489965966-490268996 GCF_056163025.1 Triticum urartu | reverse complement strand
ATGGTGCTACTTTGAAGCACAAGTGTGGTAAAGGATAGTAACATTGTCCCTTCTCTCTTTTTCTCTCATTTTTTTCTTCTTTTTTTCTTTTGGGCCTTTCTCTTTTTTATGGCCTTTCTCTCTATTCTGGGCCTTCTTTTTTTATGGCCTTTCTCTTTTTATTTATTTATTCCTCACTTGGGACAATGCTCTAGAAAATGATGATGATCATCACACTTCTATTTATTTACAACTCAATGATTACAACTCGATACTAGAACAAAAGATGACTCTATATGAATGCCTCCGGTGGTGTACCGGGATATGCAATGGACCAAGAGTGACATGTATGAAAGAATTATGAACGGTGGCTTTGCCACAAATACTATGTCAACTACATGATCATGCTAAGCAATATGACAATGATGAATGTGTCATGATGAAAGGAATGATGGAAAGTTGCATGGCAATATATCTCGGAATGGCTATGGAAATGCCATAATAGGTAGGTATGGTGGCTGTTTTGAGGAAGATAAAGGAGGTTTATGTGTGACAGAGCGTATCATATCACGGGGTTTGGATGCACCGACGAAGTTTGCACCAACTCTCAATGTGAGAAAGGGCAATGCACGGTACCGAAGAGGCTAGCATGGATGGAAGGGTGAGAGTGCGTATAATCCATGGATTCAACATTAGTCATAAAGAACTCACATACTTATTGCAAAAATCTACAAGTCATCAAAAACCTCGGCACTACGCGCATGCTCCTAGGGGGATAGATTGGTAGGAAAATACCATCGCTCGTCCCCGACCGCCACTCATAAGGAGGACAATCAAATAACACCTCATGTTTCAAATTTGTTACATAATGTTTACCATACGTGCATGCTACGGGACTTGCAAACTTCAACACAAGCATTTCTCAAATTCACAACTACTCAACTAGCATGACTTTAATATTATTACCTCCATATCTCAAAACAATCATCATGCATCAAACTTCTCTTAGTATTCAACACACTCATAAGAATTTTTTACTAATCTTGAATACCTAGCATATTAGGATTTTAAGAAAATTACCATGATATTTAAGACTCTCAAAATAATCTAAGTGAAGCATGAGAGTTCATCTATTTCTACAAAATAAAACCACCACCGTGCTCTAAAAGATATAAGTGAAGTACTAGAGCAAATGACAAACTACTCCGAAAGATATAAGTGAAGATCAGTGAGTAGTCGAATAATTATGCAACTATGTGAAGACTCTCTAACATTTAATAATTTCAGATCTTGGTATTCTATTCAAACAGCAAGCAAAACTAAATAAAATAAAATGACGCTCCAAGCAAAACACATATCATGTGGCGAATAAAAATATAGCTCCAAGTAAAGTTACCGATGAACGAAGACGAAAGAGGGGGTGCCTTCCGGGGCATCCCCAAGCTTAGGCTCTTGGCTATCCTTGAATATTACCTTGGGGTGCCTTGGGCATCCCCAAGCTTAGGCTCTTGCCACTCCTTATTCCGTAGTCCATTGAATCCTTACCCAAAACTTGAAAACTTCACAACATAAAACCTAACAGAAAACTCGTAAGCTCCGTTAGCGAAAGAAAGCAAAACACCACTTCAAGGTACTGTAATGAACTCATTCTTTCTTTATATTGGTGCTAAACCTATTGTATTCCAACTTATATATGGTTTATAAACTATTTTACTAGCCATAGATTCATTAAAATAAGCAAACAACACACGAAAAACAGAATCTGTCAAAAACAGAACAGTCGGTAGTGATCTGGATCAAACGTGTACTTCGGGAACTCATAAAATTATCAAATAAATTTCTGGACATGAGGAATTTATCTATTAATCATCTTCAAAAAGCATTAACTAAATAGCACTTCCCAAATAAAAATGGCAGCAGTTCTCGTGAGCGCTAAAGTTTCTGTTTTTTACAGCATGATCAACAAGATTTTCCCCAAGTCTTCCCAAAGGTTCTACTTGGCACAAACACTAATTAAAACCATAAAACCACATATAAACAGAGGCTAGATGAATTGTTTATTACTAAACAGGAACTAAAATAAAGTTGGGTTGACTCCCAACAAGCGCTATCGTTTAACGCCCCTAGCTAGGCATGATAATGACAATGATGCTCACATAAAGGATAAGAATTGAAACATAAAGAGAGCATCATGAAGAATATTACTAGCACATTTAAGTCTAACATACTTCCTATGCATAGGGATTTTGTGAGCAAACAACTTTTGGGAACAAGAATCAACTTGCATAGGAAGGTAAAACAAGCATAACTTCAAAACTTTAAGCACATAGAGAGGAAACTTAATATTATTGCAATTCCTACAAGCATAAATTCATTCCTCATAATAATTTTCAGTAGCATCATGAATGAATTCAACAATATAACCAGTACCTAAAGCATTCTTTTCATGATCTACAAGCATAGAAAATTTATTACTCTCCACATAAGCAAAATTCTTCTCATTCGGAATAGTGGGAGTATCATAGGAAAATCGAATACTATAAATTGTGTCCACATTAAAAGAGTAATGTTCAGAGAAGGGGTAATCATAATCATGACAAATTTTATAAATATAATCACTATTTTTTATAGCATAAGTATCATCACAATAATCATCATAAGTAGGAGGCATGCTATCATCATTATAAACTTGCATATCAAAACTTGGGAGACTAAAAATATCATCTTCATTAATCATAGCTTCCCCAAGCTTGGGACAAACATTAATTGCAGCAAATATATTCTCAAAAACATCATCTTCATCAAACATAGCATCCCCAAGCTTGGGCCTTTTCATATCATAAGTATAATCACTGTCATCATTAATAGTATGGATAACACCAATAATATAGCAATTATCATATTCTTCCAAGCAAGTGCCAAAAAGATTTTCAAGATCATAAGAAGTATCATTATCTTCCATAATCATATTTTCATGACGCACAATAGTAATAGGAGCAGCACTATTTGGGAGAGATGTCTTTTTACCTCTCTTCCTTTTTCTTTTCTTTTTCTTCACCACATCATGTGTGGGTTCAATCCTCTTTTTGAAGCTCCTTATTAATGAGATTGGTTGAATAGGAGGCTCCTCCTTGTTACCTGATTCATCATAAGAAATAATAGGAGGATATTGGGAAGTCTCTTCCCTTTCATTAGTACTCTCTTCATCTTCTATTTGTTTTCTTTTCTTTATGTAGTTGGCAATATAAGGATTTTCAATACAATTCACCGCACAATACATATAAATTTCCTCTAGATCAAATCCAAGAAGTTTATAACGGGCAAATTCTGGAAGATAATTAGTTATACGTTTCATTTCTTCATAACTCATAAGCAAACTAAGTTCATTATGATGTGCAAGGGAAATCAAGTCATCACAATTTTTGGACACGATACGATCATGAAACAATTTGCATTGGGTATTGAAATGATCATGTTCATTACAAAGCTCACAAGTATGGCCAATATCTATACCACTATATAGTGTGCGAATAACTTTGAATAACAACCATTGGATGAAGCCGATCTAACGGTGGAGACGTGGCAAATCCGAGTGTTATTGACCGTTGGATCTTCTCATTACTTCACTGGATTCTTCCACGTGTACTATCTAGAAGATTCTATGGTTGGGCTAAAGCCATATGGACATTTTGCACAAAATTTAAAGCACACTTCTACTTTATTCTAGACTCTTCCATACTCAGACTCTCCTAACTTCTTTTTCTATCGAAACTATCATTCATTTTACTTCGTATTCAAGTCTATGTACCTTCATAAATCATATTTATATTTACAGATACTGTAGAACATTAGCTTTGAGATAGCCAAAAAAGATACCTAGATAAAACACGCTCAGTATATTTTACGTGATTTTTGTATGTTATACTTCATGCATATGCCTCACAATTTCATTTGCCGGCATAACTAGCCAAAAAGGATACCTAGATAAAACAGGCACAATATATTTTACAGTAACAATATGTCTATCTTTGGTTGTAGTTTGACTATATGAGCTCTCACGTGCTATGCACGTATAACTTACTAGTAATTTAAATTTTCAGAACATTCATCTAACCTTTGTTGCAACAGTTTAGTTTCTAAGTACTTATGCCTCTTGCAATATCTATCTTCCCAATTTGGTGTGTTCGTACAAACCCAATGTACTCCACAGAAATTCACATGTTTGTAGGAGACAACATAGCTAGTGCAATCATCATTAGTATCATGGATATTCAAAGAATTCGTACTAACAACATTGCAATCATGCTCATCATTCAAAGATTTAGTGCCAAACATTTTATAGATTTCTTCTTCTAGCACTTGAGCACAATTATCCTTTCCATCATACTCACGAAAGATATTAAAAAGGTGAAGCGTACGATACAAACTCAATTCCATTTTTTAATATAGTTTTGTTTTATAAACTAAACTAGTGATAAAACAAGAAACTAAAAGACTCGATTGCAAGATCTAAAGATATACCTTCAAGCACTCACCTCCCCGGCAACGGCGCCAGAAAAGAGCTTGATGTCTACTACACAACCTTCTTCTTGTAGACGTTGTTGGGCCTCCAAGTGCAGAGGTTTGTAGGACAGTAGAAAATTTCCCTCAAGTGGATGACCTAAGGTTTATCAATCCGTAGGAGACGTAGGATGAAGATGGTCTCTCTCAAGCAACCCTGCAACCAAATAACAAAGGGTCTCTTGTGTCCCCAACACACCCAATACAATGGTAAATTGTATAGGTGCACTAGTTCGGCGAAGAGATGGTGATACAAGTGGTATATGGATAGTAGATAAAGGTTTTTGTAATCTGAAAATATAAAACAGCAAGGTAGCAAGTGATAAAAGTGAGCATAAATGGTATTGCAATGATAGGAAACAAGGCCTAGGGTTCATACTTTCGATAGTGTAAGTTCCCTCAACAATAATAGCATAATTGGATCACATAACTATCCCTCAACATGCAACAAAGAGTCACTCCAAAGTCACGAATAGCGGAGAACAAACGAAGAGATTATGGTAGGGTACGAAACCACCTCAAAGTTATTCTTTCCAATCAATCCGTTGGGCTATTCCTATAAGTGTCACAAACAGCCCTAGAGTTCGTACTAGAATAACACCTTAAGACACAAATCAATCAAAACCCTAATGTCACCTAGATACTCCAATGTCACCTCAAGTATCCGTGGGTATGATTATACGATATGCGTCACACAATCTCAGGTTCATCTATTCAACCAACACAAAGGACCTCAAAGAGTGCCCCAAAGTTGTACCGGAGAATCACGACGAAAACGTGTGCCAACCCCTATGCATAGGTTCATGGGCGGAATCCGCAAGTTGATCACCAAAACATACATCAAGTGAATCACGTGGTATCCCATTGTCACCACAGATACGCACGACAAGACATACATCAAGTGTTCTCAAATCTTTAAAGACTCAATCCGATAAGATAACTTCAAAGGGGAAACTCAATCCATTACAAGAGAGTAGAGGGGGAAGAAACATCATAGGATCCAAATATAATAGCAAAGCTCGTGATACATCAAGATCATATCACCTCAAGAACACGAGAGAGAGAGAGAGATCAAACACATAGCTATTGGTACATACCCTCAGCCCCGAGGGAGAACTACTCCCTCCTCGTCATGGAGAGCACCGGGATGATGAAGATGGCCATCGGAGAGGGATTGCCCCCTTCGGCAGGGTGCCGGAACGGGTCTAGATTGGCTTTCGGTGGCTACGGAGGCTTCTGGCGGCGGAACTCCCGATCTATTGTGCTCTCCGGAAGTTTTAGGGTATATGGAGATATATAGGCGGAAGAAGTACGTTAGGGGGGCCACGAGGGGCCCACGAGGGTGGAGGGCGCGCCCTAGGGGAGTGGGCGCACCCCCTACCTCGTGGCCTCCTCGAAGCTTCCCTTACGTGCACTTCAAGTCTTCTGGGCTTCTTTTCTTCCAAAAATGAGTTCCGTGAAGTTTCAGGTCAATTGGACTCTGTTTGATTTTCCTTTTCGTCGAAACCCTAAAACAAGGTAAAAACAGAAACTGGCACTGGGCTCTGGGTTAAGAGGTTAGTCCCAAAAATGATATAAAAGTGTATAATAAAGCCCATAAACATCCAAAACAGTAGATGATATAGCATGGAGCAATAAAAAATTATAGATATGTTGGAGACGTATCACGAACCAAGGCGGAGGACGATGGTGAGGCCTCAGACAGGAACGAACAGGAGCCGGGGAAGATCACAACCAGCCATGGGAGGCGGGAGCAGGTGGTCCCGCGGGTGCTGGTTTGTCTTTGGCGGCTGGAGGAAGAAGAGACTGAAGAAACGCGACAAACGTTGAATGTCAATCCAACGGTCAAGGTTGGCACAATCGTTCGTTGAATAAGCGGACACCAAGTAGCATACTTTTTTGTATATAGAAAGAAAATCAAAGACTTGGGAAGGCGTACAGAACAAGCTAGTGTACCAGTAAAGAGACGTTGCCGAGTTTTAGAAAAAAGAAAGACGTGATCCTGTAGCTGGTTCGAATCCAAACCTAGACTATGACTATATATGGTGCTATGCTACTCTGCAAGTAATGAAACTGACATATCCAACGTTCGCTTCTCCTCTTCTCTACTTACTCTGCCTAGCATCAGAAGCTCTGGCCGCATCAACCATGTCTGCTGGCTGCTTGTCCACCTGCTCTTCAGCAGGCAACAACCAGATATGCGCCAAGTCGCCATCCGTACCATCGCCTGTGGGTCTCATCACACCCCCGTCGGCACGCGCACCGCAGCCGATTGCTCATCGCAACCCGCTGCCGTTGGTGTGGTGCCACTGCTGCAAATCACGCAGAGTCATCTGTCGCGTCTCAACCACAATCCGCAACCCTGGCCGAGTCTTCTACAAATGTCCGAATCATGGGGTAATAATATGTTTAAGTGTTGTTCTGCTGCTTTCAGTTGCTGATTTTTTTAATAGTTTGGTTGATGATCTTCCAATTTGATTCATGCAAAAAAGGGAAGATTCGTGTGATTTGTATTTCTGGGAAGTTGCTGATGTGGGGGAATGCAACTACGCTGATTATTTGGTTAGCCGAGGAATCCCAATACCAGCAGGTTGGGGTGTTGGACAAGTAACTGAAGGAACGTCAGAAGAGGAAGATGCAGAGCAGAAGGTTAAAGATGCAGTTCCTCTGATCATGGCCAAGCAACAACTGCTGAACGGCCTTGACAACAATGAGGAGATGAAAGAGCTTGTGAAGATAATGGGCAAAATCGATGTGCTCTGTAGGATGATTGTCTCTTTATTTGCAGTGTATGTAGCACTCGTGATGTATTCAGTGGCTACGACATGAGCACTTTGCTGAAACTAGTAATGAATGAAACCTATGTAGCAGGCTGGGCATAGTGTTGTGAACACCTAATGATTTCTATTAATGGAAATCAGGGGGTATCCCCTTTTGCTCATATAAATAAATAGCAGAGCCCTGTCGGGTCTGCTTTGTTCTCATTCAAAGACGTCGGCAAATTGCAGTCCAACAGCAAACTATGTCATCAAATTCAAGTTTCACAGCCAAATATGAGTACAACTAAACAACAATGTCATCATGTTTTAGTTTTCATACAATCACCAAACACAAATCAGCATACATAACAAGTGATGTTCTCACAGCAAAATACTAAACAACATGTTCATCAGGTTTCAGTTGTCATAGTAAACACAATTTCACATAGTAGATAAAAAAACGTCTTCTGACAGGCAAATACGACAAAAGCAATGTAATCATCATCCACAACAGCAGCGTCAACATCTTCGCCATGTGTATCAATCTGAATCGTAATTCCCCACGGTGTCATCTTCTTCTTCGTCCTCAACGTCCTCAAACGTTGGCTTCTTCTTGATCAACTCTTGTATGTCCATAGCACGACAAGCAATCTTTTCGCTGGCGTCATTGACGTGATGGTTCTCAAAGATATTAGGAACATCTGTGTTATCTTGTACATCAGGAGCAGTGTAAGCATCATCTTGTTGTGCAACTTCATTAAACGGATTCCTCTGCTCAAACCTTTGCAATACTCTCTAGTCATCGCTACGTGCAAATGTGTCTTCCAAGAAAAATATCTGTGTTGCTTGATTTGCCAAAATAAAAGGCTCGTTGGTCTGGTACACCGCCTTGACATTGATGGATTTGAAATAATCATCAGCTCTAGGTTTTGCGATCCTAGAAAACAGGTTATACCAACGACAGCACAACAGAACCACACACCGATGATCCTCGAAACTGGAGATATACTGCAACTGAACAATGTCTGTTATGTTAGCATACATTTCAGTTGTCTCTTTATCATACGTATCCGTGCTCATGATGGCACTGTTTTGTGTCTTCCTGCCTTCGTCTCGTGCAAGGGTGTTGTAGCGCACATCTCCAACAACGCAAGATTCATAATGTCTTACCCGAGTATCAGGACCCATTGCTAGTGAGTAAAGGGCATCATCAACTGCCTGCCCATCCTCCCGCATCTTCTTAACCTATGGTTAGAAAATAGACAAGCTGATCATCTTATGTACTCAATATATTAAAAAAACTGACAGCGCACTTCAAAAGCTTACATGGTTCTTGAACCATTTCGCAAATCCTGCCATAACCAGTTTGTCAATGTTTCTTGGATTTTGCAGCAGTAACTCCTCTTTGTAGATGCTGCACAACATAGTGATCGCGTCAAACATCTAAATATATAAGAATGTGCTGCAAGTTTAGTACATTACAATGTATAAGCTGCAGTACTGCACTTACTAGATATAAGGTAGTATCTCAGAACAATTATTCAACACATACCAAACCATTTTGTCCAAATCTTTAGTTTTGTCCTCTTGTCGACTCTTCCCTGTAACTCGAACAGAATAATCAAAAACATTGAGCCCGGGATTGTCTTCACCCACCTCTTTGCTAAGCTGATCAGTTGTTTCAATGTATTTTGAGCAGAATGTCAACGCTTCTGTAGCAATGTAGGCCTCTGCAATGGAACCCTCGGGTCTAGCTCTGTTCCTAACATAGCCCTTGAAAGTGCCTAGCCGCCTTTCAATAGGGTACATCCAGCCATACTGTACTGGACCTCTAAGTAGTGCCTCATCAGGTAGATGAACAGCCAAATGCACCATCACATCAAAGAAGGCTGGAGGATATATCTTCTCAAGGTCACATATGATAGTTGGTATCTTGTCTCTAAGACGCTCCAAAGCATCTATCCTGATATTCCTACTGCAGAGTTCCCTAAAGAATTGTCCCAACTCTGCATCTGCTCTGTATAAGTCAGGGCGGCCCAATCCTCTAAGGATAACAGGTAAAACCCTTTGAAGTAGGATGTGGCAGTCATGAGTTTTCAACCCTTGTACCTTGTTTCCATCTGCACTGACTCTCCTTTCAGGTTTGGAAGCAAATCCATGTGGGAATCTCACACGTGACAGGACCTCGCAGAATTCTTTTCTTTTTTCCTTGTCCAAGACGTACACAGCTGGTGCCATATCTCGTGGTTTACCTTCATCTTGCACCTGCAAATCCTTTTTGATACCCAGGTGTGTCAAATCAATCCTAGATTTTAAGGTATCTTTCGCCTTGCCTTCAATATTAAGAAGTGTGCCGATAATGCTGTCACATATATTTTTCTCGACGTGCATCACATCAAGATTATGCCACGGATCCAAATCTTTCCAATACTCCAAGTCCCACAAAGTGGACCCGCGGGTAAACAATAATCTCTCTTCTACCCCGCCACACTTCCTTTTCCCGCTACCATTACCAGGATGGTTTCCTGGTGTAATATGCCTGACCTTCTCTAATTCCACTTGCAACTCATCGGCGATGAGCCTCTTTGGCGCATCACGGTTTTCATGCTTTGCATTGAACACATGTCTTTAGTATTTTCTAGGATGCGGCTTGTCCTTGGCAAGGAAACAACGATGTCCAATGTAACAGATCTTGCTAAGTATTGCGTATGACAGCGGATTCCTGTCACATCAAACACATGCATTGTAACCATGTGTTGTTCGCCCTGACATGGTGCCCAAAGCCGGATAATCATGGATGCACCAAATTATAACAGCACGCAGAAAGAAATCAGCTGGTGGGCTGCTATATAGGTCTCGAGTGAGAACACCCTTCCATAGCTGTTGAAGTTCCTCCACAAGAGGCTCCATGAACAAATCAAAATCCTTTCTAGGACTTTTTGGACCTGGGATGAGCAAGGCCATCATGTAGTTTGATTCTTTGGTGCAGACATTTGGAGGCATGTTGTAAGGGATAACAAGCACTGGCCACATGCTATATGTGGCGCTCTGGTGGCCAAATGGGTTAAATCCATCTGAAGCTAAGCCAAGTCTAATGTTTCTCGGGTCAGCAACAAACTCTTTGTGTTTATCATTGAAGCTTTTCCACTCACTACCATGAGATGGATGGCTCATTACATTCTGATCTCTGTACTCCTGGTTCCTAGAATGCCATAGTACATCCTCTCTTGTTTCAGCATCATGAAACAACCTCTGCAATCTTGGTGTAATTGGAAAATGTCTCAGGACATTATGAGGAATCCTCTTCACAGCATCGCCATCTTTCCATCTTGATGATTTGCATTTCGGGCATTCACTTAAGTTGGCATAATCCTTCCGGAACAGAACACAATTATTCTTACAAACATGGATCATATCATATCCAATTCCAACTGCACGAAGGAAATTCTTCATTTTACTGTAGGTGTGTGGCAGCTCAGACGCATTTGGGAAAGATTTGCGGAAAGCAGCCAACATCGCATCGAATGATTTGTCGGTCATCCGCTCAGATGTCTTCACCTGAAGAAAGGTGACCATAGCTGAGAATACTGACAGCTTATTTCCTGGGGTGACAACAACATTGCATTGTTCCAACATGCGGGCCCACCGTTTTTCTTCTACAAGTGAAAGTTCACGGAATGCATGAGCATTTCATAGCATTGTTTCAATGTTGGTCAAACTCACTGGCTCCGCCACCACCACCTCCTCCTCCTCTTCCACCCGAGCATCAGGCAGATCAAGATGGTGATCTGCTGCTTCCACATAGTCAATAACATTGACGTTCACAGCTTCACCATGATGAACCCACCTAGTATATGTGACCGACATCCCATACAAGTGTAGATGATTTTGCACAGTTGACTGGGGTCTTGTAACTGAATTCATACAACTGCTACATGGGCAGAGCACATCTGATTTCGAACCACCGTACTCAGCTCTGATAAAGTTCATGAAGTTTTCAACCCCCTCGACATATGCAGCGGAGAATCTTCGAGCAGAAGTTATCCAAGTCCTGTCCATCTGTTAGACATACAAATTAGTTCTTCTACTAGATATTACAGGAAAACACATATATGCTTTTTTATGAAGTCCAGAAAAAAAATACCTAGGTCGATGTCTAAAGCTATGGCAAGATATTTGGACGAGCAGATCTAAGTAACGAAATATATGTAAAGCTAATTCAGCAAACAGATTTGAGTGCCAAATTATGGCAGGCTGTTTCAGCAGTCAATGAGGCCGAGCACACAACCATCGAACTATCGAAGGCCATCGCAGCAACAAACATCGAGTATAAAACGGTGTAGAGCTATTTCACCTAACAGATTGGCAATCTACATCACAATAAATATATGGCAGGATATTTTAGCAACTAATCGGCCTTGGCATGCCATCTCAGCTAAGCAGATTGAGTGCAGAACAGGGCAAGGAAGCTTCTTAAGCAGAGCATATTGATAGTAAACTACTTCGGCAAACAGTAAGATTAACAGCGTCTATCAGCTAACATTCAGCACTACACCGACATGAACGGGGCCTCAGTCTAGAATGAGCGTACCGTGGGAGAAGCTGACCACCGTGCGTATCCACACGAACGTCGCCAGCGGTGGCGGCGCTGACCGCCGTGCGCCTCCACAAGAACGTAGCCAGAGGTGGTGGCGCGTCTAGAGGACGACAGTCTACGAGATCATACTGTGGGAGCGAGAGGATCGCCGAACCGCGACGCCGACGTATCGGCGTGGTGGGGAGGCGGCTTTGGCGGAGCGAATGGAGTGGAGGGGGACAGGGGGGAGGGGGTTTGGGGAATATTATTGGCTAGTTGGCCGAAGGGCGGTTGAATCGGATTTGGGGGGAATTTTTGGGAGTGGGAGGGGGGAGGATTTTCGCGCGGTGGGCGGGGGGAGTTTGGCGCATGGTCGGTTTCTCCAAGTGCAGTCCCACGTGTCAGTGAAGAGGCAAGCCGAAGCGCGTTCCGTACGTGTGCAGGACCGAACGTGTGTCGGGTGCAATGCGACCACGACAGGAGTGCTGTGAGTGTACCACCTTTTTTCCTTTTAAACTAGGTGCTTCGCCCCCTCAAAATTTTTTTTTGTTGCTTCACGCGATCCATCGATACTACTACTAGTAATCCGGTAATCCCGACTAAAACAACGCGACCGGGTCTTTTCCCGCGCGATATGCTGGGAGGTTGGCTTAGTTGGGGTTTTTAGGACGAGTAATGCTACACCTACGTAATCCCAGTTACGTAATTAACGTAATGTGAAATGTGTGAGCTGTTGATTGTAGATTAGGGGGAGGGAGGGGCCCACCACCATGAAAATCAGGGGAGGGGAGAGAGAGGCAATTTACGTTAACCCCTTAGTAGGTTCCCGTAGATGTAGAAAGATGTGAAATGCGTGAATGTGTAGTGGACGTACTATTGGAGTGCCTAAGATAATTTGTGTATGTATAGACCCTATGTGTTTATTTTACTTCGCATGTTAGATTTGTCTCGGTTCAATAAAAAGCAGAGTTGGTGATGATGGTGTGCCTGTCATCCTGCAATATAGGCCGTCTGATCTATATCTAACGGATAGGAAGGAAACTATGACAATTTACCCACACTCCTCTCCACATTTGCAGATAAGGCTTTCCCTCGTTCATCTTTTTCTCCCACAAGATCTTGATCTTCCGTGCAATGCACGGGCATCTTGCTAGTACTCCTACAATATGTATATTATTGTGAAAGTTCATATACACCGGCTAAGATTAATGCAAACACGGCATATTTTCATTACATTTCGAACTTTTATAGGACAGAAAAATAAAAGAAACCCGACCCTAAACCTATTCTACGGCGGCGACCGACGTCCTCCATCTGCGATCTCTATGTACGGGTGCGGGGTTCAAGACCCGTGAAGTGAAGGTGAGGTCTCCGGCGAGGAAGAGTAGAGCATGGGATACAGACCGGCCAGTTGGCACACCATGCCCTGCCGCCTCCCATGCCCTACTCATCGTCGGAGGAGTCCCTGACCTCGGCGGAGCCGGACGTTGGACGGCGGCAAGTAGGACACGTGGCTGACGATGCTCCCATCGCCGGCCGCCAGTGTGGCCACCGCTTGTGCGGTCGCGTCCGTGTTCGGCTACGCCGCTATTGCGTCGTGAGAGGCGACTTGAGCGATGGCGGCGACCTCGAGCTTCATCCCTGAAGACAAGCTCTCCCGCAGAGCGTTCGCACTTGCGGTCATGGCGGATGTGGTGCCAGGTAGGAGGACGATGCGCTATGGTGTGGAGGTTAGCTGGGCGTTGCCACTTTAAGTAGCGCATTCCGGTGAGGCCAAGCGTCCAGGTGCGTCATTAAGTCGCCGGAGTTGGTTCCTCGGGCACCGAGCCTCTTAACGACGACATACAAACGGATGGCATGAATGCGGGCAGCTCGCGCCGGCTGGGAACGCACCGCGTGATGGCGTGAGGGACGAGGGTTTTGGTGTGCCAGGGTAGTCAGCTGCAGTCGTGGCAACGTTGGAGATGCCCTTTGCTCACATGCGATCCCCGCATGTCATTGAAAAAGCAAGATGACCCGGCATGGTCTCAGGTCCAGAGGATGCAGTTGGCCGTGCTACACCACTCCACGGACGCGTCGCGACGCCCCGTGCATCCTCGACGAGCCGGGTGTTGGGGTGTGTTTGGATTGTGGCCAAAGTGCACCTTACCAAAATTTTGGTCATGACCCAAAGATTGGTCTTTGTTTGGATGGTTGCCATTTTTTGGCATGCCAATGAACTCTAGCCAACTCTAGTTCATTTTTCTTGCCAATGTCGGCCAAATCATGGGCAACCAATACCTCAACCAAAATTTTGGTCATGACCCAAAGATTGGTCTTTGTTTGGATGGTTGCCATTTCTTTGGCATGCCAATGAACTCTAGCCAACTCTAGTTCATTTTTCTTGCCAATGTCAGCCAAATCATGGGTAACCAATACCTCAACCAAAATTTTGGCTACCCAATGCTTTGATGGGGCAACCTTGGGAAGAAACCAAACATACCATTGGTTGTGCCACAACACTAACGCCACCCTCGGCACACTGAAACCGCGGTCGCCATGTCCAGAGGCAGTGCTGGAGCTGCGCCCCGTTGTTGGCCCCAACAACCCACATGAACGGTTGTCGGTGGTGGGGAGGTCATGGGCCAGCTCCTCCATTGGACTAGTCTGCGCTATGTCGTCCCGACGGGTGTGCCCCACATGTCAGTTTCCCTATTTTCCCAGCCATATTCGAGCGTCAGTGCTCCGCGTTGCGCATTAGGCCTTTCACTATGTAGGCCAAGCGAGACAACTTATTGTTTATTTGAGCCGTTCAAGTATAATCATGTGGCATTTGCTTATTTCTCATTCCTCTCCAACCCTCTTCTCCATCGATCATGTCGCCCTCCAGTCGAGTCCATCCTCCCGCATGCCTCATTTGGACATTCCGCCGAGTATCATTCGCATGTACCCACCCTAGTCCTCTTTCAATAGATCTGCTGACCCCGAGATGAAATCGAGAGGGAACGAGTGGGGTCACATGATACCTAAGGCGGATTCAATGAACCGGTGATCATAGCATCCGCAAATCATATATAAAGGGTATTCAATGTTCGTTTCGTTTTTGAACGTACAATATACTCCCTCCTATCCTTTCTAGTTTACATATAAGTTTTATGTGTAGTCGAAGTATCTCTACTTTGATCAAAAAGGTATCAACATTCAACAACGCCCAATCAATATTGTTAGATTCGTACGTACTCCTAGATTTGTACTCGAGATGGTTTCCAATTTGACTATTGACAAGATTAATAGTACATGAGATGTATAATGTGAAAATGATATCATTGGAAACTCCTTTCACATATGAATTTGACCGTATGATTTGTGTAAGTTGCATGTCATATATTATTACTCTAACATTTGGTCAAAGTTATCCTCAAAAAACGCATTAGACCCTGTATGCTTTGTGTAAGTTGCATGTCATATATTATTACTCTAACATTTGTGCAAGTTGCATGTCATATATTATTACTCTAACATTTGGTCAAAGTAGTATAGTGGAAGTGGATCCTCTGACGCAGGTATCCCTGCCTTACCCTCCCTTTCGGTCACTTACAGGCGGACCCCATGCTTGCTGCTGTCTTGGCGGACTCGTCTGCTCCGGGATGGTCATCACTACAACCGGCTTGTCACCGACACCGGCCGTCTTGGCGTTGAGGCGGCGCAGGCGAGGGCAGAAGCGGCCACGGCTCGGCGGTCTCTCGACGAGGCCAGCCGGCTGCATGAGCAGCTGGCAGGTCAAAAGAGCAGCCTTGAGGCCGAGGTGGAGCTCCTCAAGGCGGAGGCCGCCAAGGCGGCAGAGGCGCAGCGAGACCTGTTGGAGGTGGACCAGCAGCGCGTCCAGCTGGCCGGCGACAAGGGCCGGCACCACGCCGAGGTGGACTGCCTGCGGGAGCAGGTTGCCACGGCTAAGGGGGCTCGTCAAGACAAGGCCCATCGCCGCGAGGCGGCCGAGAAGGCGGCCAAGGACAAGGGCGCCGAGCTGAAGGTGGCCCTTGCCAAGGCGGCCGATCTGGAGAAGGCGCTCAAGGAGCGCGATCGCACCATCGAACGGGAGTGGCGCAGTACGTTGCTTGAAGCGCAACACCTGGAAGAGTCCTTCTCTAGTAAGTGCTTTTTTCTTGTTGTTCGCTAGGTCGAGATCCGGCCTTTCTTCCTTGTTGTTCTTTTTCTAACTTGCTTCTTCTTTTGCGACAGGGGCCTTCCCAGAGACGCAATGGCTAGCGGAGGAAGCCGTCCGCCATTAGCGCGACCCGGCCGGTGTGGTTGGGTCTAGGACGGATCCGCGGGTGGCCTGGACCTTCCCGGATATCATCACCGCCGCCGAGGCCCGCCTGGAGGCCCCGGGGATGCAGCTGGGGCGGCTGTCCTAGGCCGGCACTGCGATGACGGCGGCCCTATGGCCGGGCTCCGTCCAGCCGATGAGTGGCTTGACGAGTCGCGGCGTGGTGCGTAGACTCCAGAGAACGGCTGGCAACTCGTCGAGCCTGCTACCAGGTGAGCAGATGAGTGGCTCGACGAGTCGCGGCTTGATGCCAGACAGGATGAGTCCATTGGCCCGCTCGACCTGCCCGTTGGACTGCGGATGCGCAACAGAGGCCACGTCGAGGCGCATGACGGAGACGGAGCAGTATTGTTCGAGCGCGCCCTTGGCGAAGTTGGTGCCGTTGTCGATGATGATGCTATTTGGAATGCCGTAGTGCACCACTATGTCTTTGATGAACCGGACGGCTGTTGGCCCGTCCAGTTTCTTGATTGGTCTTGCCTCGATCCACTTGGTAAATTTGTCCACTGCCACCAGCAAGTGCGTCATGCCGCCTCGAGTGGTTTTGAAGGGTCCCACCATGTCGAGTCCCCAGACCGTGAAGGGCCAGGTGATCGGTATGGTGCAGAGTGCTGACGCCGGCTGGTGGCTGCGTTTGCTGAAGCGCTAGCATCCCTCTCACCTGAGGACGAGCAACTCGGCATCTTCGAGGGCCGTGGGCCAGTAGAAACCGTGGCGGAACGCCTTGGCCACCAGGGATCGTGATGCGGCGTGGTGCCCGCACTCGCCCTGATGTATGTCGTGGAGGATGTCGATGCCCCGTTCCTGCTCGATGCAGCGCTGGAACACGCCGGTGGAGCTGCGCTTGACAAGCTCATTGTTGATGATGCTGTAGGCGGACGCCCGACGCTGCACTTGCCGAGCTTCTGTCTCATCCATGGGGAGAACCCCGTTCTTCAAAAATTCTGATATTGGGAGGGCCCAAGATGGAGCCGTAACCACGACGAGGACGGCCACCTGGGTGGGTTATGAGTCGGCAGCCCACGAGCCGGGTTGAGCAGTCCCCGGGTCGGGTATGGCAACGGCTGGGTCTGGGACGATGGTGGCAGGGTTGAGCTGGGCAGCCCCTAGGCCGGGTTCAGCAGTCTCCGGGCTGGGCTGAGCAGTCCCCGGGCCGTGTTGAGGTGCGGCCGGGTTGTCTGGAACGTGGATAGACTTGGAGTATGGTGATGGCTTGACGGACGGCTTTTGCAGGTGCTCGAGGGAGACACCGGATGGGATGGCTTGTCGTGACGAGGCGATCTTGGCGAGCATGTCGGCTGCTTCGTTCTCCGCACGCGGGACGTGGAGGAACTCGTAGCCCTCGAAGGATCCGGACAACTTCTGGACGAGGAAGCGGTAGCTTGCCATGTTGGAGTCGCGGGCGTCCCATTCGCCGGAGCACTGCTGTACCACCAAGTCCGAGTCGCCATAGCACAGGATGCGCCGGATGCCGAGTTCCTTGGCAAGCCGAAGGCCGTGCACAAGGGCTTCGTACTCGGCGACATTGTTGGAGGCGGCGAAGTGGATTTGGAGCGCGTAGTGGAGCCGGTCGCCCTTCGGGGATGATAGTACGATGCCGGCCCCTAAGCCGAGTCGCATCTTGGACCCATCGAAGTGCATGCGCCAATGCATCGAGTCGGGAGGCGGTGGCAAGTACTCGGTCTTGGTCCAGTCGACGAGGAAGTCGGCCAGGTCCTGAGACTTGATCGAGGTGCGGGGTTCATAGAGGATGGTGTGGCTGGCTAGCTGGATTGCCCACTTGCAACCCGGCCAGAGGCGTCCCGGCACCCAATGATTTCTCCGATAGGCGCCATGCTGACCACGGTGACAACGTGCTCTTGAAAATATTGCTTCAGCTTCTTGGCGGTGAGGTACACGCCATAACACATCTTCTGGTAGTGCGGGTAGTTCTGCTTGGAGTTGGAGAGCACTTAGCTCATGTAGTAGACTGGGCGCTGGACGGGTTGGATCTTTCCCTTCTCCGGTCACTCGACCGCCAGCACCGTGCTGACCGCCCGCGGGGTCGTGGCTATGTAGAGGAATAGCGGCTCCTTGTCGGTCAGCGCGGCCAGGACTGGCGCGGTGGAGAGCATGCGCTCGAGGTCTTGGAAGGCCTCGTCTGCCTTGCCGTTCCATTCGAACGGGCTCGTCTTCTACATCAGCTGGTACAGGGGCATCGCCCTCTCGCCCAGCCGGCTTAGGAACCGGTTGACCGAGGCCAAGCACCCGGTGAACTTCTGGACATCGCGCAGCCGAGCCGGCTTGTGCATGCGCTCGATGGCCTTGATCTTCTCCGGTTTCGCCTCAATGCCGCATTCCAAGACGAGGAAGCCGAGTAGCTTTCCGGCCGGAACGCCGAAGACGCATTTTTCCAGGTTAAGCTTGACCTTGTATTCGCGGAGGTTGGCGAATGTTTCCTTCAAATCGTCGAGGAGCATGAGGTTCTGCTTGGTCTTCACCATGATGTCGTCCACGTACACGTGGATATTGCGGCCGAGTTGTGGTAGCAGGTATTTCTACATGCAGCGCTGGAAGGTGGCGCCAACGTTCTTCAAGCCGAACGACATGGTGACGTAGCAATACGCCCCGAAGGGCATGATGAAGGACGTCTTCAGGGCATCGGCCAGGTCCAGCTTGATCTGGTGGTTGCTGGAGTAAGCGTCCTGGAAGGACAGGAGCTCACACCCGGCGGTCGAGTAGATGACTTGGTCGATCCGTGGGAGGGCGAACGGATCCTTGGGACATGCCTTGTTGAGGTTGGTGTAGTCGATACACATGCGCCAGGTCTTGTTCTTCTTCAGGACAAGGACTGGGTTGGCCGGCCACTCAGGGTGAAACACTTCCATTATGAAGCAGGCCACCAGAAGCTTGGCGACCTCTTCAGCAATGGTTCTTCTCTTCTCTTCGGAAAATCGTCGTAGAGGTTGACGGACGGGCTTGGCGTCCTTGCGGACGTGAAGTTTGTGCTCGGCGTACTTCCTCGGGATACCCGACATGTCCTTGGGGGTCCATTCGAAGATATCCCATCTCTCACGGAGGAAGTCGACGAGATCGCCTTCCTATTTGCTATCGAGGCGGGCGCCTACGACAACGTACTTGCTGCCGCTGGGGTCTTCTGGGTTGAGCTTCACTTTCTTGATGTCCTTGGAGGGCTTGAAGGCGGCCTTGTCGGCCGGATCTGAGGTCGGGATCGACGCGGCGGAGGCCTCGCCTGCTAGGGCGACGATCTGGTCGAGCTGGCGCCGCTCCTCGGCAATGACCAGCGACTTGGCCAACTTGGCGCCATCTCGGGCGCACTCCAGGGACTTGCGGTAATCGCCGGTGATGGTGATGAGGCCCTTGGGACCCGACATCTTCATCTTCAGGTACGCGTAGTGGGGAACCGCCATGAATTTGGCGAGCGCGGACCGGCCCAGCAACGCGTGATACACGATGGACAGGTCCACCACTTCGAACCAGATCGGTTCGCGCCCGAAGTGGCTGTTGTCACCGAACAGGACATCTAGCCGGACCCGGCCAATGGGGGAGCAGGAGAGGCCGGGCACGATGCTGTGAAAGATCATCCGGGTCGGCTCCAGGTCCTCGGCCTTGAGGCCGAGCTTGGTCATCGTGTCACGGTAGAGGATGTTGATGCTGCTGCCGCCGTCGATGAGGACTCGGGAGAACTTGCATGTGCGCCGCGCGACGATGGTGGGGTTGAGGACGAGGGCGTAACCACCAGGACTTGGCATGACTGCCGGGTGATCCTCCCGGGTCCAGGTGATCGGGCGATCTGACCAATGCATGAACTCTGGCTTGGCCGGGACGACGGTGTTCACCTCCCGCCGAAGGAGGCGCTCACTGCACTTTTCGTCGCCGAGGCTGGTGAATACGACATAGGCCGCGTTCTGGTCTGGGTAGGCGTCGTCGCGCATCGCGCTGCCAGCTGGAGGTGGCGGTGGAGGAGGTGGCGGCTGTCCAGCGCCCTGAGCCGGAGCCGGAGGGGGCGGGACGTCGCCCCTCATGATGCGCTTGGTGATGGCGCACTACCGAAGCGTGTGCGTGGAGTGTCTTGTGCCGCTGTGGTGCTTGCAGGGGCGTCGAGCATCTGCTCGAAGCTCATGGCGGGTTGCCATGCCGTCTTGCCGGTTTGCCGGCGCTTCGCCGCCGGGTCCGCCGCGGGCTCGGTGGCTGTGACGAGCCGGTTGTCGCGACGCGGTGCCGGCTGGTTGGCCTTGCGCATGTTGTTCTGGTGATGCTGCTGTCGGCTGCTTTCGCTGGCCGGTTTTGGAGGGGGAACCAGCTTCGCCTTGCCGGCTTCATCCAGCGCCACCTAGATCTTCATGGCGGAGTCGACGTTGGCGTACTTGTCCACCATTACCATGAGCGCGGCCATGGTGGTCGGCTCGGAGCGTAAGAGCTTGTGCTTGAGGAGGGTGCCATCTCGGCACCCGTTGACGAAGTACTGGATCGCCTGGACTTCATGGACGCCCTCGCAGCTGTTCCGGAGCTCGGTCCAGCGTGCGAGGTACTCGTGGCCGGTCTCCGTAGGCCCTTGCACACACATGGCGAGCTGGCTAGGGCGGCCGGGTCACTTGTAGGTCCCCGTGAAGTTGCAGATGAAGGCTTCCTCGAAGTCCACCCACGTGTTGATGCTGCCCGTCGGCAGGCTGTTCAACCATGTGCGGGCCGACCCTTGGAGCATGAGCGGTGCGTAGCGCACGGCAAGACGATGATTGGCACCGGTGATGCCAATGGCCGTGGTGTAATCGGTGCGCCAGTCTTCTTGCTTCACTGTCCCGTTGTACTTGGGGGTGTCGCGGGGGAGCATGAATCCTTTGGGAAAAGGCTCCTCCCGGATGCGGGGTCCGAAGCACGCCGGCCTGATAGCGCCACTCTCCTCCATCTCTAGGGAGTGAGCGAGCTGATCAAGGCGGTGGCGACCGTCGGCGTCGTCGATGGCGCGCGGGCCGACTTGCGGCCAGGCCACGGGGGGCCGGGTCCGTGCTGGATCTCTAGGATGGGCTCGTCGCCCAATCCATCGGCGGCTGTAGCGGCCGGGTCGCGCCGAGTCTGGGTTCGGCCGAAGTGCGCCTCGTCGGGTGGTGAGGAAGCGGTGTGCAGAAGTTCGCCGGACCCGCCAAGGCGGGTGGAGCCGGATCCCGTCGGCTTGGCGAGCTGGTTGAGGCGGTCCTATTGGGCGTTGGCGGCGTGGAGGAGTTCGCGCATCCGCCTGATGCGCTCTTTCAGCTCCTCACCCGCGAGCTGGTCCAGGCCGGCTGCGACTGCCTGGGCAGTGCGCATGTTCTTCACTGGGGTCTCATAGACGATTGAGACGGCGCCGAGGGCCCGGCCGATCGCTCCTCCCCGGGCATGCACATCTGCGACCCGGCTTGGGCCGGCCGCGGCGGGCGTGAATCCATAGGTGGCATTGCGCTCCAGTTGAGCGGCGTCCAGGCGACGCTGAGTGGCGGCGAGCGTCTCGGACAGGTCCAGCATCTGCTGGCGCCTTTCCTCGAGCTGGGTTCGGGCCTCAGCGACGTTGGTGGCGTCGACATCGGTGCTGATGGGGATGCGGAGGCTCTGCATTGCAGCGCGCAACGGATCGGACGGCTCGATCCATTCCGCCGCGGCCCTGGCTTCGGCGGCCTTCCTCGTCTCGCTCGACGAGGAGGAGACGCCGTTGCCGGTGGCGAAGACCTCCACATGAACCTCCGCTGCCCCGACGGGGACGCCGCCGCCGAGGGAGAGGGGAGAGTCGGAGTAGCTGAGCACCTCGCTGGGGTACTCGTCGGCCGCGAACGCATTGGAGATGCGCAGCGCGGCAAAGGAGGCGGCGAGCATGCCGATAACGTCGTCCGCCGGTGTAGGAAAAGGGTCCCGTCTGAAGCATGCTCTCAGCCAGCTCCTCGAGCTTCCCTACGGTGGGCTCCAACTATCGTGGTGGGCGCACGACAGATGCCAAGGGATGGCTAAAGAGAGGAGGAGGCTCGAGGGCGCTGGTGGGCTCCAGAGGCGATGTTGGCATGAGCGGGCGCGGGACGCCGGACATACCCAGGTTCGGGGCTCTCCGGAGAGATAATACCCCTAGTTCTGCCGAGTTTTGTTGGATGATCGATAGTACAATGTCGCTCCTGGAGCTGTATGGAAGAGGAAGGAAACTGGCCAAGGCTTAGGCAGTTCCCTCTCCTGGGGTGTTACTAACTTGGCGAGTGTAATGGAATGAGTTCTCTGGTGTGTCTATATCTCTCCTCTCTCTCCCTGCACGAGGGCTCCTGTGGGGTTTTATAGGTCAACCCCCAGGGGTACAATGGTAATGTTACAAGTTGGTGGGTCCATAGTGTCGGCGTCCGGGTACCCGGGCTGGGTCCCGCTGAGGGCTTGTGGTTCGCCGGGTTCCCCTAGGTGCGGGCCCCGCATGCCTAGGGGGACTGTGCGTCGTCTTGTCAATCGTCAGGGCATGGCCGAGTCGAGTCGTGTACAGTGCTCTCCGTCAAGTCGCCACTTGCTGTTGTCAGCGGTGGGGGTGGGGGCACTGTAGCCTCGCCGGCCTTGGTCAGCGGGTAGGTGAGGAGCACTGTTGCTACGTACCCGCTGACCAGAGGCATGGGCGGGGCACTGTCGCCTCGGTCATCATTGATTGAAGCCTTGTCCCATCGCACGGCCTGGATGGGACGGGTGCTGACCCGCGGCTGGACTGCGTAGCACGCCACGGGTGGTGCTGTCTTGTCGAGGAAGCTTTGGTCGTGCCAGGTTCGGCTGTCTTGCGCTAGTTGTTGAGGCCGAGTCGACGTGTCTTGCCGGGTCGGCTAGTCTGCCGGCTTGCAGGGCTTGGCCGGGTCGAGCGACCCGGCCAAGCGCATGCCGGTATTGAGGGGCAGTGCTGACCCCATTGTTTTTGAAGAAGATCCAGGTTCCGTTGCCTGCCCGGGGTCCACCCTCCGACAATATCTGCCTGCTGACAAGGTGCAAGGGAAGCCTGGGCCATGGTGAAGATGCGATATACCAAGGCTGACCCAAACCACATGGCCGAGGTCGGACCTGTGGGGTCTGATGGAAAAGAGATCCCCGTTAGTCTGGTGTATGACCAGGTAGAATTAGCCGCAAAGTATTCCCAATAGGATTGTAGGCTAGACAGCCTGTTGGATGGTATAGAAGAATAATTTAGTCAGTCTAAGTGATTGTGTACTTCAAGTGACATATATTCTCTCTAGCCGGATTGTAAATCATTTGTCATGGCGGACCTTTTTGCTTCGACCTCCGGACTCGACAGTCCGGAGTGTATCCGAATACCCGCTCAGTTATGTAAAAACCGGGGTACGCGTGGAAACCAGGCGTAGGGGTCATAAGTGCTTGAACAGACAAGTACCCAACTAGCTATGTTATATTACATGGATAGTAAGAAACATCTTCCAGGGAGAATAGTTCCGTTAAGGGTTCCTTTCCCTGGGTACACATGCATTAAAGTGCATGTCCGGACTGCGAGAAGAGACGCAAGATATAAACATCTGGGGGCATGTATTGCAATAAGTAAAACTCATCTTTTGTTCACCGACCGAATATTCCCTTAAGAACGCTAGCTTTCGGCTTCACCCAGTCTAAGGTACACATCCGGCTGACCCGATAGTAACAATCGCAGAGGTGCTCCCCTTATGCCCTAGCCGAATTAACGGGAACTGAGGGAGTCCTGGATTAGGGGGTGTCCGGATAGCCGGACTATACCTTCGGCCGGACTCCTGGACTATGAAGATACAAGATTGAAGACTTCGTCCCGTGTCCGGAAGGGACTTTCCTTGGCGTGGAAGGCAAGCTTGGCGATATGGATATGTAGATCTCCTACCATTGTAACCGACTCTGTGTAACCCTAGCCCTCTCCGGTGTCTATATAAACCGGAGGGTTTTAGTCCGTAGGAACAACAATCATACCATAGGCTAGCTTCTAGGGTTTAGCCTCCTTGATCTCGTGGCAGATCTACTCTTGTACTACCCATATCATCAATATTAATCAAGCAGGAGTAGGGTTTTACCTCCATCGAGAGGGCCCGAACCTGGGTAAAAACATCGTGTCCCTTGTCTCCTGTTACCATCCGCCTAGACGCACAGTTCGGGACCCCCTACCCGAGATCCGCCGGTTTTGACACCGACATTGGTGCTTTCATTGAGAGTTCCTCTGTGTCGTCACTTTTAGGCCCGATGGCTCCTCCGATCATCAACGACGATGCGATCCAGGGTGAGACTTTTCTCCCCGGACAGATCTTCGTATTTGGCGGCTTTGCACCACGGGCCAATTCGCTTGGCCATCTGGAGCAGATCGAAAGCTACGCCCCTGGCCGTCAGGTCAGATCTGGAAGTTTAAACTACACAGCGGACGACCGCGGAGACTTGATCTTCGACGGATCTGAGCCCCAGCCGAGCGCGCCGCATTGTCCCGGTGGGCATGATCTAGCTCTGCCGCCGAACAGTGCCCTGGAGGCCGCACCTGTGTCCGCTCCGACCCTTGGCTCGGAGCCAACCACACCAATCGAGGATGGGTGGTTAGACACCGCCTCGGGGACTGCAATCTCTACGGCGATCAAGCCGAACACCAGCCTTGTCCTCCGCGAAGCCCGTGACTCCAAGATGCCGGACTCCTCTCCGGACTCCGAGCCCTCCGCGCCCCCACCGATCGAATCCAATTGGGTGCCGATCATGGAGTTCACCGCCGCAGACATCTTTCAGCACTCGCCCTTCGGCAACATTCTGAATTCACTCAGGTCTCTCTCTTTGTCAGGAGAGTCCTGGCCGGACTATGACCGGCAGGATTGGGATGTGGACGACAAAGAAATTCGATGCCCACCCACCACCCACTTCGTAGCTACTGTCGATAATTTAAACGACGTGCTCGACTTCGAATCCGAAGACATCGACGGTATGGATGATGATGTAGGAGATGAACATGAACCAACGCCTATAAGGCACTGGACAGCCACCTCATCTCATGATGTATACATGGTGGAGACACCCAAAGGAAGCGATGACGAGGAACACAGGGATGCAATGAGGGATCGTTCACTCGAAAAGCAATCAAAGCGGCGACGTAAGCGCCGCTCCAAGCCCTGCCTCGACAGAGACAGCAGCCATACAGACCCAGCCATAGAGCAGGATGAGCCGGCGGACGACGAACATGCCTTCGAGCAACCGTCCGAACAGGGCAACTTGGATAAACAAACCGAACACCCCGTCCCCGGCGAAAACAACAGTCCGGACGACCTTACGCCGGATAGGCTCATGGAGCAGAAGAACCTCCACAAAAGGCTCATCGCCACTGCGCATAGCCTGAAAAAGTAGAAGCGGAAGCTCAAAACCGCGGAAGATGCACTCAGAATCAGATGGAGCAAAGTACGCAACACCGCAGACAAATATGGCGGCAGTCGGTGCACAAAAAGCTATCCAAAGCGAAAGCTATTGCCTGAATTTGACGAGGAGGCCTTAGAGCCCCCACAGTCAAAAAATAGGAAAGCCACCCAGTCGGATAGACGACCGCATGGCCAGCATGGAGCGGCAAGCGGCGCCGCACACAAGGCGGCACACGATCCACCAAAGGATCCGCATCAAAAAGATGGCCCAGCCAGATCTATCTACGGGCCAAGAAAGCAAGCTCTAGTAAGCAACGCAACACAACAAATATCCAAACATCACGGCACACCCAAATACAGGGGTGCCGCACACCCCCTATGTTTCACCGATGAGGTGCTGGACCATGAATTTCCAGCGGGATTCAAGCCCGTAAACATAGAGGCGTACGACGGAACAAGGATTATATCCTCCACATACACATGGCCAGAGGAGATGACCTCCACGCCATAAAATACTTACCCCTCAAGCTTCAAGGGCCAGCCCGGCATTGGCTCAAAAGCCTTCCTGAAAACACCATTGGAATTTGGGAAGAGCTTGAGGATGCTTTCCGGGAAAATTTTCAAGGGACCTATGTCCGCCCTCCGGATGCAGACGATCTCAGTCACATAACTCAACAGCCCGGAGAGTCAGCCCGGAAATCCTGGAACAGATTTCTTACTAAAAAGAATCAGATAGTCGACTGTCCAGACGCTGAAGCCCTAGCAGCTTTTAAGCATAACGTTCGAGACGAATGGCTCGCCAGACACCTCGGCCAAGAAAAGCCAAGAACAATGGCCGCATTAACAAGCCTCATGACCCGCTTTTGCGCAGGAGAGGACAGCTGGTTGGCAAGATGTAGCACCAGCGACCCAAGTACATCCGAAGTTAGGGATGGAATCGGAAAACCCCGACGCAGCAAGGACCAGCGCCGGAATAAGGGAAACAGCCCAAAGAGCACGGCGGTCAACGCCGGATTCAAAAGCTCGCAGCAGAATCAGAGAAAGCCGCCCCTCAAGGATAACAGGGACGAGCTATCCAACTTAAACAAAATCTTGGACAAGATATGCCAAATACACAGTACTCCCGGGAAGCCTGCGAACCATACCCATAGAGATTGTTGGGTTTTCAAGAAATCCGGCAAACTCAACGCCGAACACAAGGGGCTCGACACACCAAGTGAGGATGACGACGAACCCCACAAGCAGAGCACCAGGAAACAAAAGGATTTCCCACAAGAAGTCAAAACAGTAAACTTACTTCACGTGACGAACACAATGGCGCCAACAGAGATACGCGCCATACGGCCTATCCCAAAGGAGTCTCGCCAATGGTTGTTAAAACCGATCACCTTCGACCATCAGGATTACTCTTGAAGTATCCGGAACGCAGGCTGGACTGCCTTGGTATTAGATCCAATAATCGGCGGACTCCACTTTACAAATGTCCTGATGGACGGCGGCAGTGGTCTAAATCTGTTATACCAGGACACAATCCGCAACATAGGGATAGACCCAACAAAAATTCGCCATAGCAAAACCTCCTTTCAAGGGGTAACACCAGGCCCGGATGCCCGTTGCATGGATTCTCTCTGGCTAGAAGTTATGTTCGGCTCCCCCGATAACTTCCGTCACGAACAGCTAACTTTCCAGATCGCCCCATTCTCAAGTAGCTATCAAGCACTGCTGGGACGCGAAGCTTTCGCCCGCTTTAATGCAATACCGCATTATGCATCTCTTACACTTAAGATGCCCGGTCCACGAGGCATCATCTCATTAAAGGGAAAACATTGAGTGTTCCTCCCGCGCGGAAGACAGTGCGGCTGCCTTGACAGCCCCACAATAAAGCGGCTTCACCAGCCAAAGCACCTAAACAAGTCATCAAGACCACGGACACGGCTAGACGAGTCCGGCATAAACATACAATTGATAAAGGCTTAATAGCCGTATACCCCTGTACTAGGGGCTCCGCGCATATAAAACAAGAGATAATAAAGCTCAATTTTACCCATTTCAATTTATACTTTGTTTATTTAGTATAACTCATGTTCGGCACGATCTTTCTTCAACTAAGTCCCTCTCTTTTACAGATGAACACTATGCTACGCCCGTCCAGGATACGGCACAACGGAGACACATGCGTAGACGTGTAGCAGGGACCCGTTCCAAGGATTCTTTTCAGATTAAGACCCTGCGTAAACCTTTTTTACTGTCTCTTGTTGATACACATCCCCTGGTTTCTTGGTATAACCAAGGAGGAGGCTGGCGTTTTGGCATGTGGCCACATCAGAGTTTTGCGCATACCTGGACACTAGGGGCTTATTACTAAGGGCGTTATTCCGCCCGCCCTCATAAAGACCGAATACCTTAGGGAGTGTTCGGCGTCGCGAGTTTGGCCTTATATGCATCAGCTCCGAATCATGTCTTTGGTCAAATGTTGGGTTTGCCCGGCTCCTGTGTTTTGCTACCTTACGTTCCGCTCTATCGGCTAAGGCGGCACCAGGAGAACTACCGCGATTGTGCCCCGGTTCGGCTAGGCGAGCATCTCAGTAGAGAAAGCCGAAAACTGACTGTCATGATATAGCGTGAGACTGGTCAACCACTTGATGACTTACCGGAATCTTTAGGATTCCTCCGCATTAACGAAGGGCCGCTTCCCGGCCAGGCACATATGCGCCCCGAGTTCGGGCGAGCGCAGGCGCCACCAGGGGCTATATAAGTAGCCTCATTGTCAAACTCCTATGGCTAAGTGAAAGTGATAAAGCATCATAGTCTGATTGCCTAGTTCGCTGCGCTATCACCTCCTTTGTAGGACCAAGACGTTGGATCAAGTGTGAAAATGCGCCTTCTGTGAACACCCCCGCATTATGTGCGTGGGGGCTGAAGCCGACGACTGCCATCTTTCAGATTATATATACATATATGTTAAACGGCCACACAGGAGGTATTATAATACTTGCAGGCACAAGTATAAAAAGCTTCTACAATTTATCAAAATATTGTTTACAATAAAATATGCTATTCGAATATAGTATCCTTCGAGCACTGCGTCTCTATTAAACGAGCGCCTTGCAGAACTTCCTGAAAATAGTGCTCGGCAGGTACTCGGCTTCCATCCGAGTCTGGGGATGCAACAACGGTGGCCTCCATTTCCGCCCAGTATGTCTTGACACGGGCAAGAGCCATCCGCGCACCCTCTATGCACGCTGACCTCTTCATCGCATTAATATGCGGCGCCGCACCAAGGAACTGATGCACCAAGTTGAAATAACTTTTCGGCTCTGGCCTCTCTGGCCACAGACGACTCATGACATACTTCATGGCGTGTCCGGACAACCTATTTAGCTCGGCCCATTCGGCCAAACGATCGGCTAATGACAGTGGACGCTCCGGATTGTGGAACTGCGACCAAAAGAGCTTTTCCACTTCGCGATCTTCTTGATCTCGGAAGTGTTCGGTCGCATCTGCGGCACTCGCTGCCAAATCCAGATAGGTGTCCACCATACTCCACATCCAGTCTAACAGAGCATGTTTAGGATCATAGAACTTCCTCCGTAGCATAAAGGCTTTCCAGCCGCGATCTCTCCAACCTGACGCAGCTCCTCCTTCATAGCTCTCATCGCAGAGCGAGCATCCTTGGCATCAGCAACGGCCTTCTCCAGGTCCGTCTGTTCCGCCTGATCTTCTTTTTCAAGAAGCTTGCAACGGTCAGCAGCGCTCTTCAGCTTCACAGCCATCTCGGCCATTTCCTTCTTGCTTCGGCAGTGAGCAGCTTGTTCGGCTTTCAGCTCTTCAATTGCCTTTCCGGCAGCCGCATCACTTGTCCTCGCTTGCTCCTTGGCTCGGGCAAGTTCCGCCCAAAGATTCTCCATGGCAGCAGCACCATCTGCATCAAGCGCACACATTGTAAGATACTGGCATAAAACTCCTCTTACCAGGTGCCACCGGAGTAATTACATACCTTGTGCCTCGTCAAGCCGCTTGTTGACAAGCGCGATGTCGGCATCTGCCACGTCAAGTTGCCGCTTTAGCTCGGCAAATTCATCAGTCCGGCTGGCCACCCGACACTTCGCCACCTCCATATGAAGGCGGCATATTAAACCTGGGATTATGATCCTCTGTGCGCCGTCACTTTTTGACAACGCACAGAGTCTCAGGGGCTACTATCTACACAGGGCGCATCTTATTTATGCGCAACTGTCCAAAAAGGGTACATTATTTCGCGTACCTCAAAACCTGTCAGTAAACTCCTGACGGCCTCGTGCAATCCACTCTCTGCGGATGAAATCCTCTCAATCACCATACCCATCAATGCACGGTGCTCCTCTGAGATAGATACTCGCCCTAGCAGATCCTTCAGCTCCTCCGACCACGCACCAGACGGTGTCGGACTCGTCCGATGGCCCTTTTCGAAGGCCGGACGCGGAGGGCTTTGGGGGGCCATATGACTACCTTCCGGCCCTGCCGGATTCGGAGAAACCCTCCGCGATGATACCTCAGGGTCGCCCGCCTCGCAAGGCGGTACGGCAGGGGGAGGCGTTCCGCTCTCCATCATCTCCGGAAGAAGATCCCCTGAGGACGAGCTCTGCTGAGAAGGGCTAAGGTCCGAGCTACAAGGTAAATTTTTGATTACTCTTCTCAGATATAAAGCAAGGATTTCTCTCATTTCTTAGAAAGAAAAACTCCTCTCTACTTACGGCTCGGTGGAGGGCTGATCCCCTTGAGGGCATAATTCGGCCGAAGTATCCCCTGGCGCAGGATCCTCTGACGAAGATTTCTTCCCTCGCTTTGAGGCCATGGTCTCCGGGTCATCAGAGGTGGTCCTCTTCTTCCCCTGAGGAGAGGAATTTTCGATTCCTCCCTTCCGTACAACCTTCTTCGAGGAGGCTGTAGCTTCCTTGTCCCCTCCCTCGCTTTCCTCCGAAGGCACAACCTCCAACATCCTGACTAGCACGTGATCCGGCATGGTCTCGGGGAGGGGGCCGGACACCTGATTAGCTTTGCTTTTGCTATCCACTCCTGTTTAAAGGACAACTCTTTTAGGGGCAATTTTATGATAAATATACGGATAGCGAGTCCGGGCACAAGGCTACTTACTTGAGTATCCGGGCGATTGCAGCTCAGGCCTGCGTCCTCGGTCAAGTCCAGACACATTGCTTGTGATCCGAAGAACAATTTGTACATATCCACGGGCGTTGCGCCCATGAAATGCTGGAGAGCTCGTGGTCCCTCCGGATTGAACTCCCACAGGCGAAGGGGGCGATGTTTGCCAGGCAAGGCTCGGCGGATCAACATGACCTGCGTCACCACGACCAGGCTAATGTCTCTTTCTAAGAGATCTCGAATGCGGCCCTACAACAAGGGCACGTCCTTGGATGGCCCCCAGTCCAGTCCTTTATTGACCCATGACGCTAGCTGTGGTGGGGGACCCGAGCGAAAGGCAGGTGGCGCCACCCACTTGGTGCCCCTGGGAATGGTGATGTAAAACCACTCTCGTTGCCATAAGCTGGACTCCTCTTGAAAAGAGCCCTCGGGCCATGGAGCACCATCATTCTTGCTTATAACAGCACCTCCGCACTCCGCGTGCCATCCCTCGATCATCTTCGACTCTACTTTGAAGGTCTTGAGCCATAGTCTGAGTGAGGAGTAGTACGGAGGAAGGCTTCACACACGATGATGAATGAGGAAATATGGAGGATGGACTCCGGAGCTAAGTCGTGAAATTCCAGCCCATAATAAAACATGAGCCCCCTCACGAAGGGATCCGTCGGGAAGCCTAGCCCCCGAAGGAAGTGAGACATGAACACCACACTCTCACCAGGCTTGGGAGTGGGAATGACCTGCCCTTGAGCAGGCAGCCTATGCTAGATTTCTCCGGTTAAGAACCTGGCCTCTCTCAACTTCAGCACGTCCTCCTCCGTGACGGAGGAGGGCATCCATCGGCCTCGAAGGCCGGAACCGGACATTGTCGAAGGTCCGAAGCGCCTGAAATCTGGAGCCTTGGGTGTTGGAACTCGAGGCGAAGGGCGAACTCGTTTGAGATTGAAAGAAAGGAGTAAGGCCTTGGTCTCTTTATAAGAGGTTGAATACCAAGGGCCCTCCCCATGACCGTTTGGGACTCGCCTTTGATCGAGAAAACATACCAACGGGTACGGTTGGGTTACCCATGCCCGTATTGATGAGAATCCCGGAATAAGGGGACACGATCTCTGCTTTGACAAGACGTGCCAAGGAAACTGCCTCGCTAAACGCGCTGAGGTGGGACAGTGAAACGATTTGAATAAAGACTTGGCCGTGGTGTGATGTCATGCTACGGAATACGTCAGCAGATTAGATTTGTGTAAACATTATTCTCTCTATGGCAATATGTGGAAACTTATTTTGCAGAGCCGGACACTACCTTTGTGTTCAAAATCTTCTATGAAGTACTTGGAGGAGGAACCCGCCTTGCAATGCCGAAGACAATCTGCACGCCGGACTCGTCGTCATTGAAGCCTGGTTCAGGGGCTACTGAGGGAGTCCTGGATTAGGGGGTGTCTGGATAGCCGGACTATACCTTCGGCTGGACTCCTGGACTATGAAGATACAAGAATGAAGACTTCGTCCCGTGTCCGGAAGGGACTTTCCTTGGCGTGGAAGGCAAGCTTGGCGATACGGATATGTATATCTCCTACCATTGTAACCGACTCTGTGTAACCCTAGCCCTCTCCGGTGTCTATATAAACCGGAGGGTTTTAGTCCGTAGGAACAACAATCATACCATAGGCTAGCTTCTAGGGTTTAGCCTCCTTGATCTCGTGGTAGATCTACTCTTGTACTACCCATATCATCAATATTAATCAAGCAGGAGTAGGGTTTTACCTCCATCGAGAGGGCCCGAACCTGGGTAGAAACATCGTGTCCCTTGTCTCCTGTTACCATCTGCCTAGACGCACAGTTCGGGACCCCCTACCTGAGATCCACCGGTTTTGACACCGACAGGAACATAGGGCATAAACACAAGAGCCAGGCAACCCAGCTTGGCCAAAACTTAAGTCATATCGATGCATATAATGGCGAAGAAAAGGTACATGTGGAAAAGTAACACATGTGCAGGGGGCATAGAGCCCGGAACGTAATTATATTAAGCTTCTGTATAAGAAGCCCCCAGGTATAATGAGCCCACATGGCACATCAAGAGTGTGTAGTCAAGACACATTTTAACCTTTTAAGGCCGTGAAGAAAAAAGGGAAGAAAGAAAGAAACAAAGACAGAGAGCGGATATATATATAAAAAGGCAGAGCTAAGGAGACGAACACAGAGTCCGACACTAGGCGTAGAACCTTCGGAGTCTGGCCGCGTTCCATGGGTTTGGCTCGAGTCGATTGTCCGATGCATCCCGCAGATGGTACGCTCCACCGGTTAGAACTTTGTCAATAACGAAGGGACCTTCCCATTTGGGCTTGAGCTTTTCCTTTTTCTTCTCTGGTAAGCATAGAATGAGTTCGCCAACGTTATAAGTTTTGGCCCGCACTTCTCTGCTTTCATACTGTCGAGCCTGTTGCTGATAGAATGCGAAGCGGGATTTGCTACGCCACGCTCCTCCTCCAGGGTGTCTAAACTGTCTTGCCGATCAAGCTCGGCTTCTTTCTCTTCGTACATGCGCACTCGAGGTGAGTCATGAATGATGTCGCAGGGCAATACCGCCTCTGCGCCGTACACCATAAAAAACGATGTGTATCCGGCGGTGCGATTCGGCGTGGTCCGCAACCCCCATAGTACGGAGTCGAGCTCCTCAACCCAGTGCATATCGGATTCCTTCAAGCATCGCACTAATCTGGGTTTAATGCCGCTCATAATAAGACCATTTGCTCGTTCGACTTGACCATTTGTTTGGGGGTGATAGACAGAGGCATAATCGAGCTTAATGCCCATGCTGCCGCACCAAGGTTTTACCTCGTTAGCTGTAAAGTTCGAGCCATTATTGGTGATGATGTTGTGGGGGACACCATAACGGTGTACAACCCCGGATATGAAGTCTATCACTGGTCCGGACTCGGTCGTTTTAACTGGTTTAGCTTCTATCCATTTGGTGAATTTATCCACCATGACCAATAGGTACTTTTTCTTATGGCTTCCTCCTTTAAGGGGTCCGACCATCTCAAGCCCCGAGACCGCAAAGGGCCAGGTAATGGGGATTGTTTGGAGAGCGGTAGGTGGCATATGGCTTTGGTTTGCAAAAAGCTGGCAACCGACACAATGTTGGACGAGGTCCTGTGCGTCTGCTCGGGCTGTCGGCCAGTAGAAACCTGTACGGAAGGCCTTGCTTACAAGGGTCCGAACTGTGGCGTGATGGCCGCCGAGTCCAGCATGAATTTCTACCTAAAGTTGCCGTCCTTCCTCTTCGGAGATACACCTTTGAAGTACTCTGGTAGCATTTTTCTTATAAAGCTCTCCCTCGTGGACCTTGTAGGCTTTAGACCGCCGCACAATGCAATGTGCCTCGTTTGGGTCCTCAGGGAGTTCTTGCCTATTTAGGTAAGCCAAAAAGGGTTCTGTCCACGAGGCAATGACAACCATAATCACATGGGCCGAAGGTGTTATTTCGGTGGCAGAGCCTCCGATTACGTCAGAGTGCTCGGGATCTGGTGTTGTGGCCGGATCCGGACTGTTGTTGCCGGTCTCCCCTTCCCACGCCACGGATGGCTTAAACAGCCTTTCCAAGAAGATATTGGGTGGTACAAGGTCGCGCTTAGCGCCGATGCGGGTGAGGATATCCACCGGTTGATTGTTTTCTCAGACCACATGGTGGAATTCGAGCCCCTCGAATCGAGCTAACATTTTGAGGATAGCATTGCGGTAAGCCGCCATTTTTGGGTCCTTGGCATCAAAGTATACATTTATTTGAGATATTGCGAGGTTCGAATCCCCACGCACCACTAGGCGTTGAATACCCATGGAGACTGCCATCCGGAGACCATGCAATAGGGCCTCATATTCTGCTGCATTGTTGGAGTCTGTGTATAATATTTGGATTATGTATTGGACTGTATCTCCACTGGGGGATGTCAGGACGACGCCTGCCCCTAGACTAGCCAGCATCTTGGAGCCGTCGAAGTGCATGATCCAATTGGAGTACGCGCCGTACTCTTTAGGGAGTTCAGCTTCTGTCCATTCGACGACGAAATCAACTAGTACTTGCGACTTAATGGCTCGCCGGGGTTTGTATGTTATGTCGAACAGGAGGATCTCAATAGCCCATTTAGCAATCCGGCCCGTGGCATCGCGGTTATTTATTATGTCGTTGAGTGGTACTTCAGAGGCCACCGTGATTGAACACTCTTGAATGTAGTGTCGCAGTTTTCGGGATGCCATGAAGACCGCGTATGCTATCTTTTGATAATGTGGGTACCGTGATTTGCATGGAGTGAGGACAGTGGATACGTAGTATACTGGCTTTTGAAGTGGGAATTTATGTCCGTCTGTCTCTCGTTCGACGATGAGCACTGCGCTTACAACCTGGTGTGTTGCCGCTATATATAACAACATTGGTTCGCCAATATTTGGCGCGGCCAAGATTGGGTTGCTGGCCAAGAGGGCTTTTATTTCTTCCAATCCGGCCGTGGCCGCATCCGTCCAATCGAAGTGTTCGGTGCGTCGAAGAAGGCGATAAAGAGGTAATGCCCTTTCTCCCAGTCGGGAGATAAAGCGGCTTAAGGCAGCCACGCATCCAGTTAATTTCTGGATTTGCTTGAGGTCTGTTGGGGTAGCCAACTGTGACAGAGCTCGGATTTTAGCCGGATTTGCTTCAATTCCTCTATTGGAAACGATGAAGCCCAAGAGCTTTCTGGCAGGCACGCCGAAAATGCATTTTTCTGGATTGAGCTTGATGTCATATGTTCGGAGATTGTCGAACGTAAGCCTCAAGTCGTCTATTAAGGATTCAATGTGTCTGGTTTTAATGACCACATTGTCTACATATGCCTCCACTGTTTTGCCAATTTGTGCTTCCAGGCATGTCTGAATCATGCGCTGGTAGGTTGCACCGGCGTTTTTTAGCCTGAAAGGTATGGTGTTAAAACAGAAGGGGCCGTATGGGGTGATGAATGTCGTTGCGGCTTGATCAGACCCCGCCATCTTGATTTGATGGTATCCGGAGTATGCGTCGAGGAAGCACAATGAGTCGTGTCCTACGGTAGCATCGATAATTTGATCGATGCGGGGGAGGGGAAGGGATCCTTGGGGCAAGCCTTGTTGAGGTCCTTGAAATCGACACATAGGCGCCATGATTTGTCCTTCTTTGGTACCATCACCATGTTTGCTGGCCAGTCAGGGTGTTTTATTTCTCTAATGAATCCGGCCTCGAGTAACTTGGCTAGCTCCTCTCCCATGGCTTATCGCTTAGGCTCTGAGAAACGTCGAAGAGTCTGCTTGACCGGCTTAAATCCCTTTAGAATGTTTAGGCTATTGAGGGAGCCCTGGATTAGGGGGTCTCCGGACAGCTGGACTATATCCTTTGGCCGGACTGTTGGACTATGAAGATACGAGATTGAAGACTTCATCTCGTGTCCAGATGGGACTCTACTTGGCGTGGAAGGCAAGCTAGGCAATACGGATATGTATATCTCCTCCTTTGTAACCGACCTTGTGTAACCCTATCCCCCTCCGGCGTCTATATAAGCCGGAGGGTTTTAGTCCGTAGGACAACATACAATCATACCATAGGCTAGCTTCTAGGGTTTAGCCTCTCCGATCTCTTGGTAGATCTACTCTTGTAATACTCATATCATCAAGAACAATCAAGCAGGACGTAGGGTTTTACCTCCATCAAGAGGGCCCGAACCTGGGTAAACATTGTGTCCCCTGCCTCCTGTTACCATCCGCCTTAGACGCATAGTTCGGGACCCCCTACCCGAGATCCGCCGGTTTTGACACCGACATTGGTGCTTTCATTGAGAGTTCCACTGTGTCGTCACCGTAAGGCTTGATGGCTCCTTCGATCATCGCTAGCGATGCGGTCCAAGGTGAGGTTTTCCTCCCCGGACAGATCTTCGTATTCGGCGGCTTTGTACTGCGGGCCAATTCGCTTGGCCATCTGGAGAAGATTGAGAGCTATGCCCCTGGCCATCAGGTCAGATTTGGAAACTTGAACTACACGGCCGATATCTGCGGAGACTTGATCTTCGACGGATTCGAGCCCATGCCGGACACGCCGCGCAGTTGCGACGAGCATGATGTAACTCTGCCGTCGGACAGTGTTCGGGAGATCGCATCCGCAGCTACTCCGACCTTCAATCCGGAGCAAGTCGCGCCATCTGAGAGCGGAGGGATGGACCCCGCCATGAAGGCCGCACTCTCAGTGGCGATAGAGCCGGATACTGACTTCACTCCTTATGAGAGCCGTGTTGCCAAACCACTGGATTCACCTCCGGCCACGGACTCCGAGCCGCTCACATCCGTTCCCGTCGAATCCGACTGGGCGCTGATCATGGAGTTCACCTCCACGGATATCTTTCAGCACTCGCCCTTCGGAGATGTGCTAAATTCATTAAGGTCTCTCTCCCTGTCAGGAGAACCCTGGCCGAACTATGTCCGGCTAGAATGAGATACGGACGACGAAGAAATTCGGTGCCCACCCACCACCCACTTAGTAGCCACTGTCTATGACTTAACCGAGATGCTCGACTTCAACTCCGAAGACTTCGACGGTATGGACGACGAAGCCGGAGACGAACCGGAACCACCGCCCACAGGGCGTTGGACCGCTACTTTATCACATGACGTATACATGGTGGACACCCCCAACAAAGCCAACGGCGAGGGGAATGCGGAGGATGACCCCTCCAAGAAGCAACCCAAGCGCCGACGTCAGCAACGCCGCTCTAAGTCCCTCCATAGCAAAAGAGACGAGAACTGCACCACCCCGGTGGCAGAATGCGATCAAGACGCAAACTGCACACATAGTACGGATCCGACGTTCGAACACGATGACGTCAAAGATTCGCCTCATCAATCCCCGTCTAGGGAAGAAAACAGTCCGGACGAAGATGCGCCCACTACAAAAAAAGACACATCCGTGACATTTTGGGCCGAACGATTTTTTTTCTGTCATACATATGACACTTCTATGACGATAATTGTGACAAAACCCGGTATCATCATAGATGTGGTGGGCTCCTACTTCTATGACAAAAAATCATGACAGAAAATGGGCTTTTCGTCCTGGGCGGGCCGTAGATGCAGCTGCATGACATTCTTTGGGCCGTCCATGACGGAAAAAACCGTGGTAGAAGTGAGGAGGAGGAAAATTTTGGGGAGTTCCCGGTTACGGTGGGAGGTCGGGCGCCGAGCGATGCGCGTTTCTCTCGTACACGTATGCGTGTGTGTGCGAGGCGTTGGCTCTAACTGAACCTGAGCGAGGCATTGGGCTCTAACTAAACCCGAGCGATTGCACTGCAGGCTACGCGTTACTGAACCCGAGCGATCGATCGATGGCTGTTAACTGAACCCGATCGAGTGATTCCTTCGCTACTGCTGCTAACTGAAGCCGATCGATGGGATGAACAGTGAGCGTTGCGGGGGGGGGGGGGGGGGGGGGTTGGATGAACAACGAGCGGTGGCGTTGCCTCTGGATGAACAGGACCCCGTGGTGTGGTGGAGGGCTGGATAAACAGTAGACGGTGGAGGGGTGCCCGTGGAGGGGTGGATGAACAGGACCCCGTGGTGTGGAGGGCTGGATGAATAGTAGACGGTGGAGGGGTGGTTGAACATGACCCCATAGTGTGGTGGGCTGGATGAACAGTAGATGCTGGAGGGGTGCCCGTGGAGGGGTGGTTGAACAGGACCCCGTGGTGTGGAGGGCTGGATGAACAGTATACGCTGGAGGGGTGGCTGAACAGTAGCCGGTGGAGTAGCGCGTGGTGGAGGCTGGATGAATAGGAGCCCGTGGAGGCTGGATGAACAGGAGCCCGTGGAGGCTGGATGAACAGGAGCCCGTGGAGGCTGGAGGAGGTCGAAGGTGGAGATGAATAGTATCCCGTGGAGTCCCGTTTTGCGGTATGCCACACCCCTCCCGATGAACAGGACCCCCGTTTCGACCGTAGCGCTCCAACATAAGTCCGTTTCCTCTGTTTTGCGGTACGCCACACCCCTCCCGATCAACAGGACACCCGTTTCGACCGTAGGAGGTCCGTTTCCTCCGTTTTGCGGTACGCCAGACCCCTCCCGATGAACAGGATCCTGTTTCGAACGTGGCCGGTCAAACACAAGGCCGTTTCCTCCGTTCTGCGGTACGCCAGGCCTAGTTTCCATCGCCTGTTCCGTCCAAGCCCTCCCGATGAACACGACGCATTCTGTTGCCTCCCCATGAACACGACACATTCCGTTGCCTCCCCATGAACACGACGACGACGATGTTTCCCTGTTCCGACCCAGCCATGTACACGAGCCCTGGCTGTACGTATGCGCGAGTAGGCGTTCGAGACCCCGCCCGTATGTACACATACGTGGCTGTATTTTCTTTCTTGCACCCTGGCCGCTGTACGTACGTGTAAATGCTACGTGCGCGCCTCTACTATGACACGTGCGCACCTCTACTACGACACGTGCACGCCTCTACATCGACCAGTATGTACGTACACGTTCGCGACCAGAATGACAACACTACGTACGCTTAGACCAAGTGGGTCCCGACTGTCAGGCACTTCCTTGCCTACGAATATGTAGCTGGTCGGTCCCAGCAGTCAGGGGGCGAATCATTTTTTTGCCTGGACGCACTTCCTTGCATGCGAAGATGTAGCTGGTGGGTCCCAGCAGTCAGGGGGAAACGTTTTTTTCGCAAAATATAGTGGCTGTCCGGTGGGTCCCAGCTGTCAGGTGGAGGAATCATTATTTTCCACATAATAAGGAGGCATTTCCTTGCTGCGGCCGTGGACCCAGCTGTCAGCCTCTCCACGTACAATCCATGTCTGATGGAAGTCATTCCTTGACCACGTTGATCATGCCGCGCCGAGAGCACCAGGGCGGTGGACGACGGTGAGGCCTAGGAAGGGGATGACACGGAGGCAGGGAATACTTGGCAGTTGTTTCCCACGCGGAGGGGAGTACGACTGTACGAGGGTTTACTGGTTCGTCTTCCGTTGCCGGAGAATAACAACAGGTGTGGGTGAGTAGAGGGATGGCTAGGCCAGCGATGGGAGTACGGTCGGGCGGTGAGACCTGCATGGCAGCACAGCCGGCCGCGAGGAGGAGGGAGCAGGCAGTCCCACCGGCGCTTGTTTGAGCGGCTGGAGCAGGAAGAGCAGAGATTGAAGAAGCACGACGGCCGTTGGATGGACATCCAACAGTCAGTGCTTGTGCGTCAACCTTTTTTTAGGAAAGCCTCAAATCTGTGGAAAACAACATACAACCCATCTGCCATTATTTCTACTAATTTACAGCCCATTTGCTAATTCTTAAGGTTTTTTGGAGCCCATATTCTTTTTGTTAGCATTACAGCCCATATTGTGGCAACGGTTAAAAAATTATACGAAATTTTGCATATTTCGGGTGCGGTCCGAACTGTTTTTAATCCCGAAATTTCGACTCACATTCAAACTGATTTTAAAAATAAAAGTATATCAATATAAAATCCAACAAATTCTCCACGCATAAAAATTAATGTAATTTAAAATCTTGAAATGAAAAAAAGATATTTGAAACTAATTGTCGGTTTGATGTGTTTAAAAAATGTACAACCCATTTCTCATTACTGATGGGCCATTTTCTCGGCCAGCCGAATGAAAGCTCTCCTCGTCTTGAAAGATTTGCAGCCCAACAGGCCTGACAAAGCGACTTACTTGGCAAATCACAAAAAAACTAGGCTGTGGCCGTGGACCCAGCTGTCAGCCTCTCCACGTATAGTACTCTTACGATGGAAGTCGTTCCTTGACCATGTTGACCACACCGCGCGGAGAGCACCACGGCGGTGGACGACGGCGAGGCCTAGGAAGGGGACGACGCGGCAGTGGAAGCCCGCGTGGAGAGGACTACGAGGGTTCACTGGTTCGACTGTGGTGTGAGGCTGCCGCCGCTGCAGGGCTTGGCCAGCGGTGGGAATAGTAGGGGGCGGTGAGGCCTCTGCGGCAGCACAGCCGACCACGGGAGGCAGAAGCATGCGGCACGACCGACGCTGCTTTGGGCGGCTGGAGCAAGAAGACCAGAGGTTGAAGAAGCACTACGGCCGTTGGATGGACATCGTACAGTCACTAGAGCTAGAATTGTTCATATTGACTAAGTTGACAAAGCCTTCGTCCCCGTCAACTTAGTAGGCCCACAAGTCAGCCTCCCAGCAAGGTGGGTCCCAGCTAGCCGGGGGAGGATTCATTTTTTTGTGCGTAATAAGGAGGCACTTCCGGTGGGTTCGAGCTGACAGCGAGGGGAACGTTTTTTTCGCGAAATACGGTGGCCCGTCCGGTGGGTCCCAGCAGTCAGGGGGAAACATTTTTTTTTCCGCAAAATACTGGTGGCCCGTCCGGTGGGTCCCCGCTGTCAGGTGGAGGAATAATTATTTTCCGCATAATAAGGAGGCACTTCCTTGCGGCTGCCGTGGACCCAGCTGTCAGCCTCTCCACGGACAGTACTCTTCCGATGGAAATCGGTCGTTGACCATGTTGACCACGCCGTGCCGAGAGCACCAGGGCGGTGGACGACGGCGAGGACTAGGAAGGGGATGACTCGGAGCCGGGGAAGACGCAACAGTGGATGCCCACGCGAAGAGGAGTACGAGGGTTCAATGGTTCGGTTGCGGTGTGAGGCTGCTACGCCGCAGAATAACAGGGGGTGTGGGTGTGTAGAGGGATGGCCTGGCCATCGGTGGGAGTAGTAGGGGGCGGTGAGGCCTCCGCGGCATCACAGCCGGCCACGGGAGGCAGGAGCACGCGACACGACCGACGCTGGTTTGGGCGGCTGGAGCAAGAAGACCAGAGGTTGAAGAAGCACTACGGCCGTTGGATGAACATCGTACGGTAACAGGAGCTAGAATCGTTCATATTGACTAAGTTGACAAAGCCCTCCGTCCCCGTCAACTTGGTAGGCCCACAAGTCAGCCTCCCACTATGCTGGGTTCCAGCTGGCAGGGGGAATATTCATTTTTTGTGCATAATAAGGAGGCACCTAATTGCGTGCGAAGATAGCTGGTGGGTCTGACATGTCAGGGGGGGCACTTTATTTCGTGAAATACAGAGCCCTTCCGGTGGATCCCAGATGTTAGGTGGAGCAATCATTATTTTGTGCATAATAAGGAGGCATTTCCTTGTGTGCGGCCGTGGACCCAGCTGTCAGCCTCTCCACGCACAGTCTACTTCCAATGGTGTTGTTCATTGACCACGTTGACCACGCCGCGCCGAGTGCATCCAAGATGGTGGACGACGGCGAGGCCCCGGACAGCAATGAGCCGGAGATGGGAAGACGCGGGAGTAGAGTCGCAGATAGAGAGGTGTACGAGGGTTAACTGGTTCTAGTGCGGTGTGGTTCGGCAGTCGGTGGAGAAGAACAGGAGGTGTGGAGGGGTGGAGGGATGGCCTGGCCAATGGTGGAGTAGCGCTTCATAGAGAAGCGTGCTAAGCAGAGCTGCTAGCAGCAAGAGGCGGGAGGTGGTCCCGGCAGCACTGGAGGAAGAAGACGAGAGATTGAAGATGGATGCCGGTTGTTGGATGTAAATCCAACGGCTAACATGTCAGAATCATTTGTTGACTAAATTGACAACGACTTGCATTGGCTTCGACCTATTGGCCCACATTTCAGCCTCCAAAAATGTGGCACATATTCAACCAATTTTTTCAGAATTTATAGTCTTTTTTTGCGCGATAGAATTTACAGCCAATTTGATCTTTTTTTGAATTACAACCATTAGCTGGGCTGGGTGAACAAATAATGTAGCGTCCATGCGGCCCATTTATTTTATTTCCTAAAAAATTACTAGCCATTTGCACTTTCTTGAAATACACGATTTTGCTGGGCTGATTCTAATTATAATGTTGGGTTGGGCCAGCAATGTTATCAAAAAATAAAAAGGGGATGAGCATTTTGTTATAAATATATTTAAATAATAAGTGATATTATTACATCCGTCCTTAAATCTTACCAAGCTTTTGTACACAATCACTAGGATTTTCGTGCCAAAACAATCCAGGATTTTATTTGTTAAGAAATTATTTTTATAAGTTAATAAGATGTGGATATTGTTTTCTTACATATGTAAGTATCTGTTAAATATATGATGACAATAAAAATAATATATAAAATATTTTTTTTAGAAAAACAGGGAGCATCTCCCCGGTTCCATTGCTGAGAACGAAACCACAACATATTCTGATACAACAGCTCAAAGAGCAGTTCGAAAGCAAAGGTAGAAAAGCTACAAACTAGGAGGGGTGGATGAACAAGTTCTCTGAATAACACAAATCACCCGAGCGGTGCCAAAGGCAGAGTGGATAGAGCACTCAAATGGCACAAGGAGGGTCCAGCGAAGCCTTCATGGTCTTCAGCCGAGGGGCCGTGTCAGCCTGCGGCGACCAGTAAGCAAGCGGAGACACCGGGCTGGAAGGCGTAGCATGGTGGATGTCCCTCTTTTTCGGCGCCAGGTGCCCATCATCTTCATCAGAGATCTTGAGACAAGCCCACGGGTCCAGCCCCAGAGCAGGTCGAGCCTTGTTCAGCCACAAGTGATCGCCAACGGTTTCTGGAGGGATCTTGTTAGGGTTTCCACGAAGCTCGTCAACTTGTCCTTGTCTGATCCAAAGGAGAGAATCGCTCAGTTCCTCACCATGTTCCTGATCAACCTCAAGACCTGCGGAATGGAAATCCAGGAGGTGTTACTAAAAATCATAGCATTTCTATATTTCCAGAGGCACCAAAGGACAACTGAGCTAACCGTGTTTAAAACTGAGCACTTTTTGGTAGCAATCCAGAATCTGGTGACAGATTCGAAGGATGAGCCAATCTGACTAGAGAAATATTCCTCAATGTGGGCCCAGAGATGTTTAGCAACTATACATTCAATAAATAAGTGAGAACAAGACTCTTGTTCTAAGCAATAAACACAATCAAGTGGTTTGATGATGTGTCTCTTCCTAAGGTTATCCGTAGTCATCAATTTGTTTTTGGAGAGAAGCCAGAGAAATACATGAATTTTAGGGGGAACTCTCAATTTCCAGACAGCAGGGATAAACACGTGTTGAACCCCTCTAAAGTTGATAACACGATAGAGGGAGCTGGAGGAGTACTTCCCCTTATTGTCCAGCTGCCAAATCAGGGCATCCGGCTCGGCAGTAAAGGTAATGCTTTTGGCAATTTCCTCCAACTAGAACCATTGTTCCATGAGACTATCACTAAAGTTCCTTCTAAAAGAGAGTTTTAGGCATTGACCGTCCCAAACTTCATTGACACTTTTGTTAAGCTCATTGCGGACAGAGTAAATAGGCCAAAATTGGACTGCTAGGGGGGATGTGCCAAACCAAGTATCTTCCCAGAACCTGGTTCTGCTCCCATTCCCTATGTTCCATCTGTAGCCAAATTTCACAGCATGCATAATAGATTTTAATCCTTTCCAGAATCTAGAGGTCTTAGGGTTGGAGGAAGGGACAAAAATATTAGGTTTATTTCCTAGGTATTTATGGGCAATAAGAAGCTTCCAGGGTTTCAGGTCTTCCTCATAGAATCTTTTAATCCAAGACCCTAGAAGACAGATGTTAATTTCTTGGAGGTTAGGTATGCCTAGGCCTCCAAAATCTTTTTTCATAGAGACTAGGGCCCAATTAGCAAGGTGTAGCTTCCTATTTCCCTCAAAATCATTCCACAAGCAATGAGACATCTGAGAATTGATGAGGTTCACTGCCCATTTAGGGAACTTGAAGAAGGAGAGGAGATACACTGGAATGCTAGCCAAACAAGCTTGTATGAGGATCAATCTACCTCTGTAAGAGAGAAGTTTGCCCCTCCACCCAGCAATCCTTTTAATGATTTTATCCAGAAGGGTTGGATATCCTCTCTCCTCAGTTTATCATAGTGGAGAGGGATACCTAGGTACTTAATGGGGAAGTTACCTTTATTACAGACTAGAATAGAGAGGAAGTCAGCTAACTCCTGATCATCCATGTTGATAGGGATGAGTTCACTTTTAGAGTAGTTGATTCTCATGCCTGAGACTTCTTCAAACTAGGTTAGAACAGTTTTCAGATTGCTAGCATGTGTGGAGTCATTGTCTAAGAAAAGGATGGTATCATCTGCATATTGAAGGCAGATGATGCCACCAGGGCAGACCTCAGGATAGAGCCCTGCAATCAAACTATGATCAGCTGCTTTGCTCAACATTTTAGTAAGAACGTCCATGACTAAATTAAACAAAAGCGGGGAGATGGGGTCACCTTGCCTAAGGCCTTTACCAGCAAGGAAAAAAAATCACTTTCACAGTTATTTAACTTGACCCCAATAGACCCCCTTGAGTAAGTTGCTGGATCCAACTCTCCTCTATGAAAGGCTTGAAAAAGATCTAAGAGATCATTTTTCATCAAGTCCCAAAAATGCTGGTAAAAAAAGAAGGGAATCCCATCAGGACCAGGAGCCCCATCAGGATAAGAGCTAAAAATGGCTTTCTTCACCTCTGTCTCTGAAAAGGGGGCTTCTAGCAGCTCATTTTCAGCAGGAAAGACTTTTTTAGAAGAAGAGAAAAAATTGTTTTGTAGAGAGAACCCAGAAGGGTATTCTTTCTTAAACAGGTCTTTGTAGAAATCACTAGCCACTTTCAGCATCTATCTACCTCAGTAATAGGGCCATTAGGGCCCTCAAGGGAGTGAATGAGGGTTTTCCTCCTCCTCTGGTTAGCTACTGCATGGAAGTAAGCAGTATTTCTATCACCCTCCTTAATGTTCCTATCTCTAGACCTTTGTTTGTCTTTGATTTCTTTTTGAAGCCAAATTTTCTTGAGCTCTCCATGGACAAATATTAATCTATTAGTCTCAGCCTCAGAGAGGTCAGTGGTTTCTGCCTTAATATCTAGAGAATCAAACTCAAGGAGGAGAACCCTTTTGTATCTTCTAAGATTAGCTTCCTCATTGGAGTTCCACCCTTTGGTAGTTCTTCTAAATCTCCTGATTTTGATCTGCCAATTTTCTAGGGGGCAACTGCTCCCAGTAGGCTCATTCCAGATTTTCCTGACTAGCTCAGTAAAATCTTCTCTAAGCAACCACCACTTTTCAAATTTAAAACTATTGCTCTTTGGAGTTTGGTTAAGACCAGAGTTCCAGAGCAAAGGAGTGTGGTCACTACCACATCTGGGCAGAGCTCTACAACTAGAAAGGGGAAAGAAACTATCTAATTCTATGTCACAGAAAATTCTGTCAATGGTGGACATAATCCTGGAGCAGCACTTCCAACATATCTAGCAGAACTATGGGTTTTCCTTCTGACAGGGCAATTCTCAACTTTATGGGTAACCATTTTGCAGATAAAACAACTCTTGGGCTTGATACATTTATCCAAATGATGCCCTGGTTCCCCACAGTTGTAGCAGATCACCTCAGAGTATGCCATAAGGCCCAAAGCAGGGGCAGGAGCAGTTTTCTGGATGTCCTATCTCTTCTTTTGCTGATTCTTGCCTTGAGATTTCCCACTGATCTGAGAGTCAGAACCACCAACAGATTGATTTTGGGCAATTATAGGAGCCTGCCAGATTGTGCCCCCATTTGGGGTGGAGGTGGGCTGTACCACTGCCCAACCGGCGCTCCCCCCATTGTGATAGGGGAAATTCATCGGAGTTCCTGGTTCCTTCTCATCCTCCAGCCAGATGTTGTCTCTCAGGAAGCAGAAATAACCACCAGACAGCTCAACTGAAGCAGATTGCAAGCCTAATTTCAATCTTCTGCAGGCTTGGGGGAAAGGTAAGGTAGGGGATCCACCTGCTCCGGCTCCGGTGGCGTGCTGGTGGGCAGGAGTCCAGTCAAGCATTCCCATCTCGCAGCACGGCGTGGATTTCCTGAATTCACTTCTCCTTTCGCCCATCGAACGAACGCAATTGGTGGCTCACTGGGGTGGGGCATCCTGTGCTTCTCCGAGAAATCTCCTTCGAAGTAGATCCGCAGGGCTAGATGCAGCAGCTCCCAATCCACATGATCCTTGCACATCCGAGCATACCTGCGCGAGTGAGAGAACGGATTCGGTCCCTCCTCGGTTTCCTCCCTCGCAGCTTCCTCCTCTGCTTTCCTCCATTCGCGCGTGCACTGGGTCCAGGAGAGAGCGTCATCGCGGATCCGTATCGCCCGCTCCCTCCATCTGCTCCCTCGAGTCTCCAGCAGCACCGCCGGCGCGACGGAGTCGATTGGTTGGAGCATCCGCGGGAAGGCTTTGTAGACATGTGGGAGATGCATCTTGTACATCTGCCTATCTTCCAGCCATTCCCCCGTGGATATGGCCGGCGACTCCATGGGGCGCGCGAGCGGACTTGCTGAGGGGGGCAGGCACGCCCGGAGTCAGGAGGCGGGGGTGGCGGCGAGATCTATTTGCCAATTACTCCCTCCTTTTCGGTTTATAGGGCTCAATTCAAAAATCTCACCAACCAAGGTAGATGATGAATGGTGGAATACTTTTTGTATTTTACAAAAGCACCTAAATAATGCACTTGTTTTCCTCAAAAAGTTATGTTTATTAATGCATAAATTGCAATGCATGCATGCATAAAGTACATGCATTGGTCAATTTTCTCTTAATAGTTGCATGCAATGATTTAATGCACCTTGGAATCTGAACATGTGATGGAAAACAACCAAATTGAGCCTTATAAAATGGAAAAACTAAAATTTTGAGATAAGCCCTATAAACCGAAAAGGAGGGAGTATGTGAACTAAACAGTCAACATATAAAGTAATTTAAATATATATAATATAGTTAGAAGGGAAACATAAGTTGGACCTGGCGTTCCTATTCTTATATAGAAAAATAGAACAGACCTCTGCGTTTTCTTCAAAAAAATACATAAATTGGGCTGCCAAAAATAAAACCTCGGATGGGAGGTCCATAGGCCTGTCAGGCCTATGGACCTCCCATCCGAGGTCGTGGGCTGCGCATGTTAAAAATGAAAGCCTAGAACGGGCAGCCCAAAACCACGTCCAACACTTGCCAAAACTTCGTCCCTCGTTTTCTCTGTGTTTCGCACACTCGACATTGTGTGGGCATTTTGACTGTGCATCATATGAAGATGTGCTATGCATGAATGTTGATCAACATGATGTTAACTGGCTGGTAGTTCCATTTTCGACCATGAATAAAACTTCCAACATGATGTTAACCATGTTTGAAAAGGCTGTGTTAATATAAATGCTCTGCCTCTGAAAGTTGCAGTTTCTTATCTGAAACTGAACTTGCAGTTTCTTATCTGAAACTGAAACTTGCAGTTTCTTCTTTGATAATCACATTGTCTGCACTTTTATACTCCTATGAAACTACATTTTTTAAGTGCTAAAAATAGATATCTAGAATTCATAAAATACTTTATATGCTCAATACTGCAAATCTGAAATTCAAAAGACATTCATATCTGAAATACTCTCAAAATACACAAAACAAAATACAATTCACAACCTGCAAATACTGAGAACCCTAAGCTCCTCCTGACAATTCACAACCTGCCCAACTATTGGGCTGGGGGGGGGGGGCAGCTCCCTCCTATTCCTCGGCGGTAGACAGCCGCCCCGTGAGACGATGTGAACGGCGAGGGAGACGATGGCGGGGAAGCATCGTCGGGCCAACTACTTTTCTCCTCTTGCAGTTGGGTTCGGTCGACGAAGACTCCACCGGCTCGCTCTAGCAGGACACCCTCACAAACGGCACCCTGTAGATGCTCGATCCTTCAATCTCTGGTGGATGCTCCATCTGGGATCGATACTCCCACCACCACTCCCTCACAATCGGATTCGGTGAATCCGTTTGCTCCATGGCCCAGAGGAGCAGCTCTATGTACTCCGGTGCGACTCCCTCCAGGAGTATCGCCGCCTTTTCGCTCTGTTGCAGATATTTGGCCATGGATGTCGCCATCGCCGCTAGTTGGTCCTTGTTGTCAAACCAAGACTGTATCTCCAACATCCTAGCTAGCTTCACAGGGTCGCCGTTTGCGATCCTCACGTATTGGTTGTACTCCTCCATCGATCTACTTCTCCACAACACCTTCACTCGCCGGCGGTGGTTTTTGAATGGAAGAGGAGAGGAGCAGCGCTGGTTTTGGATTAGAATGGGAGAGGAGCGATGCTGGTTTTGGACTGGAACAGGAGAGGAGGGGCGGTGGTTTTGAAATGGAAGAGGAGAGGAGCGGCGCTGCATGTAGACTCGAACAGGAGAGGAGCGCCGGTGGTTTAAGAGGAGAAGAGCGGAAGAGCGATGCTGGTCTTGGAAGTATTTTTTGTTGTTCCGCGTATTTTGGGTCAAAGTTTGACCACGTACTGTATTTGACAAGCAAAATGTGAATGCATGTCACCAAAAATTGTATCATTTGGTTCGTATCTGAATGTACTTTCAAATTATACTCCCTTCATTTTTGTATACAAGGCCACAAACTCATATTACAGGTACCAAGGTAAAAATCAATGCTATGTTTAAGTCAATGTTGCAAGCTAGCTTGTCACCTTGATTGTCGTGTTAATTAATGTGGTTTTTCTCTCCCAAGCACAATAAGCCAACCCTCTTACTCCTCATTGGTTGATTAATGTTGGGAATGCAAGCTAACCTTCTCACTCCCGCATGCACACAAGGGATATTAATGTCCTCGGGTGCTAGTACGAGGCAAACTCCATCAATTTTGCCTCGATTAATGTTAGTGGCCTTGTATAGTTGCAAATTTTAATTTTGATAGTGGCCTTGTATACAACATATAACATATATTTTATGTGCGAAAATCATGGTCAATTATGACCCAGAATAAAAGGAAAACTAGTTAATGTGGGGTCGCTTTCTTAATTGAAGGGTAAATTGATTTTGATTTTGATCCAGTCAGAGCGCGCCGACCCTCTCGTCCAATCCTAAATCGCTGCCGCACGCTCCTCTCCCTCTTCTCCATTGCAAAACCACCTCCTCTCCTCTCCATCATCTCCATTCCAAAACCACCATCTCGCCTCTCCCTCATCTCTATTGCAAGACCATCGTCTCTCCTCCGTTTTCTAGACGCTTTGCTCCATGGCGCGGGCGCAATCCATGGATACAAAATTAGTATATTGTATACTATTTAAAAGTCGAGGGCGGGGCTTTTCCTGCGCGGTAGGTGGCGGGGCAGTTCCGCCTAGTCGGTTCGATAGAGACGCGAGAAGACGAGGGAGTAGGCTGCTGCAAACGTAGGGCTGTGTGATTTGACAGCGAGTTATTGCTGGACAGGTGGGGCCCCGTGATTTGACTTGCCATTATCATTTTAACTGCGGCGCTACGACCGGCGTGAGTCTCCCAGATTCCTGACCACCTCCATACAGGTGCCTCTCCCAATGCTCCACCATGTAGTAGAGGCTGGCTCTTGCATGAGAGCCCACTTCTCCATTTTTTCCTTGCCTCTCTTTCCTCCACATATGAAAAAATGCCATGTAAAGCGCACTATTGTACTTACTTTTACTTGCTCCTACAGGTGCTTAAGCTTGCCACATAGGCACAAAGTCTGATGTGGCAAGTTAATCAAGAAGAGAGAGACTAGTTTGGTAACCCAAGGAAGAAACGATGCTAAGCGCGTGTACCTAGGTGAAAAGACTAATTTGAGTCTATATCTAATTAAATGAAGCAAACTTAGCAACACCATTTCATTGGAAGAGGTCACTCCTTGGCAAATGCAATAAATACACGCGCTTAGCACCGTTTCTTCCTTGAGTACGAAGAAAGAGATAGAGAGGAGTAAAAAAATACACTTATAGCCAACCTTGTTGTAGTATGAGTGACTAAGTGATGACTATGTATGACATGCCAACATCAGATAGCCTAACGCACCGTGTTAAATCTCCAAGGGCGCGACCGCACGAGCGACGCGACGGTCATGGTAGGTGCGACCATGATACGGGCTACTGGCAGCCCTTGGATCTGAGATCAAACCGTCACATGCTAAGTTGCTGAAAATTTGCAGAATAGCCCTCCAGGATAGGATATTCACCCATAGGTCTAGAATCACGCCATGCAACCGTTCGATCTCAGATCCAAGGGCTCTCATAAGCCCGTATCATGGGAGAATGGAAAGCCACTACCCTGCTGTTCGCACGCTGGCAGTTCGCTCCTACTCGTCCCCGCACGTCCTTCAATACTACGACGGTTCGCTCCTAGTCGTCCCGTCCATTCACATTACGGCAGTTCCACTAATCCTAACCCTCCTCCCAAATCCATGGCGTCCCAAATCTCCACGATCGGCGGTGAGTACAAGGTTAGAACCATCACCGGCGATGAGTTCGACGTCATCTACACCCGTTCTTCCACGACGGTGAAAGGATGCCTTTCTCGCTTCAGCCGCATGTTCGAAAACTCAGATGATGAGTGGGTCGCTGGGCTAGATGTTGAGTACACCACAATCCTGGGACGAGAGAAGGATCTAAAGGACGAAGAGAGGAAGAAGCCCGCCGTGATCTAGGTTTGCGTACATCATGTTTGCTTGGTCTACCACATATGCCATGCCGACGTTGAGTGCCAGGATTTTAAGAACTTCCTCAAGGACAAAACAGTGAAATTCGTTAGTGTAGACTTTGGTAACGACAAAGAAGTCTTGCGTCGGATATGCCTCGTTGTAGGCAACACCTTCGACCTCCAGAAGAATCGGCTGGTGTCCTCTCGTCAGCCTTCAATGCTGACCCTGGCAGGAGCCATGGTTCATCCTTCGTACGGTAAACTGGAGAAACCTCATTACACGTTTCATCGTCATGCATGGCAGCGGAATGTACTAGATATAGACCACATCCACTATGCTGCAATGGATGGCTACCTTTGCTTCAATATCTACAAGGGTTGGATGAAGAGCAACAGCCAAGTGTGCGGTTCAAGCAAAGAAGTATCGGCCAAGAGGAAGAGGGACAAGGACGAAGTCGAGGACGTGGACGAGGACTCCGAGTAAGGTGGCAGTGTCGTTGCTCATGGTGGTTCTAATGCAGTGTCTACCGGAATAGTTGCAAATTTAATTTCAGGTGTGCTTAATTTAATTTGAGGGGTGTGTTGTGCTAAGCCCCCAGCTGAACTATGTTATGTTTCTTCTCGTTACATTAACTCTTCAGTACGTACGTACTAGTATTTCTTACATTTCATCTTTTAGTTGGTATAGTACTACCACTCGTTTCTTCACATTATATACGTACAATATATATGGCGAACATCATATAGCCAGCAGTTTAGTTGTCAAGGAATTTCAGGGTGCTTAGTTTTGTCAAAGAATTCCAGGATGCTTAGAGGGTGCTTGGATCCAAATGACTTATTTTAGTCTGACTAAAAATAGTCTTTTTAAGAGGCTAAAGTTCCAAGCACCCCTGACTAAAGAGGGGCTAAAACTAGTATTGAGACTAAAATTTTTAGTCAGGGGTACCCCTACTAAAATGTGGATTAGTCCTCTCTCTACTCATTTAACTCATCTCCTTTAACACAGGCGAGTTCTGGATTGGAGGGTTTGGAGGATAATAAATGCTCATTAACTTGATTTGAGCCTTTTTAGTATTTGTATCCAAGCATGGGTGAGGCTAGCATGTTTTAGTCCCACTACTTTTAGTCATGGGACTAAAACGTATCCAAGGACCCTCTTAGTTTTATTTGAGGGGTGGGTTGTGCTGGACACCATTATTGTGACTAGCCTTTTTAATAGTACTATATGCATAATTTGGCGACGAGCGCTCTCTATATGTATCACCTTTTTTTTAATTTCAAGTTCTGCTCCATGGCGCAATCCATTGATACTACTGCTGTACAAAAGTATACATTTTTTAAAAGGCTAGAGGGCGGGCAGTCTAGCTTGGTCAGTTTCACGAGAGGCGAGGGCCTTTGTGATTTGACGGCTCATTACTGCTGGAAGGCGGGGCCTTGTGATTTGACTGCTCGTATAAATGCTCCGACGACCTGATCGAGGAGGAGCAAAGAACCGTGCGGTATACACAAGTTTTCCACTGGAGTAGTACTGCGACGGAGGAGCATGAAACACGGCAGCCCAGTGCCATATGGCGATAAAAATGATCTAATTTGCTAGTCATCTCATTGTTAGCATTGTTCTATTCATTCCCTCAAAAAAACATTGTTCTATTCATGCCTCGCAGAGAACGTGCCACGTGCGGCGAAACACCCGAAGCAAAAGATGAAACACAGGAGCAAAAGAAGAAGGAAGATTATCACCCCAAATGATCTAATTCGCCGCGGAGTCGTAACTGCTTCTTCATCGCCTCCACGACCTCCATCTCCTTGCGCGTCTCCTCCACCATCTTCATCATTGTGTCTATGACGCGGCATTTCTCGATGCGAGCCTTCATCATCTGTTCCACGGCCATATTACGTACCTTGACAGCAGCCGGGTGCTCGATGTGGAGCTTCGCCAACTCTTCCTTCTGTTCCATGGCGAGGGCCTGCAACATCTTCATCGAGGAACTACTATTCTCATGCAGCTTCTTCCAGCCGGCGTTCTACTCCTTCAACAGGTCGATCTCGTGGCAGAGCTTCGCATTGTCCTCCCAAAGTCGCAGGATTTCACCGGTCGCCTTCTTCTCCGAGGCAATGCTCTTCTTCAGCAGCATCACCAAGCCGGCGGTCAACTCTCCCTCCTGATTGAGCTCAGCGGGCATGTTGTCGAGGCTCTCCTTCAGCAACTCCATCAAGCCTTGGATGAACTCCTTCTGCTTATTGAGCTGATCGGGCATGCCGTCGAGGGATAACGACTCCAGCTCCGCCGACTTGGCATGTTCGCCTCCGCGGCTAGGGCGCTCCTGGGAGCCATTGCCTGCCCGTGAGAGATCTTTCGAGGTCTCTGCGTGGCGGCAAGCCCTCTTTTTTTTCCGCAGCCTTGGTTGCCGCTCCCTTGTTACGAGTAGTTCTCGACCTAGAGCTCTGCAAACCGGCCATGGCAACGACGGACGAAGAAGAAGCACTTATGAGGAGGAAAGGTAGAGTGATTTTCGGTTAGGTAGTTCCCCTTTTTATAACCTAAGTAGTAGCACTAGTACTAATACCTGCATAGTGGGAACACGTTCAGGTTTGGTACGTACTACTAGTAGTGTGAGCAGGCTTTCGAATGTGATGGGAACAAGGTAAAGATTAATTGATGGTTTTGGTTTCGAGGCCCGAAACGACTCCCGATGAGTTTAGCGGAACATAAATTTCAAGTACTACACTGCTCAAATGCGTAAATATTATGTTACTGTCAAAAATTGGCACAAAATACGAAGGAGACCAATGGAAGTACTACTAGCAACGCACGATTTAACTACTCGCATGCGCGTACTGGAGTAATAATGTCTTTCTTCCGCCCTCACGTCCACTCAATTTGCATGCGCTGTATTAATTGACCATCAATGAAGTGAACGACTTTACACGCGTTAAATTATCACATGGGGTGGATCTTGGTACAAAATTGCGTCCGCCCGTGTACCCATGTGTGCGTGCGAGGAATGAGTGCGTGCATGGCGTGCGTGCACATCTTCGCTTCGTGCATGTACCGCCAGTATGGCTTAGGGAGGACGAGTACATTCTTCTGGAACCAGCATCACGTCACTGTGATCAATCCTTGCAAGGAGGTCGCGGCAACGCCTACACATGTGCCACGTGGCTTCAAGAACTGTAAGAGAGACACTGTGTAGCGTGCCATTGGTATTCTAATTTACGTGTTTTGCACATACTCGAAGTACTAGTAAGGTACACGTGCATTGCACGCATCAGATTTTGCAACCAAATTATGAATAAATACCACACTATAGCATGTAAGCTCTAAGTCATATATGCCTGATGTAGCCCTTCGTTTAATTCTTATAGTTCATCTCATTCAAAATCAATTAGTTTTTATAAAAAAGCTAAGAACGCGGGAATAGGAAAAACATGGGATTATAGTGGAATGTCATCTTGAATCCTATAGGATTGTACGAGTGTTTGATTGTGCATAGAAAAAACGCAGAATTCTTTCAAAGAGGTTTGAGTGGATGGGATGTTTCCTATGAAATCTAGTGCAAATGAATCATATGGAAAAATTCCTATGGTTTACAATCCTACGAATCAAACAACCAAGATAGGAAAAATTCCTAATGATTAGAATCCTCCAAAATTCCTTTGAGAATCCTTTGAATCAAAGAAGCCCTTAATCTATTTTATGATTCATGGAATTGTGCGTTTTAAAGCATAAAGTAAAAACAAATAATGGCAATTCAACTAGAAAAAAGTTTGGGCAGTTATGATACAGAAGATTCTAGAACAAAAGAGAACCACTGTTGTTTTGAGGTTTGTGCATTATGCTTAAGTCCAACCATGGAGTCTGCTAGATTGTACATGTGGTAAAATCCGGTGGGGGCTATAAGATGGTGCGAGGGGCCGAGTGGAGGGAGACTATGAAGGAATGCAGAAGTGCGAGATCGATATTTAGAGAGAGGGGGCGAACACGTGTGCTAATGGGCGCAGTGGCGGAGCCATGAAAAATAAATGAGCTAGGGGGCCAAGCATTGCTAATACTTTACGAGGAGGGTCAATTCATGAACTTAAACCATTTTTAGTCACAATTGTCTAATGATCACATTCATATTAGCCTTGATATATAGTGATGTTAGGGGGGAGGGGGGCAGGGCCGTTACTGCCCCTGTCTTCGCCATTGTGCACGCGTCCGAGAGATGAAGCGAAAGGCATGGATGATGAGAGGGGGACGTTGGATACATAATTAATGTGAGTGTATTAGCTATATATGTTAATCCTATATAGAGAGGCATAGATTGATCGATGTGGACATGGAAAAGAGGGTGAGACCTCACTGGATATATCGATTGATCGGTTTGTGTGGAAAACTATGAAAGACCTAGCTATATACACACATACATAGAGGAACATCGATCGTTGCGCATGCACGCGTGAGAGATAAAGAATGCCCGATATGATGGAGAGGGGTATGTGTGTTGGTGTGTGCCTTCATGGGAGACCGACCTGAAGAAAAAGATTGCATGCATGCGATGGATAATGCCGACTGGTAGTGTGTGTGCATGCATGCACAAGAGAAAGTTAGTGGTACAATTATAAAGAGAAGACTACTATGTGGGTGTAAAAGAACATCTGAATAGGTGAGGTCACAATCAATGTAAATTTGAATGCAAATATTTGAATAAGAGATCCTGATGTTTGAAACCCATGCATGCATGAATATAACAGAGATCTGCGCGGTGTGGTTTGGAAACGAGCATGTTGTAATGTATACACATTGAACAAGGTCAGACTGGTTTGAATTTGAGATACCGATGTCATACATCATTTGGCCACGTCGCATCCGTGCATGGACACACTAGTCTAATTGGAGATGATGGGCGGCTTTTGCATCACATATCTATATCTATACCCCTATATATATTATATATTTTTTATATTGTGTGCGGGTAACTTTAACTTTGAAAGATGGTCGTTGGATGAGGCGAATCCGATGGTCCAAAGATGGCAAATTTGAGCACTACTGGCCGTTGGATATCATCTAGATTCCACTAGATTTCGCCACATGTATAATCTAGAAGACTCCATGGTTGAACTTAAGCATAATGCACAAACATCAAAACACAAGCACTTCTCATTTTTTCTAGAATCTTCCGTATCAGAATTGCCCAAATGTTTTTCTACATGATTTGCCATTATTTGTTTTTACTTTATGTCTTGCGACACACAATTCCATGAATCTTAAAATAGATTAGCTTTCTTATAAAAACTAGATATTTTGAATGAAATGAACTATAAGAATTAAACGAACATCTACATCTTGCATATATGACTCAAAGCTTGCATGCTATAATGTGGTATTTATTCATAATTTGTTGCTAAATCTCATGCGTGCAATGCACGTGTACCTTACTCTAGTCTAAATGGTGTTTGTGTGTGTGTTGTGTGTGTTGAGGTGCAAATTGTCTTTTTTTTGGGTACACGTTAAGCTTGTTCTTCCGAAATTTCAAGCCGCGCCTTGTTATGCCGATAATTCAAGCTAGCGTCTCTGTCTATCGTGCTGCGAAACTCCCGCCTCTTTAACTCGCGCCTTGTTAGCCCAAAATATTTAAGATATATCTTTGTCTCGTTGTGCTCCGACAACTCCCTCCATCTCAACCCGTGCCTTGCTATTCCAAAATTACAACGCGCGTGATAACTCCCACCTCCTGTGAAATCCCGACACGCGAAATGCCCGTGGTACCCCTGAACCGAAAGAACCGCCTCAAATCGGTGGGGGTACTTTCGTAACTTACCCCACATTTCGGACAAGCGCATCTCTAAGCCATGGTTCCCCACTGCCATCCATCCGCCCACCCATTCGTACACCGAGGCCGCGAAAACCCGCGACGAAACCCTACACCCTGCTCCGTCCGCCACCCAGCCGGAGCCTCTTCCCCGACGACGTCGTCCACAGCAACACCTCGACATCCCTCATCCACCGTACCGGATGAGGATCCTTGTCGATCTCATCGTCTCGCCGGTTCAGCCACCCCGTCCTCCATCTCCAAGGAGCTGCCCCGACGTTCCCCTCATCTTTCGGGCCACCTCCATTCCCACACCTCCATCTTCACCTGCACCACCGGAAGTTCATCATCATCACCGTTTCCTCCGATGAAGCTGCAGCCTAATCAGTGCCACCAAAGAGGTTGTACACTAATCACCGCATTTTCTTCTTGATTCGATCTCACGGTGCTGCCGGCGCTCGGTACCGAGCCGACACGGCGCGGCTCCATCCACGGCGGCGTCGCCGGCCACTTCCTCCATGGCGTCGCTCCCTCGACAACGACGTCCACATCAGTAGGACCTGCTGCTGCTTTAGCTCTCGCTCGCGCTGCTTCTCTGCTCTTGCTCTCGATCCCCTGCCTGGTCTGCTCTTGCTATTGCTCTTGCTCGCACTGCTGCTCTCGCTCTTGCTCTTGCTTGCGATGCTGCTCTGATTTAGCTACACTTCACTCCGATGCCGCCGGGGTGAAGGAAGAACCAGCCGCAGCGGGGAGGGGGGCTCGCCGGAGAGGTACCCCACTATCTATCTTTAGGTTTAGGATGGGGGCGGTGGTCGCCGGCGATGGCGGGGCGTTGGCGGGGCGGTGGCGTGGGGATCACCGGAGAAAAAGCTCGGCATGGGGGGCTAGAGGGATGGCTGGGGCGGCGGCGGACCGGCGGTGGGGAGTGTTTTCGGGGCGGGCGGGGCGGCACACCGCCGGCCGCGGACGGCGGGGGTCTGCTGTTTGGCCGGCTCAGGGGGGTGGAGGTTGAAGATGAACCGCAGGCCATTGATTTCGTATCCAACGGCTGCAAAATCGACTGACCAAAGATGAAAAAGTCAGTCGACCGACGTGTAGCCTCACCTTGCTAGTGCGTTCAGTTTCAACAGCAAAATTCAGTTTCGACAGTTAAGTTCAATTTCGACAGTTAAGTTCAGTTTTGACAGTTAAATTCAGTTTCAACAGTTAAGTTTAGAGATGAGCGGCTGATGTATTTTACATCTAGCACTTTGTGGTTATGTATTTTACGTCATGTATTGGAGATGCTATTAGAATTCCACTCAGGTTAACGCTGTTCGTTGTCTCTCTTGTCCTGCTTCAGCCTCGGCGTCGTACAACTCACCGGAGCTGCTCCAATGACGAAACCCTCCATCATAGCGGAGCAATACCTCAGGCTCCATCTCCAGACGCCTAAGATCTTCTACCCCTCCTCCTACAGCCAAGTCAGCCGGAGCATCCTCACCGGCCAACCCAATCACCCTGAGATCGACATGGCTTTGCCAAAGAGGTTGTACACTTGTTGCATCTCTTTTTTACTCTACATGTTATATATATTTTCCACCGAGCACTCATAGTAACGGGAAATACGATTATTTTATCCTACTATATGACAAGTAGTGAGGTACCAGGCAACTTAGCTATCTGTGATGGACTCTCTTGAACGCCATCATTATCTCTGCGTGTTTGAGCTGGGCATTTGTCGATGGGCCTGGGAGTTGAGCTAGTATCGCAGTGGCCTGGGTCCAAAGTAATAGAAGTAGCACAAAAACATTTTTTTAGTGTAGGGTTTTCCTTGCTCAAGCCTGCCTACTAGAATTGCCAGTGCTTGAAAGGAAAAGTGAATGAAAAACATCGGAATTGGAAAGTTTCCTATGGTACTACTTTTCATGAATTTGGTGCAAAGGAATGGAGCAAAGGAAAACTGTAGGATTTGTTCCTTTAGTGTCTCCTTGAAAGAAAAACCGTAGGAATTCTAATTTCCACTTCTCCTCCTTTTCATATTCCTATTCATCAAGCACAAGACTAAGAGATAGTAGCATAATAGCATTATAACCGTACATTTTCTTGTGGTTTGACTTAATCTCACCATGCTTTTTGGCATCCTGTGGTCTTCCAATTGTTGTGAATCAAACACCCAGATTGGCAGAAATCCTGTGTTTTTAAATTCTCTATTTTGCACGTGCATTCCTATCCTATTCCTGTCTATTTCCTATCCCTGCATTGTTAGAATCCTCAAATTCAAACAATCCCTTACTCAATTACTTCTGTTACATATATGTGTCAAAGAAAACCTTGTGTGGTTTGTCCTGCTCCTGCGGCGCCGTGTTCCAGCTCAGCTGCTCCAACGACGGAAGGGTTCACCACAGCAGGGATCCGCTCTCCAGACTGTCTTTCGCCGCCTCAGATCTTCTTCCTTGCCGCCGGCAGCCACAGCAACTGCATTACCATCATCAACTGAGAAGATGACCTTGAGGACTACACGGGTCCGCAAGAGAGGTCGCACTCTTCCGTGTCTGCTTACGTTATGCGTCGCTTAATATGATGACATGCTACATTATCGTCATGTTCACCTATTAGACTCCAAGTCAGGTCCAAACGAATGCTGAAACTTGAGTTTTTAAATGGTTGTGGGGTACATATTGGGGCAGCAATCAGTACTATCTGTCTACTATCTGGTTAATCTCCGGTGTCTACTATGAGTTTCATGTTGGGTGCAAACAGACATTAAAGGAGCCATTATCTGTATTTTTTAACTAAAGCTATTATCTGCCTGCTATCATTGGTTTTGGGTCTGTCCACAGTTTGCTACCATCACTCTGGATTTGTACATGCACTCCTTACATAATCTCACTATGTTTTATTCCTATGCATGCCAGTTATTGTACACAATGGAACTGATCATGTAGAGCAAAAGAGACGAGCCTTGCGTGGCAATAAAATTTCATGAAGACGTCGTTCCATGGTGGGCGCAAAGGCAGCCCCCCTCCACCAATTTCGGATCGTAATCAAGAGGAAGATAACTGTTATGAGGGGGATTCGGAAGGAGAAGACCACTCCTATTTACCCCATGAGGTCTTCTCTCTAACTTGGCATGCTGATGTTGGTAATATCATGCATATGGTGCCTTGCATTGCTTACTATATACATTAAAGATGTCATCTGCTTAGTTTAGACATGCTTTGTGTCAATGCCATCTGTTTAGTTTCTTTATCGTATATGTGAATCATGCAATGCCATCTTGTCTAGCCAGGCATCATATATGTGAATTTTGCAATGCCACCCTGGTTAGCCAGTCATCTTATATGTGAATTATATCATGCCATCATTTTTTTATTACATGTTAAATTTTTCAACAATTTTAGTACATTCAGTTACTCTTCCTGTGCATCAGCCATTTCGCACGGTCATGGAAAAATCTGGAGTGGAAACAAGGTCTTCAGAACAGACAATGCTATCTGACAAAGCACATGTCTTGCTGGTTACCGATAGCTCCTTAGAGGAGGATTCAGAGACAGATGACCAGTCATATTCCCCCCCTGAGGTGCATGCCCTAACTTGGCAGGGTTATGTTGCTCATATCGTGCGTATGGTATCTTGCATTGCTATGTCATTTGCTTAGTTTAGACATGCTTTGTCTGAATGCCACCTGTTTAGTGTCTAATTACCATATATGTGAATTATGCAATGCCATCTTGTTGCAAGACATTATATATGTGAATTATGCAATGTTATCTTGTTGCAAGGCATTATGTATGTGAATTATGCAATGCCATGCTGTTTAGGCAAGCGCCATATATGTGAATTATATCATGCCGTCCTTTTTTGTATTTCTCATTGCTTTTGTCGACAATGTTTGTATATTCAACTGCTCTTCCTATGCATCAGCCATTTGAATTGGTGATGGAGAAATCTGGAGTGAAAACAAGGTCTTCAGAGCAGACAATGCTACCTGCTGAAGCAGATATCTTGCTGGTTACAGATAGCTCTTCAAAGGAGGATTCAGAGGCAGATGACCAGTCCTATTATCCCCCTGAGGTGTATGCTCAAACTTGGCAGGGTTATATTACTCATATAATGCATTTGTTGTATTGCAATGCTTAGTTTTTACATCATATACACAATACTAAATGCCATCTCCTTAGTTGACACATCATATATGCGATTGCCCTCTGCTCACTTCCTTAGTATATAAATCATATATTTGAATTATGTCATGCCATCATGTTTACATAGACAACATGTATCTGAATTATGGCATGCCAACCCATTTTGTAAAGACATAATATAGTTATATCATCTCATCCTGTTTACATAGTCATCATATTTAAATTATGTCATTCTATCCGTGAATTATATCATGCCATCATGTTTCCATCAACGGCATGTTTGTGATTTATGGCATGCCAACCACTTTAATAAACACATCGTATAGTTATATCATGTCATCCTGTTTACATAGTCATCATATTTTGAAGTATGTCATTCTATCCTGTTTAGTTAGCCATCATACACGTGAAATTGTGTCATGCTATCCTGTTTAATTAGCCATCAATATGTGAAATTATGTCCCGCTATTCTGTTTGCTTAGACAACATAAATGTGAATTATTTCATATCCTGTTTTCTTCCCTACTATCCATTGCACCTGTCTATCTTACAATGTCTGTACATTCAATTACTTTTCTTGTTTATCAGCCATTTCAATTGGAGGGAGTGATGGCAGTATCTGTGGGAGTAAAAACACGGTCTTCAGAAAAGATCGTGCTACCTGTCGATGCAGATAGAACCACGGTTGTACTTGCCCAAGAACCAGCCCCACCACACATAACCCACACTCATGTAGATTGTACCCCTACCCAGTTGGACAGAGAACCAGCTACACCCCTTCTAACCCCAACCCCAGCAGATAGACACCCAGTTCCCGTTGACACAGCACCGTCTCCACCACAGAGCACCCAAACACGAGCAGTTAGTAAGGCAACTGCAGTGCCCAAATCACGAGGACCACCACTCCGAACCCGAAGTCAATGCTTAAAGTAGAAGAATAATTGTTCTCAGGTCAGGTTCCGTAGCTATGGTTCATACTACTTTGCTCTTGCATCACTGTATTTACTGATACCAACTAATTTCAAATTTGAAGGATGCAATTGAAACTCCAATGGCGCAACGGGTATGTTTTAAACCTGTTTCTTCAACGTGTTTGGCTGTTTGCTGTTGTAACTTGCTCTATGTTGATTTCAGTTTCAATTGAATAAACAGTTATGTTCTCATGCCATGACATTACAAGTGTTGTTATTGCTGTGTAGTTTCCCACACTTATATTCTGTCTATGCTGCTTTGTCTTAAATAGATATGATTCGAACTGTATCTATCTTGATTTGGCAACATAAACTAGAATGATATAGACCATACAGTGACCATACTACATAGATATATGTTTGTTTCATGCTGTTATCCTGTCCACCTTACTACTAAACCGGTTTACCAAAATGAGTTTCATATACTACATTGTAAACCTGAGATGTGTTTGTTTGTTTCTCTTTTAGAACGCGGATAAAATATTGGAGAAGAGTACCCTGTTATGCAATGGTAAAGGAAGTAATGCAGATAAGGTTCAAGATAGTGAGACATCCCTGTTGGTCTCCAAGAAAGCTGATAAAAACTATATTGAAGACACTAAGACAACCCCAAAGTCCTGTCTTGATGTAGTGTTTGAGTTACTGGCTACCACTGCTGGCACCAGCTCTTCGAACTCATTGCCTGAATCAGTTCGGCTTCTTGACTCTCAACTTCAAGTTGAAAGACATCGATCAGATGTTATGCGACAGCAAGCCGAAGGACTAAGGAAGTCCCTGCAGAATTCAGATGCATACTTTCTGGTGCAACAACAAGCGCTGGAGGACTTAAGCGCCAAACAAGAGAAAGTTAATAAGCTTGCTAAGCATCTTGCCAGCATTATGGGTACCCAGGATATTGTTTCTTGAGCTCTTCTGAAGTGGTTTCAGTTCTGGACTTGTTTTGCTACGGCGTTTATATGCTGCTGTGTTCCCTATATTTGCACTGGTGGCGAACATTGATACCCAGTGGATGTAATATGTGTAATAGCCATGATAGCCTAGTGTAAGTTTCTTGCTTATTTATTTCCTTGTTGTCTAGTTTATTTGTTTGCTTGTAGTCAGTGCAGTTCTTTTTCCGCGGTTTGCTAGTGGCTGCAATAACCTATTTTTTAAAACTAGGCCACAATAACCATGGGCTAATATTTACTGTAGTGACACTGGGCCTCCTACGGGCCGTAGAAACAGTGGGCCTTCTACGGGACGTATAAACAGTGGGCCTTCTACGGGCCATATAAACAGTGGGCCTTCTACGGGCCGTATAAACAGTGGGCCTTCTATGGGCCATAGAAACAGTGGGCCTTCTACGGGCCGTAGAAACAATGGGCCTTCTATGGGCCGTATCATCAATGGGCCTTCTACGGGTCGTATCATCAATGGGCCTTATACGGGCCAAATAGACCGCATTCTGGCCGTAAACGGGCTAGAGTTGGAATCATCCGTTCATGGGCCGACCATAACGAGCCATCGTTAATAGTCCGTATTTGATGACGCTATGAAAACGGCCCAACGTATTAACGGACCACAAACGGTCCGACTGTAACCACGGGCTGAATTTGGCCCACAAGCAGAAAATAACAGTAACGGGCTGTAAGTAAATGAATGCTGGAAATGAGCCCAAGAATAAATGGGCTCTCAGAAGGCCGAAAGATAACATGGGCTGGAGACGGCCCAACGGAATAACGGGCCGTTAATGGGTATAAAGTGATACACTGTTCATTACGGGCTAGTTTCACCACGGGCCGTTAATGGGTGTAAAGTGATACACTGTTCATTACGGGCCAGTTTCACCACGGGCCGTTAATAGGCCAAGAGTTACATAGGGCCTCATATGGGCCGAAAGATGTCATGGGCCATACATGGGCCAGAAGTGAAAACGGGCTGGAATCATATTGGATGGCCCAGATGACGCTACTGGGCCTAATTCGGATAGGACGTAATGGGCCTTGGGTTAGCGGGTTGTAAATGGGCTATATGCGAATAGGCCGTTAACAGGTTTTCCATGGGCCGGCCCGCCACCTTTTGACCAAGTCAAACGGGTCGGCCTTTTCACAGGAATGGGCCTCTGTTGGGCCGTGCCACGTGTCAACGTATCATATGCGCCTTATGTCCAATGAGTGGTTGACATCTGTCCCAACGATGAGCCGACAATGAGGCCTTCGAGCCCATACAGCCGAAAAGTGATACGGCCAACAGGCCGAATCCACCACCCTGTGAACGCGATAGAGCAGCTAACAAAGTCACGCATAAGTCAATACACGATCCATGTGAGAACTTGCGTCAAATATCCGGCGCGACCAGATCTATCTATGGATCTAGGAAGCGCGCTACGATACACAACCAACACCGAATACTACAACCGTCCGAACACCATGGCGCATCCCAATATAGGGGTGCCGCACACCCCTTCTGTTTCACTGATGAGGTGCTGGATCACGAATTGCCAGAGGGATTCAAACCGGTGAACATAGAGGTGTACGACAGAACCACAGACCCTGGAGTCTGGATAGAGGACTTCATCCTCCACATCCATATGGCTCGTGGAGACGATCTCCATGCCATTAAATACTTGCCCCTCAAGCTTAAAGGGCCAACTAGGCACTGGCTGAAAAGCCTCCCCGAAAACTCAATTGGAAGTTGGGAGGAGCTCGATGACGCTTTTCGGGCCAATTTTCAAGGGACTTATGTCCGACCTCCGGATGCAGACGATTTAAGTCATATAATACAACAGTCCGAAGAGTCTGCCCGAAAGCTTTGGAACAGGTTCCTCACCAAGAAGAACCAAATTGTCGACTGTCCGGACGCAAGCCTTAGCAGCTTTGAAACACAGGACCGAGATGAATGGCTTGCCAGACACCTCGGTCAAGAAAAACTGAGAACAATGGTAGCCCTAACAAGACTCATGACCCGCTTTTGTGCGAGTGAGGACATCTGGTTGGCCGTAGCAGCACCAGCGACCCAAGCACATCCAAAGTCAGGGATGGCAATGGTAAACTGTAACACACCGGATGTAACTTTCCCTATTTGTACTCCAACTCTTGCCGTTTCCGGCATTAAGTTATATTTATTTCCTCGGGTTCGGGTTTTGCCTCCGTGTGTTGTTGTCGTTGTCATGCATCTCATATCATGTCATCATGTGCATTGCATTTGCATACGTGTTCATCTCATGCATTCGAGCATTTTCCCCGTTGTCCGTTTTGCATTCCGGCGCTCCGTTCTCCTCCGGTGGTCATTTCTAGCTTTCTTTCTTGTGTGGGGATTAAACATTTCCGGATTGGACCGAGACTGCCAAGCGGCCTTGGTTTACTACCGGTAGACCGCCTGTCAAGTTTCGTGTCATTTGGATTTCGTTTGATACTCCAACGGTTAACCGAGGTACCGAAAAGGCCTCATGTGTGTTGCAGCCCAACACCCCTCCAATTTGGCCCAAAACCCACCAAACGCTGCTCCATGTCCTAGAGCGTTCGATCACGATCACGTGGCCGCAAACCGCACCTCATTTGGACTCTCCTAGCTCCCTCTATGCCTATATATACACCCCCCATTCCAAATTCGCGGATCCTCTCCCCCCTAACCCTAAAAATCCCAGATCCGCCGCCGCCGGACGTGTCCGGAGCGGGCCGGACAACGTTCGCCGCCGCCCGCGCCTCTCAGCACGCGCCACGTGGCGCAGCCACCGCCTCCCACCGCTCCAGCCCGGGGAGCCCGACCGCGGCCCTCCCGGCCCGCGCGCCCCCACCGCCTTGCTCTCCTCCGCGCCACCGCCGCCCGCTCCGCCGGCCGCCGCCCGCCGCCACCGCCCTCGCCCGCGAGCCGGCCGCCGCCGCGCGCTTCGCCGCCCGCCGCCACCGACCTCGCCGGCGCCGCGGTCGCCGCCCGCCACCACCGGCCGCCCCGGCCTCGTCCCCGACTCCGGCCGGCCCAACTCCGGCGACTCCTCCGGCCGTCGATCCTCGGGCTCCATGCGATCCAGATCTGGATCGGAGCTACAGTAAACCCTAGGAGGTCGAATTTTTCTCTAAGTCCTAGAATTCCAGATCCAAGTTGCTCTGTTCGGGGCCCCGTAACTTTGCATCCATAGCTCCGGTTCATGCATATAGCATATCAAAATGTTCATCTCAGAGAGTACATCATTTCATTCCATTGCATCATTTTCATCTGAGCTCATCTTGAGGCCTGAAATGCTGTTAAAAGAGGGCTGCTTGAGTTAATTGTCAGATCTGTTACTCCGTTTAGCACTTTTGTCATTTTTGCCATGATTATTGTGTGCATGCTATGCCCGTGAGTTCTTCATATATTTTGTTAAGGGTTTTGTCATCTTTCCAGAGATGCAACCCATGTATTTTTAGGATGTGTGTGGTGACTTGTGCAAGCTTGCAAAGTGGTGCACTTGCTAATTCTGTTTTCAGGGACTTAGTAATTTCACCAAGTCCTGGGATTGTTTATCTCATGATGCCATATGTTCATGTTGTTTCCTAGTGATCCGTGCCTCTTTTGACGATGATCAGTAAGGGAGTTTTGTTAATATTGTAGTGCTCTATCCATCCGTGTCTTTGTTTGCAATTATGGAGCACCCTAGCTTGATTCAATCGAGCTCTACTTTTGCTTCGTTGCGAATCTGGGCAGATCGTCAACTTGTTTGCGATTTTGCCGATGTTATTGTAGTTGACCCGTGCATGCTATGCCATCGTTCTTGCCATGTCTAGCTTGTATTTTGTGCCTTCTTTATGGATGTATGCTTTTCTTGCCATGACTTGCACCGTGGTGAGTGCATCGAGCTCGTAAACATGCCTTCGTGAGTTAGGTTTCAGCATGTCCCAGTTTTCACAAAGTCTGAAAACTGATTATGTTTTTGCTATGTTCGTGTGCTTGTTAGTATATTTTGTGATCCCTTTTGGCTCCAGGTCACTAAGGGACTTTTGTTAAGCTTATTGAGTAGCTCCAGGCCATGTCTTTCTTTGTCATGTTCAGGTCCTGTAGCATGTTTTTTTGTTTCTCCAAAGAGGGCTATATGATCTGAAATTCCAGACAAGTGTTAATTTCACTAAGTCTGAGATCTGTTTGTCATTTGCGTTTTTGCCATGCTTGTTTGAACCTGTTAATGGATGATTTGGCCGTAGGTCAGTGCTAGACTTTTGTTAAGAATCTTGTGAGCATCCCTGCCATGTATTTTGTTGTCATGTTTGAGTGCTGTAGCATGTTCATTTCGTTGCATTTAGATGCCTACTTGCTGTAAATCGCAGACCGGTGTCATTTTTGAATCGCTTGCCATTTCCAAACCGTAACTCCGATTCCGGCGTTCTTTATATCGTTTTCAAGCGATTTCATCTCATCTTCCCAGTGGCACACTTGGATTTCCAAGTTGAGGCCAGGTTCATGCATTTCCTGTCATATCTTGCATTTTGCATCCCGCATCGCATCCCGCATAGCATATCATCTTTGCATCGTGTTGTTTGAGTTTGCACGTGGTTGATTGTATCCTTGTTGCTTGTTTGCCTTGTTTGGGTAGAGCCGGGAGACGAGTTCACTAACGAGGAGCCCGTTGAGTTTGCTTTTGAGGATCCAGTCAACTCTGACAACTGTGCAGGCAAGATGATCATACCCTCGAAATCACTACTATCTTTGCTATGCTAGTTTGCTCGCTCTTTTGCTATGCCATTGCTATGATGCGTACCACTTGCTTGCAAGCCTCCCAAATTGCCATGTCAAACCTCTAACCCACCATTGTCCTAGCAAACCATTGATTGGCTATGTTACCGCTTTGCTCAGCCCCTCTTATAGCGTTGCTAGTTGCAGGTGAAGATTGGAGGCCGTTCCTTGTTGGAACATCTTTTATTTACTTGTTGGGATATCATTATATTGCCATGATTATCTTAATGCATCTATATACTTGGTAAAGGGTGGAAGGCTCGGCCTCTCGCCTAGTGTTTTGTTCCACTCTTGCCGCCCTAGTTTCCGTCATATCGGTGTTATGTTCCCGGATTTAGCGTTCCTTATGCGGTTGGGTTATAATGGGAACCCCTTGACAGTCCGCCTTGAATAAAACTTCTCCAGCAATGCCCAACCTTGGTTTTACCATTTGCCACCTAGCCTTTTCCCTTGGGTTTCGCGGACTCAAGGGTCATCTTATTTTAACCCCCCCGGGCCAGTGCTCCTCTGAGTGTTGGTCCAACCCAGAGCACCGTGCGGGGTCGTCCCTTGGCAACTTGGGTTACGTTGGCTCCCGTACGCTTAGCTTATCCGGTGTGCCCTGAGAACGAGATATGTGCAGCTCCTATCGGGATTTGTTGGCACAGCGGGCGGTGTTGCTGGACTTGTTTTACCATTGTCGGAGTTGTCTTGAATTACCGAGATACCGAGTCTGATCGGAACGTCTTGGGAGGAGGTCTATTCCTTCGTTGACCGTGAGAGCTTGTCATGGGCTAAGTTGGGACTCCCCTACAGGGATTGAACTTTCGAAAGCCGTGCCCGCGGTTATGGGCAGATGGGAATTTGTTAATGTCCGGTTGTAGATAACTTGAACCTTAATTAATTAAAATGAATCAACTGAGTGTGTTACCGTGATGGCCTCTTCTCGGCGGAGTCCGGGAAGTGGACATGGTGTTGGAGTAATGTTTGCACAGGTTGCACTCTAGTTTCTCGCTCGTGCTTTGCCTCCTCTTCTCGCTCTCTGTTGCGAATAAGTTAGCCACCATACTTGCTAGTCGCTAGCTGCAGCTCCACTCATATTTTACCTTGCCATTCCTATAAGCTTAAATAGTCTTGATCGCGAGGGTGCGAGATTGCTGAGTCCCTGTGGCTCACAGATTACTATTACACCAGATGCAGGGCCCGATGATTCCGCTCCAGGAGACGCGTGTGAGCTCAAGTGGGAATTCGACGAAGACTCTCAACGTTACTATGTTTCCTTTCCCGATGATCAGCAGTGGTGCCCAGTTGGGGGTGAACGGGACCGTTGTCGCATGTTGGGTTCTCTTTTATTTTGGCGCCGTAGTCTGGCCATGAGTGTTTGGATGATGTAATGTTATTTATGTACTTGATTGACGTGTCGAGTGTAAGCCAACTATGTTATCTTCCCTTTATTATTTATATTACATGGGATGTTGTGAAGATTGCCTAACTTGCGACATATGCCTTCAATGCGATTATTCCTCTAAGTTGTGCCTCGACACGTGGGAGATATAGTCGCATCGAGGGTGTTACAAGTTGGTATCAGAGCCTTCCCCGACCTTAGGAGCCCCATTGCTTGATCGTTTTTAGCGGCCGAGTTGTGTCTAGAAAAATGTTTTGAGTCATTTAGGAATTATATATCAGAGAGTTTAGGAATTCTTTTTACTTCCCAGTCTCCTCATTGCTCTGGTAAGGCATCCTGACGTAGAGTTTTGACTCTTCTCTTCTCAAATTTCACAAAAAAAAAATTTAGGATCACACGGGTATCTTGGAATCGTTCCGATGGTTTTATGATGAGAACATTGTCTTGGTGCCTCCTGTCAGTGGTTTAGTGGAAGTGTCCCGGGGAGTTGACCTCTGAGGTGTTGTCATCATAATTTTATCGTTGCAGTTCTGGAATACCTGAGTTTAGTACGCCGACATCGAAAATCTCTTTTATGCAGTTCGTTGGTGAGATAACCTCGACGCCACCCAGTACTGGGGCGGGAGTTCGGGAGTATCGCCATAACTTGTATAACGGATGCTTTTCGAAGGTTGAGGTAGATGGTTTCCGAAGTTTTCTTGGTTATGTGTTGAAGGATGGATACAGCTGGATGTAGGATTTGCTAGTTTGGGTGAGATATTATGCTTCCCCTGTATCCCCAACACCTGATTGCATAACCGGAAAGGTTCGGGAGTTTCATAGGTGGGAATTCTAGTAGCTCTAGTTTTTCTTCCACGGATATTGGTTTGAGATTGGGATTTCTTACCGATTATTCGTTCTTGATCCGTACCTTGTTTCTCTACCTTAATTCTACGTGGCTTCTCAATTTATGGATATGTGACCATTTCAAGAGGAATGCATTCGTTCATTTTGTTCGGATGTGAAGACTATATGTTGCAATTTTCATTCCGTTGGATTCAGCTTCAATAATTTATCTGTCAATGTGCTAATGGTGGTCAACCTCTTCAGGATGGCTCCTCCAACGCGCACGACTCCGAATCCTGATCCGCCACCACCTCCACCTCCTCCAGAGGCATGGCAAGCTGTGATGGCCGCAACCAATGCAAACACACAGCTGATCATGCAAATTCTTCAAGAGCGCAATCAAGGCAGTCAAGGGAATCAAGGCAGCAATCAGAGTCACTTTGCTACACTCAACCAGTTCCTTGCTAACGGGCCAAAGACTTTCAGCAATTGTGTTGAGGCAATCGACGCTGACGGTTGGCTTGTGGATCTGTGTAAGCATTTCGAGTGCAGTAACGTCAGGCCTGAGGACTTTGTTAATTTCGCTTCCTTCCAACTCAAAGATCAAGCTGCAGAATGGTTCCAGCAGTATAAGGACTCCAGAGGTGGACGTGTTATCACTTGGGATGATTTCCGTCGAGATTTCCGAGCTCATCATATTCCCCAGAGCATGGTTGAAAGCAAGCGTGAGGAATTCCGCAATCTGAAGCAAGGCTCTTTGTCTGTCTATGACTACAACAAGTTGTTCCAGAAGCTCGCCCGCTTTGCCAAGCAGGATGTCCCTGATGAGAAGAGCATGATATATCAGTTCAGGGGTGGTCTCAGAGAAGAAATTCAGCTCGCTCTTGTCCTCTTTGAGCCCTTGAGGTACGATGAGTTCTACAACATGGCACTGAAGCAAGAGGCTGCTCAGTTGAGGTGTGATGCTTCCAAGAAGCGAGTCAGAGATGTTACTCCTTCTTCCTCTACTCAAGTGGCCAAGCAGCAGAAGTTTTGGCTTCCTCCTTCTCTGTTCCGTCAGCCGTATCAGCAGAAGAGCAAAGGTGGCAGTGGTTCTTCCCACCCACCCAACCCTGGCTTTCAGAACAAGACTTCGTCTCAAGCTCCAAGATCGAGTGCTCCATATCACCGTCCGCTTTCAGAGGTCACGTGCAACAAGTGCCAACAGAAGGGTCACTATGCCAACAAGTGTCTCAACCAGAGGCGTCTTCCTCCTCCTCCTCCTGTCAGATCGGCAAGTACAGCTATGGTCAAGCATAACCCCAAGCATGCCAAGGTCAATTTGATGAATGCAGCTCAGGCAGAGGACTCGTCAGATGTGATCATGGGTAACTTTCCAGTTAACTCTTTTCCAGCAAAAGTTCTTTTTGACACTGGTGCATCGCATTGTTTCATGTCAAGATCATTTGTCTCCAAGCATGACTTCGTTTCACAAATGTTGGGTAAACCTATGGGAGTGGTTTCTCCGGCTAAGTCTATGAGGGCTACTTCAATAGTCCCGGATGTTTCTATCATGATGGGTGATTTCAAGTTTCTGGCTTCTCCAATGGTTCTTGGTAACTCGGATATTGATCTTATTCTCGGAATGGATTGGCTTTCTAAGCACAAGGCTCAGCTTGATTGTGCAGCCAGGAAGATTCAATTGACTCATTCGTCTGAGGATGTAATTGTCTTTGCCACTCGTGATGATACCATTCGTCTGTTTTCTCTCAATGAGAAGGGTGAATTGGATGCCATCTCTCAAATTCCAGTCGTGTGCGAATATCAAGACGTCTTTCCAGAAGAGCTCCCAGGAATGCCTCCGCACCGGCCAGTCGAATTCGTTATTGATCTTGAGCCTGGTACGGAACCTGTGTGCAAACGTCCTTACAAGCTCGGACCTGAAGAGTTGAAGGAGCTGAAGAAGCAACTCGATATGCAAGAGAAAATGGGTCTCATCCGGCCTAGTTCTTCTCCGTGGGGTTGTGGTGTTCTTTTTGTGAAGAAGAAGGATGGAACGGACCGACTTTGTGTTGATTACCATCCAGTGAACAAGAAGACCATCAAGAACAAATACCCACTTCCCAACATCAATGAGCTGTTCGAACAACTCAAAGGTGCCCAAGTATTCTCCAAGCTTGATCTCCGTATGGGTTATCACCAGATTCGCATTCGTGAAGAAGATATTCCCAAGACAACATTCAGAACAAGCTTTGGTTCATATGAATACACTGTCATGTCTTTTGGCCTCGCCAACGCTCCTCCGACGTTCTCTCGCATGATGAATTTCATCTTCAACGCCTACACCAATGACTTCATTTTGGTCTATCTCGACGACATTCTGGTTTTCTCGAAGAACAAGGAAGATCATGCCAAGCACTTGCGTTTGGTTCTTGATAAGCTCAGAGAACATCAGTTCTACGCCAAGTTCTCCAAGTGTGAATTTTGGCTTGATGAGGTTCTTTATCTTGGTCATATCATCTCTGCCAAGGGCATTGCCGTGAATCCTGAGAAGGTGTCTGCAATTGTGAATTGGGAACCTCCTCAGAACGTGAAGCAACTCCGCAGTTTTCTCGGTCTCGCAAGCTATTGCCGAAGATTCGTTGAAAACTTTTCTAAGATCGCGAAGCCTCTCTCAAATCTTCTTCAGAAGCACATCAAGTACGTTTGGTCTCCGGAGTGTGATATTGCTTTCAACACTTTGAAAGAGAAATTGATCATTGCTCCAGTTCTGACTCCGCCTGATGAATCCAAGCCGTACGAGGTCTTTTGTGATGCCTCTCTCCAAGGTCTTGGCGCAGTATTGATGCAAGAGAAGAAAGTTGTTGCTTATACATCTCGCCAGTTGAAGCCTAATGAGAAGAACTACCCCACTCACGATCTCGAGTTGGCGGCAGTTCATGCTCTTTTGACTTGGAGACATCTTCTATTGGGAAGAAAAGTGGACATTTTCACTGATCACAAGAGTCTCAAGTACATCTTCACTCAGCCTAATCTCAATCTTAGGCAAACTCGATGGGTCGAAATGATTCAAGAGTATAATCCGAGTATCGAGTATACTCCAGGCAAGGCTAATGTGATTGCTGACGCTTTGAGCAGAAAGGCTTACTGCAACAGTCTTATTCTCAAGCCTTATCAACCCGAGCTTTGTGAAGCTTTCCGCAAACTTAATCTGCAAGTTGTTCCTCAAGGTTTCCTCGCCAACCTTCAAGTCTCTCCTACCTTAGAAGACCAGATTCGCCAAGCCCAGCTTCTTGATGCTATGGTGAAAAAGGTGAAGATTGGGATTGCCAAGAGTCAGTCCAAGTACAAGTGCTACCGCCTTGATGACAAGGACACTCTCTTCTTCGAGGATCGTATTGTTGTGCCCAAAGGTGACCTCCGTAAAGTGATCATGAACGAGGCTCACAATTCTCTCCTCTCCATCCACCCCGGGAGCACGAAGATGTATGAGGACCTTAAGCAAGCTTATTGGTGGACTCGAATGAAGCGCGAGATCGCTCAATTCGTGAATGAATGTGATGTCTGTAGAAGAGTGAAGGCAGAACACCAAAGGCCAGCAGGTCTCCTCCAACCTCTTGCCATTCCAGAATGGAAGTTTGACCACATTGAAATGGACTTCGTGACTGGGTTTCCAAAGTCCAAGCGTGGCAATGATGCTATATTCGTTGTCATCAACAAACTCACCAAAGTGGCTCACTTTCTGCCTATCAAAGAGTCGATCACTGCAGCTCAATTGGCGGAACTCTATACCTCTCGAATTGTCTCTCTGCACGGTATTCCTCAAGTGATCTCTTCAGACCGTGGCAGCATCTTTACCTTGAAGTTTTGGGATTCTTTTCAGAAGGCCATGGGCACTAACATCCGCTTCAGCACAGCTTTCCATCCTCGAACAAGCGGTCAAGTCGAGCGTGTCAACCAGATTCTTAAAGATATGCTCAGGGCTTGTGTGATCTCCTTCGGCATGAAGTGGGAGGATTGTCTTCCTTATGCTGAATTCTCCTACAACAACAGTTTTCAAGCAAGTTCGGGCAAGGCCCCTTTTGAAATTCTGTATGGCAGGAAGTGCCGTACCCCTCTCAATTGGTCTGAAACCGGTGAACGTCAGCTTTTGGGTAATGACTTAATCACAGAGGCAGAAGAAATGTGCAAAGTCATTCGAGATAACCTCAAAGCAGCCCAATCCCGCCAGAAGAGCTACTATGATAGTAAGCACCGCGATTTGGCTTTCGAGATAGGAGATCATGTTTACCTTCGCGTCTCTCCTATGAAAGGTACTCGTCGCTTCGGTATCAAAGGGAAGCTTGCCCCTAGATACGTGGGACCTTTCAAGATTGTCAGCAAGAGAGGCGACCTCGCCTATCAACTCGAGCTTCCTTCAAACTTTGCAAATGTTCATGACGTGTTCCATGTCTCTCAGCTTCGGAAGTGCTTCAAGACTCCTGACCGCATCATCAATTTCGAGGACATTGAGCTCCAAGAAGATCTCTCTTATCGTGAGCACCCAGTTGCTATTCTTGAAGAGACTGAACGCAAGACTCACAATAAGTCAATCAAATTTCTCAAAGTCAAGTGGTCACACCATTCCGACCGTGAAGCTACCTGGGAACGCGAGAATCACCTCCGTTCTGAGTACCTGGCGTTCTTTCAGTCCTAGATCTCGGGACGAGATCCTTTCGTATTGGTGGAGTGTTGTAACACCCCGGATGTAACTTTCCCTATTTGTACTCCAACTCTTGCCGTTTCCGGAGTTAAGTTATATTTATTTCCTCGGGTTTGGGTTTTGCCTCCGTGTGTTGTTGTCGTTGTCATGCATCTCATATCATGTCATCATGTGCATTGCATTTGCATACGTGTTCATCTCATGCATTCGAGCATTTTCCCCGTTGTCCGTTTTGCATTCCGGCGCTCCGTTCTCCTCCGGTGGTCATTTCTAGCTTTCTTTCTTGTGTGGGGATTAAACATTTCCGGATTGGACCGAGACTGCCAAGCGGCCTTGGTTTACTATCGGTAGACCGCCTGTCAAGTTTCGTGTCATTTGGATTTCGTTTGATACTCCAACGGTTAACCGAGGGACCGAAAAGGCCTCGTGTGTGTTGCAGCCCAACACCCCTCCAATTTGGCCCAAAACCCACCAAACTCTGCTCCATGTCCTAGAGCGTTCGATCACGATCGCGTGGCCGAAAACCACACCTCATTTGGACTCTCCTAGCTCCCTCTATGCCTATATATACACCCCCCATTCCAAATTCGCGGATCCTCTCCCCCCTAACCCTAAAAATCCCAGATCCGCCGCCGCCGGACGTGTCCGGAGTGGGCCGGACAACATCTGCCGCCGCCCGCGCCTCTCAGCACGCGCCACGTGGCGCAGCCACCGCCTCCCACCGCTCCGGCCCGGGGAGCCCGACCGCGGCCCTCCCGGCCCGCGCGCCGCCGCCGCCCGGCTCCCACGCCCGCGCGCCCCCGCCGCCATGCTCTCCTCCGCGCCACCGCCGCCCGCTCCGCCGGCCACCGCCCGCCGCCACCACCCTCGCCCGGGAGACGGCCGCCGCCGCGCGCTTCGCCGCCCGCCGCCACCGACCTCGCCGGCGCCGCGGTCGCCGCCCGCCACCACCGGCCGCCCCGGCCTCGTCCCCGACTCCGGCCGGCCCAACTCCGGCGACTCCTCCGGCCGTCGATCCTCGGGCTCCATGCGATCCAGATCTGGATCGGAGCTACAGTAAACCCTAGGAGGTCGAATTTTTCTCTAAGTCCTGGAATTCCTGATCCAAGTTGCTCTGTTCGGGGCCCCGTAACTTTGCATCCATAGCTCCGGTTCATGCATATAGCATATCAAAATGTTCATCTCAGAGAGTACATCATTTCATTCCATTGCATCATTTTCATCTGCTCATCTTGAGGCCTGAAATGCTGTTAAAAGAGGGCTGCTTGAGTTAATTGTCAGATCTGTTACTCCGTTTAGCACTTTTGTCATTTTTGCCATGATTATTGTGTGCATGCTATGCCCGTGAGTTCTTCATATGTTTTGTTAAGGGTTTTGTCATATTTCCAGAGATGCAACCCATGTATTTTTAGGATGTGTGTGGTGACTTGTGCAAGCTTGCAAAGTGGTGCACTTGCTAATTCTGTTTTCAGGGACTTAGTAATTTCACTAAGTCCTGGGATTGTTTATCTCATGATGCCATATGTTCATGTTGTTTCCTAGTGATCCGTGCCTCTTTTGACGATGATCAGTAAGGGAGTTTTGTTAATATTGTAGTGCTCTATCCATCCATGTCTTTGTTTGCAATTATGGAGCACCCTAGCTTGAGTCAATCGAGCTCTACTTTTGCTTCGTTGCGAATCCGGGCAGATCGTCAACTTGTTTGCGATTTTGCCGATGTTATTGTAGTTGACCCGTGCATGCTATGCCATCGTTCTTGCCATGTATAGCTTGTATTTTGTGCCTTCTTTATGGATGTATGCTTTTCTTGCCATGACTTGCACTGTGGTGAGTGCATCGAGCTCGTAAACATGCCTTCGTGAGTTATGTTTCAGCATGTCCCAGTTTTCACACAGTCTGAAAACTGATTATGTTTTTGCTATGTTCGTGTGCTTGTTAGTATATTTTGTGATCCCTTTTGGCTCCAGGTCACTAAGGGAATTTTTTTAAGCTTATTGAGTAGCTCCAGGCCATGTCTTTCTTTGTCATGTTCAGGTCCTGTAGCATGTTGTTTTGTTTCTCCGAAGAGGGCTATATGATCTGAAATTCCAGACAAGTGTTAATTTCACTAAGTCTGAGATCTGTTTGTCATTTGCGTTTTTGCCATGCTTGTTTGAACCTGTTAATGGATGATTTGGCCGTAGCTCAGTGCTAGACTTTTGTTAAGCATCTTGTGGGCATCCCTGCCATGTATTTTGTTGTCATGTTTGAGTGCTGTAGAATGTTCATTTCGTTGCATTTAGAAGCCTACTTGCTGTAAATCGCAGACCGGTGTCATTTTTGAATCGCTTGCCATTTCCAAACCGTAACTCCGATTCCGGCGTTCTTTATATCGTTTTCAAGCGATTTCATCTCATATTCCCAGTGGCACACTTGGATTTCCAAGTTGAGTCCAGGTTCATGTATTTCCTGTCATATCTTGCATTTTGCATCCCGCATCGCATCCTGCCTAGCATATCATCTTTGCATCGTGTTGTTTGAGTTTGCACGTGGTTGATTGTATCCTTGTTGCTTGTTTGTCTTGTTTCGGTAGAGCCGGGAGACGAGTTCGCTAACGAGGAGCCCGTTGAGTTTGCTTTTGAGGATCCAGTCAACTATGACAACTGTGCAGGCAAGATGATCATACCCTCGAAATCACTACTATCTTTGCTATGCTAGTTTGCTCGCTCTTTTGCTATGCCATTGCTACGATGCCTACCACTTGCTTGCAAGCCTCCCAAATTTCCATGTCAAACCTCTAACCCACCATTGTCCTAGCAAACCGTTGATTGGCTATGTTACCGCTTTGCTCAGCCCCTCTTATAGCGTTGCTAGTTGCAGGTGAAGATTGGAGGCCGTTCCTTGTTGGAACATCTTTTATTTACTTGTTGGGATATCATTATATTGCCATGATTATCTTAATGCATCTATATACTTGGTAAAGGGTGGAAGGCTCGGCCTCTCGCCTAGTGTTTTGTTCCACTCTTGCCGCCCTAGTTTCCGTCATATCGGTGTTATGTTCCCGGATTTAGCGTTCCTTACGCGGTTGGGTTATAATGGGAACCCCTTGATAGTCCGCCTTGAATAAAACTTCTCCAGCAATGCCCAACCTTGGTTTTACCATTTGCCACCTAGCCTTTTCCCTTGGGTTTCACGGACTCAAGGGTCATCTTATTTTAACCCCCCCGGGCCAGTGCTCCTCTGAGTGTTGGTCCAACCCAGAGCACCGTGCGGGGTCGTCCCTTGGCAACTTGGGTTACGTTGGCTCCCGTACGCTTAGCTTATCCGGTGTGCCCTGAGAACGAGATATGTGCAGCTCCTATCGGGATTTGTCGGCACAGCGGGCGGTGTTGCTGGACTTGTTTTACCATTGTCGGAGTTGTCTTGAATTACCGAGATACCGAGTCTGATCGGAACGTCTTGGGAGGAGGTCTATTCCTTCGTTGACCGTGAGAGCTTGTCATGGGCTAAGTTGGGACTCCCCTGCAGGGATTGAACTTTCGAAAGCCGTGCCCGCGGTTATGGGCAGATGGGAATTTGTTAATGTCCGATTGTAGATAACTTGAACCTTAATTAATTAAAATGAATCAACTGAGTGTGTTACCATGATGGCCTCTTCTCGGCGGAGTCCGGGAAGTGGACATGGTGTTGGAGTAATGTTTGCGCAGGTTGCACTCTAGTTTCTCACTCGTGCTTTGCCTCCTCTTCTCGCTCTCTGTTGCGAATAAGTTAGCCACCATACTTGCTAGTCGCTTGCTGCAGCTCCACTCATATTTTACCTTGCCATTCCTATAAGCTTAAATAGTCTTGATCGCGAGGGTGCGAGATTGCTGAGTCCCTGTGGCTCACAGATTACTATTACACCAGATGCAGGGCTCGATGATTCCGCTCCAGGAGACGCGTGTGAGCTCAAGTGGGAATTCGATGAAGACTCTCAACGTTACTATGTTTCCTTTCCCGATGATCAGTAGTGGTGCCCAGTTGGGGGTGAACGGGACCGTTGTCGCATGTTGGGTTCTCTTTTATTTTGGCGCCGTAGTCGGGCCATGAGTGTTTGGATGATGTAATGTTATTTATGTACTTGATTGACGTGGCGAGTGTAAGCCAACTATGTTATCTTCCCTTTATTTTTTATATTACATGGGATGTTGTGAAGATTGCCTAACTTGCGACATATGCCTTCAATGCGATTATGCCTCTAAGTCGTGCCTCGACACGTGGGAGATATAGTCGCATCGAGGGTGTTACATAAACCACGACGCAAGAAAAACAAGCATCGAAATAAAGAAGGTAGCCCAGATAACACTGCGGTAAATGCCGGATTCAGGGGCTCTCGACCAGGTCAGCGGAAAAAGCCTTTCAAAGGCAGTAGAGAAGGACAATCTGGCCTAAACAAAATTCTTGACAAACTCTGTCAGATTCACGGTACCCCAGACAAACCTGCAAATCATACCCACAGAGAATGTTGGGTCTCAAGCAGGCCGACAAGCTAAACGCCGAACACAAAGGGGAAGGGACACCAAGCGAAGACGAGTATGAACCTCGCCAGCAAAGCACCGGAGGACAGAAAAAGTTCCCACCAGAGGTTAAAACAGTAAACATGATCCACGTGACAAAGGGGAGAAGTAATCACGCACCCCGATGCACACGCGCCATAATGCCCGTCAACCCCAGGCTCAACCCCTGGTTGGCCTGCCCGATCACCTTTGATCGTAGGGATCACAATACAAATACCCGGCGTGAAGGACTGGCGGTCTTGGTGTTAGACCCAATAATAAACGGGTACCATTTCACAAGGGTCCTAATGGACGGTGGCAGTGATCTAAATCTGATATATCAGGACACAGTCCGCAAAATGGGGATAGACCCGACACAAATAAGCCACAGTAATACTACCTTCAAGGGAGTAATACTAGGCCAAGAGGCCCGCTGTATGGGCTCTCTACCACTAGAGGTGGTATTTGGTTCTCCCGATAACTTCCAAAGCGAAACGTTAACTTTTCACATCGCTCCATTCCAAAGTGATTATCAAGCACTACTCGGAAGAGCGGCTTTCGCTCGTTTTAACGCCATACCACATTATGCTTTTCTCAAGCTCAAGATGCCTCGTCCATGAGGCGTCATCATAGTTAGCGGAAATGCCAACCGTTCTTTACGTACGGAGGAGGACGCGGCGACTCTAACAGCCGCACACTAGACGGCCTCATCAACCAGAAAAAATGGCAGGTCGTCAAGACCATGGACACGGTTAGACGAGTCCGGCGTTCCATCATACATGCATGAGATTGGTCTTCGAACCCTCATAAAATGATACCAGGGGCTCCCCGCGTGCAATTAGGGCTAGCCCGGCTCAACCAGGCCTCTCTAGAATTTTGATAATTCATTCTTCTTTTTGGCACGACAACTTTCACCTAAGTTCTTTCCTTTTGCAGGTGACAATCGTGCTACACCCGTCGAGGAAACGGCACAACGAAGACACGGGCGTAGACGGGCAGCAGGGACCCACCCAAAGGTTTCTTTTTAGATTAAGGCCATGTGTAAGCCTTTTTTACTGTCTCTTGTTGCTCACATCCTCCGGATACTCCACACAACCGAGAAGGATGCCGGCATTATTGGCATGTGGCCACGCCAGGATTTTGCACGTACCTGGACACATGGGGTTTCTTATAAAGGGCATTGTTTAGCCTGGTTTATGTTATAAAGACCAAACACCTTAGGGAGTGTTCGGCGTCGTGAGTTTGGACCTATATGCATCAGCTCTGAATCATGTCTTTGGTCAAATGTTGGGTTTGCCCGGCTCCCACGTTTTGGTACCTTACGTTCCGTTATATTGGCTAAGGTAGCACTGGGAGAACTACTACGATTGTGCCCTGGTTCATCCGGATGAGCACCTCAGTAGAGAAAGCCGAAAACTGACTGTCATGATATAGCGAGAGACTGGTCAACCACTCGATGACTAATCGGAATCTTCGGGATTCCTCCGCATTAACAAAGGTCCGTTTCCCGGTCATGTACGTACACGCCCCGTATTCAGACGAGCGCAGAAGTACCAGGGGCTATATAGTAGCCCCACTGTCAAACTCCTATGGCTAAGTGAAAGTGTTAAAGTAATATAGTCCGATTGCCTCGTTCGCTACGCTATCACCTCCTTAACGGACCAAGATGTTGGATCAAGTGTGTATATGCATCTTTTGCAAACACCCTCGCATTATATGCGTGAGGGCGGAAGCCGATGACTGCAAACTTTCAGGTTATATACATATATACATAAACGGCCGCACAGGAGGCATCATAGTACTTTCGGGCAAAAGTATAAATACAACCTTGATTAATTCAGAAAAACATTGTTTGCACAATGGGACTACATGTCACTGGAAAATAATATTCTTTGAGCACTGAGCCTCTATCGAACGAGCGCCTTCAAGGACTTCTTCAAAATAGTGCCCGGCAGCCACTCGGCCTATGGCCGAACCCTGTGCCGCAACAGTGGTGGCATCCATATCCGCCTAGTATGTTTTGACACGGGCAAGGGCCATCCGCGCACCTTCTATGCATGCCGATCTCTTTACAACATCGATGCACGGCACGACATCAAGGAATTGTTGCACTAAGCTAAAGTAGCTATTCGGCCTTGGCCCTCCCGGCCACATATGATCCACAATGGACCTCATGGCAAGTCTGGACAACCTATGGATCTCGGCCCAACCGGTCAATCGCTCATGCAGCAGCAGCGGACGGATTGGAGCATGAAACTGTGACCAGAACAACTTTTCCACTTCGGGACCTTTCTGATCCCTGAAGTACTCGGCCGCATCAGCAACACTTGCAGCCAAATCCATGTACGCGTCCGTAGAACTCCATAGCCGGTCTAGAGGAGCATACTTCGGATCTCCGAACTTAGTCCGCAACAAGAAGGGCTTCCCAGACACGATATCTGCAGCTTGATTCAGCTCCTCCTTCGTCGCTCTAATTTTGGAGCGGGCTTCCTTGGCAGCCACCCGGGCCTTCTCCAGGTCCGTTGCCTTCACCCGGTTTTCTTATTCAAGAAGCTGGTAAAGGTCAGCAGCATCTTTTAACTCTACATCCATCTTGGCTATTTTTTCCTTGCTCTCGCAATGCGCAGCCTGTTCGGCCCTTAACTCTTCGGCCGCCTTTAAAGCGGCCGCATTGCTACTCCTTGATTTCTCCTTGGCTCGGGTAAGCTCTGCCCGAAGGGTCTCCACGGTGGTAGCTCCATCTGTAGTCACAACATATTAAAGATACTGGCATCATGCTACTCTTATTATGTGACGATCACCAGAGAAATCACTCACCCTGCGCCTCGTCAAGCCGCTTGTTGACAAGCACGATGTCGGCATCTGCCGCATCCAGTTGCCGCCTTAGTTCGGCAAACCCATATGTCCGGCTAGCCACCGGAGCTTCAACCACCTGCACATAAAGGCGGTCTGGTTATTACCTGGGACTATGATCCTCCATTTGCCGCCGTTCTCGATGACAACCAGATTCTCAGGGGCTACTATCTGCATGGGCATACCTAACGTATGTGGAACTGTTAAAAGCATACATTATTTCACGTACCTCTAAGCCTTTCAGCAGACTCATAAAAGCTTCATGCAACCCGCTTTCAACGGATGAAATCCTCTCAATTACCATAGCCATTAGCATATGATGCGCTTCCGAGACGGCAGCTTGCCCCAAAAGATCCTTCAGCGCATCCGACCACACACTGTACGGACCCTTGCCGTCGCTCTCTTTAGGAGCCGGATACTGGGGATTTCGGGCAGCCAAAGGGTTATCCTCTGGCCCTAGTGGATCCGGAGATACCCTTCGCAACAACACTTCAAGGTCGCCCGCTTCTTGAGCTGGGGAGTCCGGGGGAGGCGTTTTGCTCTCCATCATCTCCGGAAGAAGATCCCCCGAAGATGAACTCTGTCGAGAAGGGCTGCGATCCGGACTATAATTTATAAGCATCGGTTATTGTCTTTGGAAGTAAGGTAGGATATCTTCACTACTAAGTACTTTTCGATTACTTACAGCTCGGTAGAGGGCTGATCCCCGCGCGGACATTTTGCGGCAAGAATACCCTCCGAGGCAGGACCCTCTGGCTGAGATTTCTTCTCCTGTTTGGAAACCTTAATTTCTGGCTCTTCAGAGGTAGTCCTCTTCCTTCCCCGGGGAGAGAGAATGCCATATTCTTCCCGTGTGTTATCCTCCCTCGCGGAGGCGCTCATTCCCTCAGTTGGAATAGGTAGCGAAGGAGGCCCGCTTTCACCCTCTTTATTCCCCCTTCATCTTCCTTTGAGGGCACTAGACAAGTTGCTGGCTCGAGCATTTTTCCAGCACCGGATTGTCCAAGCCCTCAGGAAGGGGGGACCAAACACCGGATTATCTTCGCCTTTGTTATCCAGTCCTGGTCAAAGAACGATTCTTCAGAATGATGTCATGATAAATAAAAGGACAGTGTGTTCGGCCATGGGATTACTTACTTGGGCAGCGAGGCGGTTGCAGCTTAGACCCACGTCCTCGTTAGTGTCCGGACACTCTATTTGGGGTCCGAAGAACGATTTGTACATCTCCTCGTGCGTCATGCCGAGGAAATGCTAAATAGTGTGCGGTCCTTCCGGGTTGAATTCCCACATACGGAGGGGTCGGTGTTAGCAAGGCTGGACTCGACGAACCAGCATAACTTGCATTACCATAACCAGACTGAAGTCTCCCTCAAAGAGACCTCAGATACGGCTCTGCAGCACTGGAATGTCCTTGGCTGGACCCCAGCTCAGCCCCCTGTTGATCCATGACATCAGTTGTGGTGGGTGGGCCCGGGCGGAAGGTGGGGGCAGCTACCCATTTGGCACTTCGGGGAGCTGTGATGTAAAACCACTCTCGCTGCCACAATCAGGACACCTCTGGAAAAGAACCCTTTGGCCATGGAGCATCAGCCATTTTGCTTATTAAAGCACCTCCGCATGCTGCGTACTGCCCCTCGACCGTCTTCGGCTTCACATCGAAGGTCTTGAGCCACAGGCCGAAGTGAGGGGTAATGCGGAGGAAGGCCTCACATACGACAATGAATGATGAGATGTGAAGAAGGGAATCCAGGGCCAGATCATGAAAATCCAGCCCGTAATCGTATATAAGACCCCTAACAAATGGATCCAGAGCGAGGCCTAGCCCTCGGAGGAAGTGGGAGACGAACACGACGCTCTCGTTGGGTTCGGAAGTAGGGACGATCTACCCATGGGCGGGTAGCCTATGTGAAATTTCGGTGGTTAGATATCTGGCCTCCCTCAACTTCTTGATGTCGGAGGAAGGCATCCACCGTCCTTGAAGGCTGGATCCGGACATGATTGAAGGTCCGAAGCACCTGACCTGAGCTTTGGGTGTTAGAACTCGAGGCGGGGGAAGGATTCGATTGAGCGTGGGGGGGGGGAGAAAATGTGTTGTCCCTTTATAAACAAGGTGAATATCAGGCGTCCTCCTCGTGGCCGTTTGAGACTTTCCTAAGATCTAGGAGTCATACCAACAGGCACGGTTGGGTTACCCACGTTTGTATTGATGAGAATCCCGTGATAAAGGGAACACGATCTCTGCTTTGACAAGACGTGTCAAGAAACCGCCTCGCGTTATGTGCGGGGCTGGTTGAAGAACGGTTCGAATAATGACCGGGCCGTGGCATGATGTCATGCTGTCAAAACATGTCAGTAGATTAGATTTGTGGAAATATTATTCTCTCTACGGTGGTATGTGGAACTTATTTTGCAGGGTCGGACACTATCCTTGTATTCGAACTCTTCCGTGGTGTATTCAGAGGAGGAACCCGCCTTGCAATGCCGAAGACAACACTGCGCGCTGGACTCATCGTCATTGAAGCCTGGTTCAGGGGCTACTAAGGGAGTCCTGGATTAGGCGGTCTCCGGACAGCCGGACTATATCCTTTGGCCGGACTGTTGGACTATGAAGATACGAGATTGAAGACTCTGTCCCGTGTCCGGATGGGACTCTACTTGGCGTGGAAGGCAAGCTAGGCAATATGGACATGTATATCTCCTCCTTTGTAACCGACCTTGTGTAACCCTAGCCCCCTCCGGTGTCTATATAAGCCAGAGGGTTTTAGTCCGTAGGACAACATACAATCATACCATAGGCTAGCTTCTAGGGTTTAGCCTCTCTGATCTCGTGGTAGATCTACTCTTGTAATACTCATATCATCAAGAACAATCAAGCAGGACGTAGGGTTTTACCTCCATCAAGAGGGCCCGAACCTGGGTAAACATTGTGTCCCCTGCCTCATGTTACCATCCACCTTGGATGCACAGTTCAGGACCCCCTACGCGAGATCCGCCGATTTTGACACCGACAGCTAGGCTTGGCCAGCCTGCATGGGATTCCTGGCATGTCTGAAGGATGCCACGCGAAGATGTCCCAATTCTAACACAAGAACTCCCGTAGTGCGGCGTCTGTTGTGGGGTTCAGCTGTGCCCCAATGGAGGCTGTTTTTGTAGGGTCCGTTGGGTGGACCTGGAATTTGACTGTTTCATTCGCCGGTTTAAAAGAGGTGGATTTGGGTCTTTTGTCGAGTATCACGCCGTCCCTGTCCACTGTAGAGCGCAGCGCTGTTAATTCTTCGGCCACGAGGGCTTCGAATAATGCCTCGAGGGCCAGTGCGGCAGGTTTTTTTTCGGCGCAGAGTGCTATGTCCGGATCACTAGCTAGAGTGATGATTCCATTTGGCTCGGGCATCTTGAGCTTCATGTACCCGTAATGGGGTATAACCTGGAAGATCGTGAATGCCTCCCACCCTAAAAGGGCATGGTATCCGCTACTAAACGGGGCCACTTGGAATGTAATTTCTTCGGACCTATAATTCTTTGGCATGCCGAATACCACATCTAGTGTGATTTTTCCCGCACATCGTGCCTCCCGACTAGGGATTATTCCTCTGAAGGTCGTGCTGCTTTGCTCAATGCGGCTCTTGTCTATTTCCATTTTTCTAAGAGTCTCCTCGTAGATGAGGTTTAATCCGCTGCCACCGTCCATGAGAACTTTAGTAAGCTGGAAGCCGTCCACAATTGGACTAAGGACCAAAGCGGCTGGTTCTCGGGTTGTTCGGAATTGAGGTTCGTCACTGGCATTGAAGGTTATAGCCGTGTCATTCCATGGATTTATTGTTGCAACGTGGCATACTTCGGTGAGGCTGCGGAGTGCTCGCTTGCGCCTATTATTTGAGGCAAAAGTCTCGAAGACTGTCAGTACTGTATTTTTATTTTCTACGGGATGGTGCTCTGTGGTATTGTTGATGAGGAGGTCCTCGCCGCTCTTGGCCACCTGCCGGAGTATCCAGCATGCTCTAAGGCTATGTGTGGGCATGATATCCGATGTACTGTGAATTTTGCATGGTCCATTGAGCCATCCCTCCAATACGGTTCCTCGCCCTATAGTGGGCTTTGGTTTATTTGTAGTTGGGTCGGGTGACTTATGAGAGTACACCCTTTTAGTTCGGACGGAGGGTTTAGTGAGAGCCGGAGGATCCCAGAATTTTGTTTGGGTTTCCAGGTGCTTTCCATCGCACAGTACTTCTGTACTATGGCCGCCAAGTCAGCGAAGTGTACTATGTCACGGTGACTTATGGCGTTGAGGATTCCCTTGTCCGTGCAATTTTTGCGAAAGAATGATATTGCGTCTTCCTCGCAACAGTCATTGACCTTGCTCATTGCAAGGAGGAATCTAGCCCAATAGTGATGTACTATCTCTTGGGGCTCTTGTCTAATGTGGGGAAGATCACTTATGTGAGGGTGGTTGGGTAGATTTAGGTCCAAACCCTGAACCGATCTGAGACCCAGGGGCAGAGGAGTTTCCGAGCTTGGCAGTTCGGGCTCCGGGACGTTGCCCCATAGTTCTGGCCCTCTGTCCGATTCTAGGTTCGAAGCTTGGGCCATGTCCTCCCGTAGACAGGTATCCGGCTCGGAGAGCTCGGGGATCCGGACATAGTTTGTCCTCAAAATAGAGGAAGAATCGCTGCATCGCTCCTCCACCACCGCTATCTGATGGGTGACCAGCGGAGAGTTAATCTCTCTTTGGTCAGGTTTAAGCCCGATTCAATCATAGTCCGTGGCGACTCCCAAGGCGGCGATGCGATCCAAGAGCTCGTTCAAGGAAGAGATCTCCATTGGATCCATCTGCTCGGTGAATCCCGAGTCGACGTGGAGGCTGTTTTTGATGACCCGAGAAGTCATCGTTGGCACGACGGCCGAACGGGCGGTCATGACGAAGCCACTAAGTCGGAGAATTTGGCCTATAGCCAGGGCTCCCCAAGAGGTAATGTTGTCCTTGACAACCAGACGAGCCATCAGGCCTTATTATGATGGCATAGTGGAACTCTCAATGAAAGCACCAATGTCAGTGTCAAAACCGGCGGATCTCGGGTAGGGGGTCCCAAACTGTGCATCTAAGGCTGATGGTAACAGGAGGCGGGGGACACAATGTTTACCCAGGTTCGGGCCCTCTCGATGGAGGTAATACCCTACTTCCCGCTTGATTGATCTTGATGATATGAGTATTACAAGAGTTGATCTACCATGAGATCGTAGAGGCTAAACCCTAGAAGCTAGCCTATGATTATGATTGTTGTTGTCCTACGGACTAAACCCTCCGGTTTATATATACACCGGAGGGGGCTAGGGTTACATAGAGTCGGTTACAAGAGAGGAGATCTACATATCCTAATTGCCAAGCTTGCCTTCCACACAAAGGAGAGTCCCACCCGGACACGGGACGAAGTCTTTGATCTGGTATCTTCATAGTCCAGCAGTCCGGCCAAAGTATATAGTCTGGCTGTCCAAGGACCCCCTAATCCAGGACTCCCTCAATGACTTCTTGAGCACATCACATAGGGTTTGATGCTCTTTTAGGCTTCTTAATATTCCTGTCTCAAGCAAGTCCTTTGGCCTACAATTTTCATCAGCCATAGCAACATCTTCCTCGGAAGAGGGGTTAGAGATATCATTCATGACTACCGCAGTATTATTGATGCTACCATTGGAAATTTCAGCATAGAATCAACATTTCTACGTTCTAGGCTTTTTAAGCATGGAGGAACAAAATCTCCAGTAAGATGAGTAGATTGCTTGGCGAAGAGAGAAGCTTTCTCTAACACCAGCTTGTTATGAGATTCTTTCAATGACATGAGTTCTTGATTCCTGTTAAGGAGTTCATCTGATAAACTCTCATAGTCAATTGTAAGCAAATCATATCGATTGGTAAGGTCATCAATAGTTGATGAAAAAGCATCTTGCTCTTCGATCAACTTTTGATTCTTCTCCATCTCTTCGACTAGTAATCCTTCGGTTTTCCTAAGATTTCTCTCAAGCATTTCAATCTCATCTTGTTGAGATTTTTCCATTTTAACAAGCTTAGCATAAGCAATGTATTCAAGACAATATACATTAATGGATTTTTGGTGTTTTGCTGATACCTGATCCTTTGATGATTTTGCCATGAGAGAGAAGGTGATTGGTTCATCATCACTTGAAGCATCATCATCATCATTTGATTCGAAGGAATTTCCGGATGATTCGTAGGCAATAAAGGCATTTCTCCTTCCAATCCTTCGTTGGAGTTCTTCATCATCCAAATTTGAATCAGAAGTATCATCTTCGGAATCCATTCTCATTTAAGTAAAAGACTCTGCTTAGCTGAGAGATCTTCTTCATGTTGGATCTGATAGTAGCTTTGGCTTGTGCGTCAGTGACTGGTCTCGTCGAAGAAGATGATGATGGAGATTCATTTTTCTTCGGGAGCTTAGTATGATGATCCATTCAAGTGAATCAATTGCAGTGAAGATATTTCCATCTATTGCTTGGCCTTTCCCAGCAGGGACAATCAACTATGAGGTGACCGTATAATTTGCACTTGAAACACTTCATATCTTTATGAGGCAATCTTCTTCTTAACGATTCAGGCACGTCAAATTCGTCATCATTTGTGAGGCAGAGATTTTGCCTTTTGATGTCACTTAGCCTTTGTGTGAGAATTTCAAGTTCTCTAGTGATGGTATGTTGGTTCTTAACATCTTCTTCTTCAAAACTGCCATAGTGTGACAGAATTTCTCCTTCACTTTTCGAAGAAGATTCTTGATCGGCATTTTCTAGTTCCATCTTTTCTTCATGAATCAACAGCAGTGTCATGACCTCAACATAGTGAAGCTCTTCATAGTCTGGTCTTTGTTTGATTTCAGCTACAATGGGATCGAAGCTTTCATCAAGGGCACTCAGAAGCTTGTTTACTACATCTCTATCGGTGATATTATTTACTCCTCACTGATGTAGTCTTTCGACAATGTTTGTTAATCGATTAGTGAGTTCCATAGCACTTTCCTTACGAAGACTTCTGAATCTAGTGAACATAGCATGAAGCATTTGAATGTGAGGATCTGATCTGGCAACAAATTCTTCATGACCATTGTTGATGGCATCCCAAATTTGCTTTGCAGTATTGAGCCTTTGGAATCGAAAGAAAATGTCTTTTGATAGACCGCTACAGATGATATCCTTTGCTTGAGCATCCAACTGCAAATTTGCTTTATCATCGGTGTTGGGATTGTTCGGTTGTTGAATGGTGTAGCCATCTTCCACGATCTACCACAAATCATAGTTGATAGCTTGAATTCTAATTCTCATTCATTCATTCCAGTACAAATAGTCATTTCCATCGAAGATAGGAAATCTTTCGGAGAGCGAGGATCTACCTGCATACGACATACTCAAAACTCCAAGGACGTTAGACATTTAATAAACAGAGACATGGAGTACCCGCTCTGATACCAATTGTTAGGACCGAGAGTATATCGACCAGAGGGGGGTCAATGGGAGATTCAAAATTTCTTTCAAAAGTATTGAAACTACTCGCAATCACAGCAGCAGAATAAAGTAGTCAAAGGAAATGAACTAAATCAATCCTCTTCCTCCTCCTCTTCTTCTTCTTCATTCTTTTCCTTTTTCCTCTTCTTCTACTTATTCTTCTTTTCTTTTTTTTCATCTTCGTTCTTCTAATTATGACTAACCTAAATCTTTTCTAACCTAACTATTTCTTTTCTAACCTAACCTAGCTAGCACTAACCTAATTAACAGTAGTAATTAAATGAAAAAAAGAAGATAAAACAGAGAAAAACCTCACTGGAGGGGGATCGCCGGGCGACGGGGAGCCGGGGCCGCGAGGCGTTGGTTGCTGGGGCGGCGGCAGCGGCGAGGCGGTGGCAGCAACGAGCGCGGCGGGTGATGGGGCGGTCGCAGCAATGAGCGCGGCGGGGCGTGGTGGGTCATCGGGGAGAGAGGGGGTGGGGCGGGGCAGGGCCGTTAGGTAGGCGTTAGGCAGGGCCATTGGCTTTTCTTTGCCGTATGCTTCTAGGCTCTTTGTCATCTACTAGCGGATAGCAAAGAGTGTAGCATTTGACCTAACCAGCTATACTGTCCAAGGGGGGGTCTAGCTAGGCTCTTTGTCGTCTGCTAGCAGACGGCAAAGAATAGACTGGCGACAAATTCTTTCTTTGACATGAGTCCTTTCTTTGCCGTTTGCATTTGGGAAGTTGTGCTGGGGAATGTAGTATTTCAAAAAAAAATCCTACGATCACACAAGATCTATCTAGGATAAGCATAACAACGAGTGGGGAGAGTGTGTCTACGTAACCTCGTAGACTGAAAGCGGAAGCATTTAGTAACACGGTTGATGTAGTCGAACATCTTCGCGATCCAACCGATCAAGTATCGAACGCACGGCACCTCCACGATATGCACACGTTCAGCTCGTTGACGTCCCTCGAACTCTAGATCCAGCTGAGGCCGAGGGAGAGTTTTGTCACCGCGACGGCGTGGTGACGGTGATGATGAAGTTACCGACGCAGGGTTTCGCCTAAGCACTACGATAATATGACCGAGGTGGAAAATTATGGAGGGGGGCACCGCACACGGCTAAGAAATCAACTTGTGTGTCTATGGGCTGCCCCCTCCCCTGTATATAAAGGAGGGGAGGAGGGGTCCGGCCGGCCTCAAGGGGCGCGCCCAAGGGAGGGAATCCTACTCCTACTAGTAGTAGGTTCCCCCCTTTCCTAGTCCAACAAGGAGGGGAAGCAAGGAGGAAGGGTAGAGAAGGAAGGAGGGGGGCGCCGCCCCCACCCCTTGTCCAATTCGAACTAGGGGGCGTGCGCCACCTCTTGGCCGGCCCTCTCTCCTCTAAGGCCCATGGTGGCCCATTAACTTCCCGGGGGGTTTCGGTAACCTTTCGGCACTCCGGTTTTCTCCGAAACTCTCCGGAACACTTCCGGTGTTCGAACAACATGGTCCAATATATCAATATTTATGTTTTGACCATTTCGAGACTCCTCTTCATGTCCGTGATCTCATCCAGGACTCCGAACAACCTTCGGTATATCAAATCATATAAACTCATAATACCAATCATCATCGAACGTTAAGCGTGCGGACCCTATGAGTTTGAGAACTATGTAGACATGACTGAGACACTTCTCCGGTCAATAACCAACAACGGAACATGGATGCTCATATTGGTTACTACATATTCTACGAAGATCTTTATCGGTTAAACCGCACAACAACATACGTTGTTCCCTTTGTCATCGGTATGTTACTTGACCGAGATTCGATCGTCGGTATCATCATACCTAGTTCAATCTCGTTACCGGTGATAACCGACAAGTATAGGGGATAGCAACAGTTTTCAAGGGTAGAGTATTCAACACAAATTTATTGATTCAACACAAGGGGAGCCAAAGAATATTCTCAAGTATTAGCAGCTGAGTTGTCAATTCAACCACACCTGGAAACTTAATATCTGCAGCAAAGTATTTAGTAGCAAAGTAATATGATAGTAGTGGTAACAGTGGTAAAAGTAATGGTAGCAGTTTTGGTTTTATAGTGATTGTAATAGTAGCAATGGAAAAGTAAATAAGCGAAGAACAATATATGAAAAGCTTGTAGGCAATGGATCAGTGATGGATAATTATGTCGGATGCGATCAATCATGCAACAGTTATAACATAGGGTGACACAGAACTAGCTCCAGTTCATCAATGTAATGTAGGCATGTATTCCGAATATAGTCATACGTGCTTATGGAAAAGAACTTGCATGACATCTTTTGGCCTACCCTCCCATGGCAGCGGGGTCCTATTGGAAACTAAGGGATATTAAGGCCTCCTTTTAATAGAGTACCAGACCAAAGCATTAACACAAAGTGAATACATGAACTCCTTAAACTACGGTCATCACCGGTAAGTATCCCGATTATTGTCACTTCGGGGTTAACGGATCATAACACATAATAGGTAACTATAGACTTGCAAGATAGGATCAAGAACTCACATATATTCATGAAAACATAATAGGTTCAGATCTGAAATCATGGCACTCAGGCCCTAGTGACAAGCATTAAGCATAGCAAAGTCATAGCAACTTCAATCTCAGAACATAGTGGATGCTAGGGATCAAAGCCTAACAAACAAACTTGATTACATGATAAATCTCATCCAAACCATCACCGTCCAGCAAGCCTACGATGGAATTACTCACGCACATCGGTGAGCATCATGAAATTGGTGATGGAGGAAGGTTGATGATGACGATGGCGACGGATTCCCCTCTCCGGAGCCCCGAACGGACTCCAGATCAGCCCTCCCGAGAGAGATTAGGGCTTGGCGGCGGCTCCATATCGTAAAACGCGATGAATCCTTCTCTCTTATTTTTTTCTCCCCGAACACGAATATATGGAGTTGGAGTTGAGGTTGGTGGAGCACCAGGGGGCCACGAGGCAGGGGGCGCACCCCCCACCCTCGTGGACAGGGTGTAGGCCCCCTGGCCTTGATTCTTTCACCAGTATTTTTTATATATTCCAAAAATAATCTTCGTTGATTTTCAGGTCATTCCAAGAACTTTTATTTCTGCACAAAAATAACACCACGGCAATTCTGCTGAAAACATCGTCAGTTCGGGTTAGTTCCATTCAAATCATGCAAGTTAGAGTCCAAAAACATGGCAAAAGTGTTTGGAAAAGTAGATACGACGGAGACGTATCAACTCCCCCAAGCTTAAACCTTTGCTTGTCCTCAAGCAATTCAGTTGATAAACTGAAGTGATAAAGAAAAACTTTTACAAACTTTGTTCTCTTGTTGTTGTAAATATGTAAAGGCAGCATTGAAGTTTTCCGCAAAGATTATGAACTAACCATATTCACAATAACATTTAGGTCTCATGTTTACTCATATCAGTGGCATAATCAACTAGCAAGCAATAATAATAAATCTAGGATGACAACACTTTCTCAAAACAATCATAATATGATATAACAAGATGGTATCTTGCTAGCCCTTTCTGAGACCGCAAAACATAAATGCGGTGCACCTTTAAAGAACAAGGACTAACTAGACACTGTAATTCATGGTAAAAGAGATCCATTCAACTCATACTCAATCTAAACTAACGATAATACATGCAAATGACAACGGTGCTCTCCAACTGGTGCCTTTTAATAAGAGAATGATGACTCAACATAAAAGTAAATAGATAGGTGTCGGTGTCAAAACCGGTGGATCTCGGGTAGGGGGTCCCGAACTGTGCGTCTAGGATCGATGGTAACAGGAGACAGGGGACACAATGTTTACCCAGGTTCAGGCCCCCTCTGTGGAGGCAATACCCTACGTCCTGCTTGATTGATATTGATGAATATGGGTGTTACAAGAGTTGATCTACCACGAGATCGTGATGGCTAAACCCTAAAAGCCTAGCCTATATGACTATGTTAATGAATGTGTCCTTTCCGGACTATCCCCTCCGGTTTATATAGACACCGACGGGATCTAGGGTTTACATAGAGTCGGTTACATAAGAAGGAATCTTCATAGTCGGTCGCCAAGCTTGCCATCCACGCCAAGGAGAGCCCCATACGGACTCAGGTATAGTCTTCCGCCTTCATGTATTCACAGCCCATCAGTCCAGCCCATGGATAACAGGTCGGATGCCCGAGGACCCCTTAGTCCAGGACTCCCTCGGTAGCCTTGAACCTGGCTTAAATGACGAGGAGTTCGGGGCGCAGATTGTCTCCGGCATTGCAAGGCGGGTTCCCTTTTATCCGAACTTCAAGATAGTCTTTGGATGCGATGATAGTATCCGGACCTGTCACACACACCATACAAAACCGTAGAGAGAATATATATTTTTGCACGAGTCTAATCCGCTGACAGCTTTTACAATACGACATCACTTCTGTCCGGTCATAATTTTGGACCGTTTTTCATCTGCCGCTCCACGTTTTGAGACGCGGTTATCATTGGCACGTCTTGTCAAAGCAGAGACCGTGCCCCTTATTATGGGATTCTCATCAATACGGGCGTGGGTAACCCAACCGTGCCATTTATACAGCCCTTGGGAATAGGCGAATCTTAAGGCGAGTGAGGAGGCGTTCAATATTTGTTGCCTTTGTAAGGGGATAAGGATTCCCTCTTCCTCCCTCACGCCCTCTCTCTGTCCTTCCCATCTCGAGCTCCAGTGCCCAAGTTCTCATTTCCTTCCCACCTAAGCAACCATGTCCGGATCCGGAGGTCAGGGCAAGTGGATGGTTTCCTCCGTTAGGGAGGAGAACATTACGGAGCTTCGGGCGGCCGGATACTTGGCAAAGGGGATCGCTCACCGTCTGCCGGCCGAGGAACAAGTCGTCCCCACGCCGGAGCCCACCGAGAGGGTGGTGTTCCTCCACCATTTCTTCCGTGGGCTAGGGTTTCCGCTCCACCCTTTCGTCTGTGGGCTGATGTATTATTACGGACTAGATTTCCATGATTTGTCCCCAAATTCCTTTCTCAACATCTCGGCGTTCATCGTCATGTGTGAGGCCTTCCTCCGCATCCATCCCCACTTCGGGCTGTGGCTCAAAGTCTTCAACGTGAAGCCGAAGGTGGTGGACGGCAAGCACGCGGAGTGCAGAGGAGCCATGGTGAGCAAGTTGTCCAACATATCCTGGCCCAAAGGCACTTTTGTGGACACAGTGAAGGAGTGGCAGAAGCAGTGGTTCTACATCACATAACCTCGCGGCACCACCTGGGCCGCAGCTGCCGAATTTGGCTCTGGCGCCCCCACGTGACTCACCTCCTAGGTCGAGAAGAGTCCGGACTGGGGTTCCCCTAACGAGGTGATAGCGCCGCAGACGCGCGTCCAGAGCATGTCCACCAAGAAAGTCAAGCTCGTTGATGTGATCCAGGTGATGTTGGTTCGCCGTATCCTTCCGTGCCAGCGCCAAAGCCGTCCTCTGTGGGAGTTCAACCCAAAGAAGGATCAGACTCTGGCGAGGCTCTTCGAGACTACTCACGAAGGCGCATGGAACTTTCTCTTTAAGGGCAACGAGAAGCCACCAGCGATGGATTCAGACCGTGGTCACGGTTGTAAACACCTTGCCAGTGAGGTATGCTATTTTTGGATGTATCCCCAATTTAATCATTTCAAGGATGATGTCTAAGCTTATTATTAAATTTCTAGGACCGGATGGAGAGGGCGAAGCGGATCCAGTGTCCGGCTCAGCTACCTGAAGAACCGGTCATCCCACGTCTACCGAAGATGCTCGTGCCGGCGCCTTATAAGGCGCCAGAGAAGAAGGCCAAGAAGAAAGCCTAGGGGGCCAAGGGTGGCCCGGGTCGCAAGGGCACTTCGGACGTGACGTCCGAAGATAACGAAGCCCATTCCTCTGTCCCTGAGGAAAACGGCGAGGAAGAGGAGGAGGAGGAGGAAAACGAGAGGAAGAAGAAGAGGGCGGCTTCGGCGCATCCGGAGGCAGACACGCCCAAGAAGGGGAAAAGCGTCCCAGCGGTCAACACCGCGTGGGACGTTGACAGCAGTCCGGAGAGACGCCCCCGCGCTAAGCCACAGGCCGCATTGTAAGTGACATGGCTCTCTCATGCGCACATCCGGCCCTTTCTCTTTATTATTATGACATCGTTAATTGTGTTATTGTAGTCCGGCCTGCAACCTTACCCAGCGATCCTCATATGGAGGTTCGTTGGCTCTGTCGGAGATGGAGAGCATGTCGCCACCGCCTGCTTATTCCCCCGGGGCCAGGGACGACACCGAGGTGTTATCCCGAAGGACCGCTCCCAAGCGGGGAGGAGCCCAGGGCGCTGTCCGGGAGCCGCCATAGGGCGAGACCTCCACTGCCGGACACACGAGGGAGCCGATCCCCATGGAGATTGGCGTAGAGGGCCGTATCCAGTTCGGCCCTCAGCCGAATACGATTCCGGAGGCCCATATGGCTCCGGAGTCAGGTGAGCGGCCCCTTTTAAGGGAGGAGGGTGCTCTGCTCCCACCGGTGGCCCTTGTCCATCCAGGGGCGCCGGATAACCTGATGGAGGCGCTTCGAAGCGCCTCTGTCGTGGACGAGCACCCTTCAAGAAGATTCAGTCCGCCAAGGGTGGACTGAATAAATCCTGCAGCAGCCTGTTAACAGGTTTCGAGGTAAGAAAGAGAAAAACCCTGTGTAGCTAGTAGCCCCTGAGACACTGTCCGGTGTGCGGCTGGAATAACCGGACAGAGGATCAATTCTTCTGTTGTAGGAGACTTACATAATATGTATGAATGAGCAGGCGTCGTTGTTGAGCGCAACCTCCCATGCTATCAAAGTCTCTGAGCTGAGGCAGAGGCTGGAGCGGACCGAGAACGAGCTCGGCGAGGTTAAGGTTCGGCTCCAGGAGAAGGTGAGTGACTACTTGCTATGTGTTTAGAAAGGACAGGCGCTGTATATTGACCGCTGTGTCGTAATATGTGTAGGAGCCGTGACCAAGGGCGAGGCCCTGAAGAAGGCCCTGGGCGAGGCCGAGGAGAAGGTTGTCCCACAGCAGGCCGCCTGTAAGAAGTCCAAGGCCCAGGGTCAAAGAAATCCACCAGGAGCTCCAGGATGCGGTCAAGAAATGCGAAGCCTTGGAGCATGATGCGTCATTTCAAGGGACCGAACTCGCCAAGGCTCGTCAGAGCACGGAGACCGCACGGAATGAGGCCCAGGCTACCCTCCAGGAGATCCAGGAGGCCAAGAAGATCACGGCGGGTAAGGCATTTAAGATGCAAAGCAAGTATGCGGAGAAGCAGTACCTTTTACTAACCCAGGTTCGGAGTTCCCCAGGAGCATTTGCGGATTTGCCACGTAGTGTATCAGACGCCGCGGAGTTCTACTGAGCCAAAGGAGGGGGTTCTACATAGAAGCTATTCTGGTCACAGTATGCGGCGCCAGAGCATCCCGTGTCCTTCACCGATCAGCTGAAACAGCTGGTGGAGCTGCATAGGGTGGCCGAACTAGCCATGAAGGATTTCATAATCCGGCTATGGCCAGCCGAAGCTATGACAAGAAGCTACTTCGGACTCGTGAGGCGAATGGTGAGCGCCTGTCCTCGGCCGATGTCATCAAGCGCTCGGCCTGCATTGAAGGTGCGCGCATGGCCTTCGCCCGTTGCAAGATGTGGTGGGCGAATATGGACGCCGTCGAGGTAACCAGAGGGTCACCGGAGGGCAAGGAATACAACACACCCGGACGGTATTTTGCGGATGTTTTGGAGGGTTCTTGTCTTGCGGCAGCACAATGTTCGCAGGATATTGTATTTGAGTAAATGTATGTGTGTTACCTTTGCCTTGTATTACTAGAACAAAGCCTGTTTTGTAATGTAATATTGTTATGCTTTGAATTGTTTCCTCCTGTGCGGCCGTTTTGTATGTAATCTGAGGGTTGGCCAGTCATCAGCTTCTGCCCTCATGTAAGTAGTACGGAGGTGTTCGGGATAGAATCTAAACAATCCTGATCCGATTGTATGGTCCTTGAAGGAGTTGTTTAGCACAACGAACAAGGCAATCAGACTGTACGCCTTAAACGCCCTCACTTAGCCATAGGAGTTTTATAATAAAGCATGGGTGCAGCCCCTGGTTCGAACCTTGGGACTGTCAGCATCTGATCGGGAAGTGCTGATCTTTCGCATAATATGGAAAAAATCTCCAACGATTTGTGACCCTCGAACAGCTGACTGGCTCTCGCCGTATCATGACAGTCAGTTTTCGGCTTTCTCTACTGAGGTGCTCATCTGGTCAAGGCCAGGGCACAATCGCAGTAGTTCTCCCTTTACTACCCTAGCCGATTTAGCGGAACATAGGGTAGCAAGCACAGGAGCCGGACAACCCAACTATTGACCAAAGACATGATTTGGAGCCAATGCATATAATGCTAAATTCAGGGTGCCGAACTTATCTTTAGGGATTGTTCGGGCTTTGTTGCTGTATCATGGGGCAATTGGGAGCCCCTGGCAAATATGACACGTACCAGAGTGTACGACTGCTAGGAAATAAGAAATATAAAGGAAAACAGAGGGAGAGCATAGATAGGATCCGAAGCCCTTGAACTTGGCTCATGAACTATTTCCATTATAGTTGGGTTTATGCTTCCAAGCACATTGGTACAAGATTAGGCAAAAAAACAACCAGCTATTTGACATGCCATACCCGAAGGCGGATTGCACGTGTGTCCTGATAAGGGTTAGACTCTGGGGCTTCCCATGTACGTGTGTGCTCCCTATCAATCCAGTGTGTTTGTCCTTTGACGGGGTCGTTAATCGGGCCGTCGAAGGAGGCCCCCAAAGGAGAAACCTGAAACAAGGAAAAAGAGATAGTAAAGTTATATGTGTGTCCGAGATCGGTCTGGCCAAACCGTGGATCCGGGATAGCTTGTGCCTCTGTCGGTGCCCATGGAATTTTGAGTGCGTAGTTATGGACGTGTGGTATGAATGCCACTACCTCATCGGGATTGGGACGGAGGCCGAATTGCTAATCGAGCTCTTGCCGAGCCGCGTTGTCCTGTTGCAGTGTGGCCCGGACCCTCTTAATGATGTCCAGGGGCTCGGCAACCAGATTATGCTGCTGCTTGAGAAGGCCGCTTTGTACCTCTGCTGCTAGGGCGACGGTGTGCTCCTCTATCCGGAGGGAGCGTTCTGTGTTTCGTTGACTGTTATGACGCTGCGTGGACCGGGCATCTTCAGCTTGAGATAGGCATAGTGTGGTTCCGCGTTGAATCTAGCAAACGCGGTTCGTCCGAGTAATGCATGGTAGCCAGTGTGGAAGGGGACGATATCGAATATTAACTCCTTGTTTCAGAAGTTGTCCGGGGAACCGAAGACCACCTCCAGTGTGATTGAGCCCGTGCAGTGGGCCTCAATGCCTGGTATGACTCCTTTAAAGGTAGTCTTTGTGGGTTTGATTCGTGAGGGATTAATGCCCATCTTCCGCACTGTATCCTGATAGAGCAGGTTGAGGCTGCTACCGCCGTCCATTAGGACTCGTGTTAGGTGAAATCCGTCGATGATTGGGTCGAGGACCAGTGCCGCTGAGCCGCCATGCCGGATGCTAGTTGGATGATCTCGACGATAGAAGGTGATCGGGAATGACGACCACAGATTGAATTTTGGGGCGACCGGCTCTACCGCGTAGATGTCCCTAAGTGCTCGCTTGCACTCCCTTTTGGGGATGTGTGTAGCATATATCATGTTCACCATTTTGACTTGAGGGGGGAATTTCTTCTGCCCTTCGGTGTTCAGCTGCCAGGGCTCTTCGTCCTCGTCCTCACTTTGTGATCCCTGTTCTTTATTTTTGGCATTTAACTTGCCAGCCTGTTTGAAAACCCAACAGACTCTGTTGGTGTGATTGGCTTGTTTGTCTGGGGTACCATGTATTTGGCACGGACGATCGAGTATGCGATCCAGGCTGGATGGACCCTCGTTGTTCCTTTTGTAGGGCTTCTTTCGCTGTCCAGAATTGGAGCCGCTGAATCCTACGTTAACGGTGGTGTCATTGGTGTTGTCACCATTTCTTTGGCATTTGTGTCTGTTGCGCCGGATCTTTCCGGAGCTGTTCTTGGCCTCGGAGGGGCCTGTCTCACTGTCTGTGTTTTTGCTACGAGCCAGCCAGCTGTCCTCTCCCGCGCAAAACCGGGTCATGAGTGTCGTAAGGTCTGCCATGGACTTTGGTTTCTCCTGGCCGAGGTTGCGTGCTAGCCATTTGTCGCGGATGCTGTGTTTGAAGGCCGCTAGGTCTTCAGCGTCTGGACAGTCAATGATCTGGTTCTTTTTGGTTAGGAACTTAGTCCAGAATTTTCTGGCTGATTCTCCAGGTTGTTGAACTATGTGGCTTAAATCATCGGCATCGGGTGGCCGGACATATGTACCTTGGAAGTTGTCAAGAAAGGCCTCTTCCAGGTCCTCCCAGCTGCCGATGGAATTCTCGGGCAGGCTATTCAGCCAGTGTCTAGCCGGCCCTTTGAGTTTCAGTGGGAGGTATTTGATGGCGTGGAGGTCGTCTCCCCAGGCCATGTGGATGTGGAGAATAAAGTCCTAAATACATACTGCGGGGTCGGTTGTTCCGTCGTATGATTCAATATTGACGGGCTTGAATCCCTCGGGGAATTCATGATCCAGCACCTCGTCTGTGAAGCAGAGAGGGTGTGCGGCGCCTCTATATCGGGCCGCATCACGGCGCACCTCCGATGGAGTGCGTCTGCGGTTATCGGCCTGAGTGTGACTAGGTTTCTCACGCTCGAATAGGTAGCTGTCATCCCGAGTTGGGAAGCATCCTCGTGATCCGTAGATTAATCTGGTGTGTTCTGCTCTGCTGTCCAGCTCCTGCCGAAGGTCATATGTAAGGCCCCGAGCTGTTCTGTCCCTGTTTTTTGCGAGGTAGTGGGGCAGGCTGTTGTTCGGCCTGAGTTGCCGCTTTATCCCGACCGCGGGGTGGTCGGTCCGCCGCACTCTCTCGACCGTGTGGTGGCCGGTCCGCATTGCGTGAGGGAGGTATGGGATTTAGTGCCTCCTCATCGAACTAAGGTAGTAGTCTACGCTCTGGGTAACTCTTGGTTGGGCGCTTGAGGCCGTATTCTTCGGCTGCCAAGACATCAGTCCACCTGTCAATGAGCAGGTCTTGATTGGCCTGAAGCTGCTGCTGCTTCTTCTTCAGGCTTCTCGCGGTGGCTATTAGCTGACGCTTGAAGCGCTCCTGCTCGAGGGGTGCCTCAGGCACGATAAATTCCTCATTGCCGAGGCTCTCATCATCCTCGGATACTGGACGATAACTATCATCGTCTAGGTCATTGGGCATGGTCTGATTATCAGGGTTATCTTGCCCGTTGTCTTGTTCCTCCTGTTCGGATGCATCCCCGACATGGTCTTCGTTATTTTCGGCGTCGCCCGGAGTGCTATTCTCTCCGGTGCCAGTATTCTCATCGTTTGAGCGACGAGGTTTAGAGCAGCGTTTAGGGCGCCGGCACTTGGACTGTGTCTCAGGAGGTTTATTCGCAACTAGATCTCCTTTGTCACCGTCGCTAGCTTTTTTAGGTGTGTCAACCATGTACACATCGTACGAAGAGGTGGCCGTCCAACGTCTAGTAAATGGCAGGTTTTGGCCTTGCTCCTGGTCGGCATCGTCGTTGCTACCTCTTGAGCATTGTGTTGGATTTCCCCGAAGAGGAAGGGATGATGCAGCAAAGTAGCGTAAGTATTTCCCTCATTTTTTGAGAACCAAGGTATCAATCCAGTAGGAGGCTATGCTCGAGTCCCTCGTACCTACACAAAAAAATAGCTCAATGCAGCCAACGCGCTTAGGGGTTGTCAATCCCTTCACGTTCACTTACGAAAGTGAGATCTGATAGAGATGATAAATAATATATTTTTTGGTATTTTTGGTATAGAGATGCAAAGTAAATAAAGTAAAAGCAAAGTAAAATCAAAGCAATAGTAAAGTGATGGATATTGATATGATGAGAAAGAGACCCGGGGGCCATAGGTTTCACTAGTGGCTTCTCTCAAGAGCATAAGTATTCTATGGTGGGTGAACAAATTACTGTTGGGAAATTGACAGAATTGAGCATAGTTATGAGAATATCTAGGTATGATCATGTATATAGGCATCACGTCCGAGACAAGTAGACCGAAACGATTCTGCATCTACTACTATTACTCCACTCATCGACCGCTATCGAGCATGCATCTAGAGTATTAAATTAAAAACAGAGTAACGCCTTAAGCAAGATGACATGATGTAGAGGGATAGTTTCATGCAATATGATAAAAAAACCATCTTGTTATCCTCGATGGCAACAATACAATACGTGCCTTGCTGCCCCTTCTGTCACTGGGAAAGGACACCGCAAGATTGAACCCAAAGCTAAGCACTTCTCCCATGGCAAGAACAACCAATCTAGTAGGCCAAACCAAACTGATAATTCAAAGAGACTTGCAAAGATAACCAATCATACATAAAAGAATTTAGAGAAGATTCAAATATTATTCATAGATAGACTTGATCATAAACCCACAATTCATCGGTCTTAACAAACACACCGCAAAAACAAGATTACATCGAATAGATCTCCACAAGAGAGGGGGAGAACATTGTATTGAGATCCAAAAAGAGAGAAGAAGCCATCTAGCTACTAGCTATGGACCCGTAGGTCTGAAGTAAACTACTCACACTTCATCGGAGGGGCTTGGATGATGATGTAGAAGCCCTCCGTGATCGATGCCTCCTCCGGCGGAGCTCCAGAACAGGCCCCAAGATGGGATCTCATGGATACAGAAAGTTGCGGCGGTGGAATTAGGTTTTTGGCTCTGTCCCCGATCGTTTGGGGGTACGTGGATATATATATAGGAGGAAGAAGTACGTCAGTGGAGCTTCGAGGGGCCCACGAGGCAGGGGGCGTGCCCTAGGGGAGGGCGCCCCTACCCTCGTGAGCACCTCGTGGCTTTCTTGACGGAGGGTCCAAGTCTCCTGGATCTTATCTGATGAGAAAATCACGTTTCCGAAGGTTTCATTCCGTTTGGACTCCGTTTGATATTCCTTTTCTTCGAAACCCTAAAACAGGCAAAAAAAAGCAATTCTGGGCTGGGCCTCCGGTTAATAGGTTAGTCCCAAAAATAATATAAGAGTGGAGAATAAAGCCCAATAATGTCTAAAACAGTAGATAATATAGCATGGAGCAATCAAAAATTATAGATACGTTGGAGACATATCAAGCATCCCTAAGCTTAATTCCTGCTCGTCCTCGAGTAGGTAAATGATAAAAACAGAATTTTTGATGCGGAGTGCTACTTGGCATAATTTTAATGTAATTCTTCTTAATTGTGGTATGAATATTCAGATCCAAAAGACTCAAGAAAAAAGTTCATATTGACATAAAAATGATAATACTTCAAGCATACTAACTAAGCAATTATGTCTTCTCAAAATAACATGGCCAAAGAAAGTTCATCCCTACAAAATCATATAGTTTAGTCATGTTTCATTTTCGTCACACAAGAATGCTATCATCATGCACAACCCCGATGACAGGCCAAGCAATTCTTTCATACTTTAGTAATCTCAAACCTATAAACTTTCACGCAATATATGAGCGCGAGCCATGGACATATCACTATGGGTGGAATAGAATATAATGAAGGGGGTTATGTGGAGAAGACAAAAAAGGAGAAAGTCTCACATCAACGAGGCTAATCAATGGGCTATGGAGATGCCCACCGATTGATGTTAATGCAAGGAGTAGGGATTGCCATGCAACGGATGCACTAGAGCTATAAATGTATGAAAGCTCAACAAAAGAAACTAGTGGGTGTGCATCCAACTTGCTTTCTCACGAATACCTAGGGCACTTGAGGAGGCCCATTGTTGGAATATACAAGCCAAGTTTTATAATGAAAAATTCCCACTAGTATATGAAAGTGATAACATGAGAGACTCTCTATTATGAAGATCATGGTGCTACTTTGAAGCACAAGTGTGGTAAAAGGATAGTAACATTGTGCCTTCTCTCTTTTTCTCTCATTTTTTTGGCCTTCTCTTTTTTATGGCCTTTCTCTCTCTCTTTTTATTTATCCCTCACTAGGGACAATGCTCTAATAATGATGATCATCACACTTCTATTTATTTACAACTCAATGATTACAACTCGATACTAGAACAAAGATGACTCTATGTGAATGCCTCCGGCGGTGTACCGGGATATGCAATGAACCAAGAGTGACATGTATGAAAGAATTATGAATGGTGGCTTTGCCACAAATACTATGTCAACTACATGATCATGCTAAGCAATATGACAATGATGAATGTGTCATGATGAACGGAATGATGGAAAGTTGCATGGCAATATATCTCGGAATGGCTGTGGAAATGCCATAATAGGTAGGTATGGTGGCTGTTTTGAGGAAGATATAAGGAGGTTTATGTGTGAAAAAGGGTATCATATCATGGAGTTTGGATGCACCGGCGAAGTTTGCGCCAAATCTCAATGTGAGAAAGGGCAATGCACGGTACCGAAGAGGCTAGCAAGGGTGGAAGGGTGAGAGTGCGTATAATCCATGGACTCAACATTAGTCATAAAGAACTCACCTACTTATTGCAAAAATCTACAAGTCATCAAAAACCTCGGCACTACGCGCATGCTCCTAGGGGGATAGATTGATAGGAAAAGACCATTGCTCGTCCCCGACCGCCACTCATAAGGAAGACAATCAAATAACACCTCATGTTTCAATGGTACGGGACTTGCAAACCTCAACACAAGTATTTCTCAATTTCACAACTACTCAACTAGCATGACTTTGATATTATTACCTCCATATCTCAAAACAATCATCAAGCATCAAACTTTTCTTAGTATTCAACACACTCATAAGAAAGTTTTATTATTAATCTTGCATACCAAGCATATTAGGATCTTAAACAAATTACCATGCTATTAAGATCCTCAAAATAATCTAAGTGAAGCATGAGAGAACAATAGTTTCTATAAAACAAATCCACCACCGTGCTCTAAAAGATATAAGTGAAGCACTAGAGCTAAATTATAAAGTTCAAAAGATATAAGCGAAGCACATAGAGTATTCTATCAAATTCCAAATCATGTATGGCTCTCTTAAAAGGTGTGTACAGCAATGATGATTGTGGTAAACTAATAAGCAAAGACTCAAATCATAAAAGACGCTCCAAGCAAAACACATATCATGTGGTGAATAACAATATAGCTCCAAGTAAAGTTACCGATAGAAGTAGACGAAAAAGTGGATGCCTTCCAGGGCATCCCCAAGCTTTGGCTTTTAGGTGTCCTTATATTATCTTGGGGGTTCCATGGGCATCCCAAAGCTTAAGCTCTTGCCACTCCTTGTTCCATAATCCATCAAATCTTTACCCAAAACTTGAAAACTTCACAACACAAAACTTAAAGTAGAAAACTCGTGAGCTCCGTTAGCGAAAGAAAACAAAAGACCACTTCAAGGTTCTGTAATGAACTCATTATTTATTTATATTGGTGTTAAACCTACTGTATTCCAACTTCTCTATGGATTATAAACTATTTTACTAGCCATAGATTCATCAAAATAAGCAAACAACACACGAAAAACAGAATCTGTCAAAAACAGAACAGTCTGTAGTAATCTGTAGCTAGCGCAAGATCTGGAACCCAAAAAATTCAAAAATAAATTTCTGGACGTGAGAAATTTATCTATTAATCATATGAAAAAATAATTAACTAAATATCACTTTCAAATTAAAAATGACAGCACTTCTCGTGAGCGCTAAAGTTTCTGTTTTTTACAGCAAGTTCAACAAGACTTTCCCCAAGTCTTCCCAACGGTACTACTTGGCACAAACACTAATTAAACACAAAAAACACAACCAAAAAGGAGGCTAGATAATTTATTTATTAAATAACAGCAAGGATAAATATTGGGTTGTCTCCCAACAAGCGCTTTTCTTTAAAGCCTTATAGCTAGGCATTGATAATTTTAATGATGCTCACATGAAAGACAAGAATTGAAGCACAAAAGGAGCATCATAAAGCATGTGACAAACACATCTAAGTCTAACATACTTCCTATGCATAGGCATATTATAGGCAAACAAATTATCAAGGTAAGCAAAAACTAGCATATGCAAGGAAAAGGAAAGAAACAATAGCAATCTCAACATAACGAGAGGTAATTTAGTAACATGAAAATTTCTACAACCATATTTTCCTCTCTCATAGTAATTACATGTAGGATCATAAGAAAATTCAACAATATAGCTATCACATAAAATATTCTCAACATGATCCACATGCATGCAAAGTTGGCACTTCTCCAAAATAGTGGGATTAACATTAACTAAAGTCATGACCTTCCAAAACGCACTTTTATCAAAAACTTCATAAGATTAAACATTCTTTAACTATGTGGGACCTAAAGTTGACATTCTTACAAACCCACTTTCAATATTATTTCAAACATTATAATCAATCTCATATTCATCATGGGGTTTAAATAAATTTTCAAGATCAAAAGAAGAATCACCCCAATCATGATCATTGCAACAAGTAGAGGACATAACGAAACTAGCATCCCCAAGCTTAGGGTTTTGCATATTATTAGCACAATTGTCATTAATAGAATTTATAATAACATCATTGCAATCATGCTTTTTATTCAAAGATCTATCATGAATCACTTCATAACATACTTCATCGTAATCTTCAGATTCACGAATTTCAAGCAAAACTTCATAAAGATAATCTAGTGCACAAAAATCACTAGCAATTGGTTCAACATAACTGGATCTCTTAAAAAGATTAGCAAGTGGATGAGGATCCATAAATCTTAGGTTCTCTGTTTAGTAATAAATAAACAACTATTCCAACCATACGAGCAAACAAGAAACGGGCAAAAAGAGGCAAATAGAGAAAGAGAGGGAGGATAGAGAGAGATGGCGAATAAAACGGTAAGGGTGAAGTGGGGGAGAGGAAAACGAGAGGCAAATGGAAAATAATGTAATGCGGGATATAGGGATTGTGACGGGTACTTGGTATGTTGACTTTTGCACTCCCCGGCAACGGCGCCAGAAATTCTTCTTGCTACCTCTTGAGCACTGCGTTGGATTTCCCCGAAGAGGAAGGGATGATGCAGCAAAGTAGCATAAGTATTTCCCTCAGTTTTTGAGAACCAAGGTATCAATTCAGTAGGAGGCTACGCTCGAGTCCCTTGTACCTACACAAAAACAATAGCTCAATGCAGCCAACGCGCTTAGGGGTTGTCAATCCCTTCACGGTCACTTACGAAAGTGAGATCTAATAGAGATGATAAATAATATATTTTTTGGTATTTTTGGTATAGAGATGCAAAGTAAATAATGTAAAAGCAAAGTAAAAGCAAAGCAATAGTAAAGTGATAGAGATTGATATGATGAGAAAGAGATCCGGGGGCCATAGGTTTCACTAGTGGCTTCTCTCAAGAGCATAAGTATTCTACGGTGGGTGAACAAATTACTGTTGGGCAATTGACAGAATTGAGCATAGTTATGAGAATATCTAGGTATGATCATGTATATAGGCATCACGTCCGAGACAAGTAGACCGAAACGATTCCGCATCTATTACTATTACTCCACTCATCGATCGCTATCGAGCATGCATCTAGAGTATTAAGTTAAAAATAGAGTAACGCCTTAAGCAAGATGACATGATGTAGAGGGATAATTTCATGCAATATGATAAAAACCCCATCTTGTTATCCTCGATGGCAACAATACAATTCGTGCCTTGCTGCCCCTTCTGTCACTGGGAAAGGACACCGCAAGATTGAACCCAAAGCTAAGCACTTCTCCCATGGCAAGAACAACCAATCTAGTAGGCCAAACCAAACTGATAATTCGAAGAGACTTGCAAAGATAACCAATCATACATAAAAGAATTCAGAGAAGATTCAAATATTATTCATAGATAGACTTGATCATAAACCCACAATTCGTCGGTCTCAACAAACACACCACAAAAAGAAGATTACATCGAATAGATCTCCACGAGAGAGGGGGAAAACATTGTATTGAGATCCAAAAAGAGAGAAGAAGCCATCTAGCTACTAGCTATGGACCCGTAGGTCTGAAGTAAACTACTCACACTTCATCGGAGGGGCTTGGATGATGTAGAAGCCCTCCGTGATCGATGCCTCCTCCGGCGGAGCTCCGGAACAGGCCCCAAGACGGGATCTCGTGGATACAGAAAGTTGCGGCGGTGGAATTAGGTTTTTGGCTCCGTCCCCGGTCGTTTGGGGGTACGTGGATATATATAGGAGGAAGAAGTACGTCGCTGGAGCTTCGAGGGGCCCATGAGGCAAGGGGCGCGCCCTAGGGGGGGTGCCCCCTACCCTCATGAGCACCTCATGGCTTTCTTGACGGAGAGTCCAAGTCTCCTGGATCTTATCTAATGAGAAAATCACGTTTCCGAAGGTTCATTCCGTTTGGACTCCGTTTGATATTCCTTTTCTTCGCAGCCCTAAAACAGGCAAAAAACAGCAATTCTGGGCTGGGCCTCCGGTTAATAGGTTAGTCCCGAAAATAATATAAAGTGGAGAATAAAGCCCAATAATGTCTAAAATAGTGGATAATATAGCATGGAGCAATCAAAAATTATAGATACGTTGGAGACGTATCAGTCGTCCATACCGTCGACGTCTTAGGAGCCGTAGTCGAGCACGTCGGTTAAATCATCGACAGTGGCTATGAAGTGGGTGGCGGGTGGGAAACAGAATTTCCCATCATCAGCCTTTGGCTCGAACCAAACATAGATCGGCTATGAGTCCTTCTCTAAGGACAGGTTCTTTAAAGAGTTTAGCACATCACCCAAGGGTGAATGCTGGAAGATGTCTATGGCGCGAAATTCAAAAATGGATAACCGATCCAGCTTGGTGTCCGCATGCGTAGCCGATTTGGAACTCAGAGCTGAAACGAATCCGGAGTTCCATTGGCGTAGATATCGCGGGGTACCGAGTTCGTGTCCGGCTCCAACGCCGGGGACTATGTGGCTTCAGATGGCACGATTTGCTCCGGTTCTAAGGCCGTTGCAGCAGCAGGGACCATCCGCTGGATGTGATCCGGTGACAGATTTAGGTCATGTTCATCGGAGTGAGGGGGAGTGACCGCTGCGGTCTCAAATCCATTGAAGATCAATTCTCCACGGATATCCGTGATGTTGTTCAGGCTTCCAAACCTGACTTGGTGGAAAAGGGCGTAGCTATCGATCTGCTCCAGATAGCCAAGCGAGTTGGCCCGCAGTACAAAGCCGCCGAACAAGAAAATCTGTCCGGGGAGGAAGGTTTCTCCTTGGATAGCATCGCTGTTGATGATTGAAGGAGCCATCGAACCTTTCGTGGACGGCATAGTGGAACTCTCAATGAAAGCACCAATGTCGGTATCAAAACTGGCGGATCTCGTGTAGGGGGGTCCCGAACTGTGCGTCTAGGATCGATGGTAACAGGAGACAGGGGACACAATGTTTACCCAGGTTCGGGGCCCCTCTATGGAGGTAATACCCTACGTCCTGCTTGATTGATAGTGATGAATATGGGTGTTACGAGAGTTGATCTACCACGAGATTGTGATGGCTAAACCCTAAAAGCCTAGCCTATATGACTATGGTAATGAATGTGCCCTTTCCGGACTATCCCCTCCGGTTTATATAGACACCGAGGGGATCTAGGGTTTACATAGAGTCGGTTACATAAGAAGGAATCTTCATAGTCGGTCGCCAAGCTTGCCTTCCACGCCAAGGAGAGCCCCATCCGGACTCAGGTGTAGTCTTCGGCCTTCATGTCTTCACAGCCAATCAGTCCGGCCCATGGATAACAGGCCGGACGCCCGAGGACCCCTTAGTCCAGGACTCCCTCAATAGGCCCTTCGCAGAGGGAAGCAGGGATTTGTAGAGGTGCCAGAGCTCGATTTTGAAATAGAGATGACTAATATTTTGATTAGTATACTTTCATTGTCAACATAACAACCGATAGATCTCGATATCTTCCATGCTACACACATTATAGGCGGTTCCCAAGCAGAATGGTAAAGTTTATACTCCCCACCACCAACAAGCATCAATCCATGGCTTTCCCCGAAACAACGGGTGCCTCCAACTAACAACAATCCTGGGGGAGTTTTGTTTGCAATTATTTTAATTTGATTTCAGCATGGGACTGGGCATCCCGGTGACCAGCCATTTTCTCGTGAGTGAGGAATGGAGTCCACTCCTCTTGGGAATAACCCGCCTAGCATGGAAGATATAGACAGCCCTATTTGATACATGAGCTATTCGAGCATACAAAATAGAATGTTTATTTGAAGGTTTAGAGTTTGGCACATACAAATTTACTTGGAACGGCAGGTAGATACCGCATATAGGAAGGTATGGTGGACTCATATGGAATAACTTTGGGGTTTATAGAATTGGATGCACAAGAAGTATTCCTGCTTAGTACAAGTGAAGGCTAGAAAGATACTGGGAAGCGACCAGCTAGAGAGCGACAATAGTCATGAACATGCATTAAAATTAATCAACACCGAATGCAAGCATGAATAGGATATAATTCACCATGAACAATAATATCGTGGAGGCTATATTGATTTTATTTCAACTACATGCGTGAACATGTGCCAAGTCAAGCCACTCGAATCGTTCAAAGGAGGATACCACCCTATCATACCACATCACAACCATTTTAATAGCATGTTGGCATGCAAGGTAAACCATTATAAACTCCTAGCAAATTAAGCATGGCATAAGCAACTATAATCTATAATCGTCATTGCAAACATGTTTCATCCATAATAGGATGAATCAGGAACGATGGACTAATCATATTTACAAAAACAAGAGAGGTCGAGTTCGTACCAGCTTTTCTCATCACGGTCAGTTCATCATATATCGTCATTATTGCCTTTCACTTGCACGCCCGAATAGTGTGGATAATAATAATAGTGCACGTGCATTGGACTAAGCTGGAATCTGCAAGCATTCAACTCAAGAGAGAAGACAAGGTAATACGGGCTCTTTGTTAGATTAACAGTAATGCATATGAGAGCCACTCAACATTTTCATCGTGGTCTTCTCCTCTCAACCCCCAAAGAAAATAAAACAAACAAAACTATTTACACGGGAAAGCTCCCAACAAGAACAAGAAGAACGAGAAATCTTTTTGGGTTTTCTTTTTAATTACTACTAGTATAGGTATGGAAAGTAAACTAACTAAGAGCTACAACTAATTTTTTTTGTTTTTCTTAAGGTTTTTCAGACACACAAGAAGAAAGCTTAAAAAGAAAATAAACTAGCATGGATGGTACAATGAAAAAGTATGAGCACCGACAATTGGCATGAGTGTATGAACATGAATGTAATGTCGGTGAGAAATACGTACTCCCCCAAGCTTAGGCTTTTGGCCTAAGTTGGTCTATGCCCATGGATCAAAGTGGCCCTCTCCGGTGTATGGGGGAGTGTCCTCTGGGTGCCACTAGTTGGCGATCTCCTCCGGATTTCACTGATAAATAGACTGACGATGAGAATCAAGTGGTGGCTTCGGCTTCGGCTCTGCAGCTGACATCTGGCCCCGGTACGCATGAATGGCCTCAGGCAAAATGAGGTACGTGCCTAAAAATATGTTAAACAAAGAGAGCGCAGGCAAGGTAATAATGTCACAATAATTTTTATCAAATATTAATTTGTACTTAAGTATCTTATTCTTATCCTTAACAATAATCTCATGTGCTACCATACTCTTATAACCTAGAACAATAGGAGGTAGCAACTTTTGCTCTTTCTCAAAATGCCTGATAGGTATGTTAAAGTGTGCAGCAAGGCGCGAGGCAAAGATACCTCCGAGGACGGGGCCCTTTGTACGGTTCAAATTTAACCGTTTAGCAACAATAGCGCCTAAACTGAAAGTAGTATCACGAAACATGGCATGGCGCAAAATAACAATATTAGGGGCACTAAGGTTTCCACAGTTCCCATGACCAATTAAACATCTACTAGCAAATATTGCGAAGTAACGCAGAATAGGAAAATGTATGCTAGTGATTCTTGCATCGGAAACCTTCCTAGTTTCCCCTACAGCAATCGTATCAATAAACCCTTCCACATCTTTACGATGCGGTTCCTCTATGCTGCTTGCACAGGGTATCATACAGACCCAGCAAAAATCATAAAGTGACATCTCCTTATGCTCATCATATAAATAAAATTCCACCAAAGGTGGCGATCTTCTAGCATGGAAATGAAAATTTTGCACAAAAATATTGGTGAGTAAGAGATACTGTTCACGCCGGTCGTGGAGGAAGTCAGTGAGGCCTGCATTCTCAGCCAAATGATAAAAATATTCATAAATCCCAGCTTCTCTCAAGAACTCATCACAAGGCCATTCACACAGCCGAACCTCTGCGGTACGAGCGAGATTATACTTGGGCTTCTTATTTTCTTCACTTTGCTTATCCTTAGAGCTTCGGCTCGATGAGCCCCTCAAAAATCTCTTCATCTTTTTTTGAAAATTTCCGAAATTTTTAGTAACTTGAAATAAAAGTGAACCAAACTCAACAAGATTGATAGCAACTACTCCTACAAGTGTCTAGAGGCTATATCATGCATTAAAACTACTTTTGACCACATAAATTTGACATGCAAGCTCAAGAACAGGGTCACCTAAGCAGCAAAAATTGCAATAAATAAAGCACTAGAACAAAAACTAATTGGACCATTGGAGGAGTCACATACCGAAGAACAATCCCCCAAAGCAGTTTTGTGAATGGAGCTTTGAGCAAGGAGATCGTAAATGGAAGCAAGATGAGCAAGAACTCGGGTTTGAGCTGGTGGATGATTTTTTTTCTGGAGCAAGACGAAGTGTGTGGGTGCAAGGATAAGTGGAGGGGACCCACGTGGGGTCCATGAGGCAAGGGGCGCGTCCAGGGGGTAGGGCGCGCCCTCCACCCTCGTGGGCACATGGTGGGTCCCCCTGGTGTGTTCTCAATGCCAATAATTCTTAAATATTCTAGAAAAAATCATATTTCATTTTCAGGGCATTTGGAGAACTTTTATTTTCAGGGTATTTTTATTCCAAGGATAATTCAGAAAACAGACATAAAATACTATTTTTGCTTTATTTAATATAAATAACAGAAAATAAAAAGAGGGTACAGAAGGTTGTGCTTTCTAACTTCGTCCATCTCATGCTCATCAAAAGGAATCCACTAACAAGGTTGATCAAGTCTTGTTAACAAACTCATTCCGAATCGCATGAAACCGGAGAAATTTCGAACAACACTAGGTTACCTCAACGGGGATATGCACGTCCCCGACAATAAGTATATCATATTTCTTCTAGACAGTAGGAAGAGGAAATTCAAAACCTCCAATAGTAATTGTTGAAATTTTTCCAATAGAATTGATACTATGGACTTGAGGTTGTTTCCTCGGAAAGTGTACCGTATGCTCATTACCATTAACATGAAAAGTGACATTGCCTTTGTTGCAATCAATAACAGCCCCTACAGTATTCAAAAAGGGTCTACCAAGGATAATCAACATACTATCGTCCTCAGGAATATCAAGAATAACAAAGTCCATTAAAATAGTAACTGTAGCGACCAGACCTCAAACAGTCTGATCTCTGTGCTCCGATGTCATCCCTGGATCAGTAATGCTGACACCACACAGTACTCGGAGGATTTATAGCAGAGTAGCAATCACACACTTATTACATCGAGTGTCTCAAAAGAGAACTTATTACAATAAATATGGCTTAAGGCCATCTAATAACGATAACAGCGGAAGGCTTGGAAGATAAGTGAGTCCATCAACTCCAACGGCATCACTGAGTATAGAACCATGACCTAAAACTCCTTAATCGTCGTCTAAAAAGTCTGCAACATTAACGTTGCAGCCCGAAAACGGGTCAGCACATGGAATATGCTGGCAAGGTAACACATAGAGAGTAATGGAATGCAACAACTATTCTATATGCATATTTGGCTGGTGGAAAGCTCTATGGTTACTGTTTTTGCGTAAAGCCAATTTTTCCCTACTGCAAAGGAATAAGATTAATTACTATCATGGTGGTTGTGAAACATTGAGAATGGTTGACAGCATTCTCAATCCCAATTAAGTAACATCATTAAAAATCCCACAATATTAATTTTAGAGTAACATGTTGAGATGCACATGAAAATCCAAGTACTAGATACTCAAGATGTCCATAACCGGGGACACGGCTAACCATGATTAGTTTGTTACACTCTGCAGAGGTTTGCACACTTTTCCCCCACAAGACTCGATCGCCTCCGTTTGGTTTCTCGCACTACAGAATGTTTGAGAAGACGGATGACCGAGACACAGTCTTTCAGAAGCGCTAGCACCTTACGACGGGTAGACCGGTACACCTACTTTCCCCTACATCTGCTAGTCTACCACTGTAAGAGTTCGCACAACTTAGTCAACTATGCCAGAGCCCATAATGGCTTGTGGCTGCACACGGAAGTTTCTAGTATGAATAATCTCATGATCCCTTTGAGCCTGGGTGGCGGTCCAATAAAAACAGGCAAGTCCTGGTAACCCCGGGTGCCTCAATCCACCCAGATGTGTGTTAGGTTGCCACCTTAGATAAACCCTTAATTATCAATCTCACATCTGTCATGGATATCACTCACCCAATCCACGTCTACTAGCATAGCATGGCATAATAAGCAAACGTAGAAGTAGCTCCCAAAGGTTTGATAATAAACAGGTAATAGGTACTACCTCATCTACTTCCCATCCCACAATTTAATTAGATCCTAATCATGCAATATTTGAGGATTGATCTAATGCAATAAAACTGGGTTGTAGAAAAAGGTATGATCAAAGTGTTACTTGCCTTGCTGATGATCCGCGAAACCTAGAGATTCGAAGTACCAAGCGGCGCACTCCGGGTATTCTATCGCAGACAAACAACAAGCATACAATAAGTACTCATCTAATGCACGGGTAAAACTCAAATAAGAGATCTAACCAGAAGGTTCAACTTAAGAACTCCGGTTGGCAAAAAGAATCAAATCGAACGAAGCAAAAGAAATCAAACGGCGAAAGAAACAACTTCGTTCTAGTAATCTAGATCTAAGGCAAATTTTACAGTAGCAAAAACATGTTTAAGTTGATTATTCGGAAAGAGGGTTTCGAGACGGAACTCCAGGCGCTTGAATCGCCTGATTCCGATAAACGAGAGAAAAGTTATACTAAAACGAAAATCGGATCAGAAATCATGATCAGAAAATAATCGCGGAAAATCCGACGAAAAAGAAAAACGACAAACAGAAAAAAAAATTTGAAACAGCACGGAAAACGAGGCGGCGGCGAACCTCGAGAGGCGCGCGCTCCGGCGACGGCGGCGGCGGGCGGCGGCGGCAGAGGCGGCGGGGCTGGGGCTAGGGTTAGGGTTTAGGCCGCGGCGGCTGGGCTCTCCTCGGGCCGGCTCGGGCGCTATTTAAAGGCCCCGGGCGGAGGTTTCCTGGCCGGTTACGGCCCGAAGTCGGTTCCCGTTTTTTTATATATAAATTCCGCTCGGAAGAAAAATAAAAAGAAATACTAAACGGACTCCAAAAATCGCGAAATAAATTTTGCGGGTTCCTAAAATCAAGCCTGATAAAGTGAACATTTATCTGGGCCCAAACTACAACTTTGAAAAACGCGCATTTTCCTAAATTCAAATAAAAATATCGAAAAACTCCAAAATAAATCTTATTTGATTTTTTTTATTAAATCCTCAATATTTCTATATTTTGGGAAAGTCATTTTATTCCCTCTCTCATATTTTTGTAATAGAAATAATTGATGATAAAATAAATAAAATCAAATGATCCTGTTTACATAATTTGAGAAAACTCAAATATGTAAATAACGAAATCCCCAACTCTCTCCGTGGGTCCTTAAGTTGCTTAGGATTTTCTAGGATCAAAACCAAAAGCACAATAAAATATGATATGCATGATGATCTAATGTATAACATTCCAAATTGAAAATTTGGGATGTTACAAACCTACCCCCCTTAAGATGAATCTCGCCCTCGAGATTCGGGTTGGCTAGAAAATAGGTGAGGGTGGTCCTTGAGCAAATCTTCCTCTCGCTCCCAGGTGGCTTCATCCTCCGTGTGGTGGCTCCACTGAACTTTGCAAAACTTGATAACCTTGCTACGAGTAACTCGGCTGGCAAACTCAAGAATCTTGACTGGTTTCTCCTCATAGGTCAAATTGTTATCCAACTGAATTGCTTCTAATGGCACTGTGTCTCTCAAAGGTATGTCGGGCATCTCCGCGTGACACTTCTTCAACTGAGAAACGTGAAACACATCATGCACTCCTGACAATCCTTCTGGCAATTCCAACTTGTAGGCCACTTCTCCCATACGCTCCAAAACTCGATATGGCCCTACAAATCGTGGCGCTAACTTCCCCTTAACTCCAAAGCGCTTAATCCCTCGAAGTGGGGATACTCGAAGATAAACTCTGTCTCCAACTTCGTAAACTGTCTCCTTGCGTTTAGAATCTGCGTAGCTCTTCTGCCTGGACTGGGCTACCTTGAGCCTATCGCGAATCAACTTCACCTTCTGTTCAGACTCCTTAATCAGATCTGGTCCAAACAACTGGCGATCTCCAACTTCGTCCCATGACAACGGTGTCCTGCACCTCCTTCCGTACAAAGCTTCGAAAGGGGCCATCTTCAAACTGGTCTGATAGCTATTATTGTAAGAGAACTCTGCATATGGCAAATTATCGTCCCAACTAGATCCATAATCTAGCGCACAAGCTCTCAACATATCCTCCAAAATCTGATTGACTCTCTCGGTCTGTCCATCTGTCTGTGGATGAAAAGCTGTGCTGAATTCTAGCCTAGTACCCAAAGTTTCATGCAACTGCTTCCAGAACTTTGAGGTAAACTGGGTTCCTCTATCTGATACGATGCTCCTCGAAACTCCATGCAAACATACGATCCTAGTCATGTATATCTTCGCCAACTTAACACTGGTGTAAGTGGTCTTCACTGGGATGAAATGAGCTACCTTTGTCAATCGATCAACTACGACCCAAATCGAGTCATAGCCTGAACGAGCCCTTGGTAATCCCGTGATAAAATCCATGCCTAGCTTATCCCACTTCCATTCGGGTATCGGCAATGGCTGCAACAATCCTGCTGGCTTCTGATGCTCTGCCTTTACTCTCTGACATACGTCACAAACTGCTACATACTCCGCAATATCCTTCTTCATTCCGGTCCACCAGAAAATATCCTTCAAATCCAAATACATCTTGGTATTTCCTGGGTGAATCGAATACGGTGAATCATGGGCCTCTTGCAGAATCAACTTCCTAATCTCCGGGTTATTGGGCACGTAAACACGGTCTTCAAACCATAGGGTGTCGTGCTCATCCTCGCGAAATCCTTTAGCTTTTCCTTGGCTTATTTTCTCTTTTATAGAAGCAATCTTCTTGTCAGTTTTCTGGGCTTCCCTGATTCTATCCATCAAAGTTGACTGAATTTCCAACGCTGCTACATAGCCTCTCGGAACTATTTCCAAACATAGTTCACGAAAATTTTCGGATAACTCCTTGGGTATTTCTCCCGTCATTAACGTATTGACATAGCTCTTGCGGCTTAATGCGTCAGCTACTACATTAGCCTTCCCGGGATGATAATGCAATCTCATATCATAATCCTTGATGAGCTCCAACCATCTCCTTTGTCTGAGGTTCAACTCCTTCTGCGTGAAAATGTAATTCAAACTCTTGTGATCCATGTACACCTCACAATGATTTCCAATGAGGAAATGTCTCCATGTCTTCAATGCATGCACTACGGCTGCTAACTCCAAATCATGCGTAGCATAATTCAATTCGTGGGGCTTCAGTTGTCGTGAAGCATACGAAACAACTCTTCCTTCCTGCATAAGCACTGCTCCAAGTCCTCGACGTGAAGCGTCGCAGTACACCTCATAATCCTTGGTTTGATCTGGCAAAATCAACACTGGTGAGGTAACCAAACGTTTCTTCAACTCCTGGAAACTAGCCTCACACTCCTTAGTCCATTTGAACTGGGTATCCTTCTTCAGCAACTCCGTCATAGGCTTCGCAATCTTTGAGAAATTCTCAATAAATCTCCGGTAGTATCCTGCAAGTCCAAGAAAACTCCGGATCTCCCCAACTGTTGTTGGTGCTTCCCACTTGGTCACGGTTTCAACTTTAGCGGGATCTACTGCTATACCTTCTCCAGATATAACGTGTCCGAGGAATCCTACTTCCTTCAACCAAAACTCACATTTGCTGAACTTGGCATATAGTTGATGTTCTCTGAGCTTTCCAAGTACCAAACGCAAATGCTCCTTATGCTCCTCTTCATTCTTCGAATAAACTAGGATATCATCAATGAACACTACGACGAACTTATCCAAAAACTCCATAAACACTTTGTTCATCATGTTCATAAAATAGGCAGGCGCGTTAGTCAGTCCAAATGACATAACGGTATACTCATACAGTCCATATCTTGTGGTGAAAGCTGTCTTTGGTATATCCTGTTCTCGAATCTTCAACTGGTGGTATCCTGATCACAAATCGATCTTGGAAAACACTTTAGCTCCTTGCAACCGATCAAACAGATCATTGATCATTGGTAGCGGGTACTTGTTCTTGATTGTTACTTCATTCAATCCTCGATAGTCAACAACCATCCTTAACGATCCATCCTTCTTCTCCACTAGAAGTACTGGTGATCCCCAAGGTGAAGAACTTGGGCGAATATAACCTTTATCCAGTAACTCCTTAATCTGCTTCTTAATTTCCACCAAGTCCTTTGATGGCATCCTATATGGTCTCTTCGATATTGGCCCAGTGCCTGGCAAAAGCTCAATCAAAAACTCAATGTCTCTATCCGGTGGCATGCCTCGCAACTCTTCGGGAAATACATCAGGAAAATCCTTTACCACTGGTACTTCCTCCTGCACAACTCCTAATAAGGAATTTACTTGTGTCCTGTTTGGCGCATGACGGGATACATACTTGATCCTTCTTCCTTCTGGCGTTGTGAGCAAAATTGTCTTACTAGCACACTCAATATTCCCTTTATGCTTTGATAACCAATCCATGCCTAATATCACATCCAATCCTTGAGATTCCAATACTATTAGGTCTGAGGGAAAAACATAGTTACCAATCCTTAATGGTAACCGATCACACCATAAACTTGCCACATACTCTGCTCCTGGCAAGGTTACTAACATGGGTGACCTAAGGGCTTGGGTTGGTAGGTTATACTTATCCACAAATCCCCTTGAGATGTATGAATGCGATGCACCAGTATCAAAAAGAATGAGTGCAGTAAATGTCTTAACCAAAAACTTACCTATTACTGCATCGGGCTGAGCTTCAACCTCCTCCACACTAACGTGGTTCACCTGTCCCCTGTTGAAAGGGTTCGGCTTCTTCCCAGAACTTCCATTGCCATTTTGTCCTTTAGGACAGTCATTTGCATAGTGTCCTGGCTTCAAACACTTATAACAAGTGACATGGCTCAAATCCTTCTTGGCTGGGGTTGATGGGGTGCTGCGGTTCTGTCCATTGCTTCCTCCATTCCCATTACCATTCTTGGTGCCATTGTGATTGTGCGAGCTACCTACTCCATGGGTATGCTGAAAATTGTCCTCCCGGTCTAGGGGTAAAACGAGGCTTCTGCTGAGCTCCTGAATTATACTTCCCTTGTCCATACTTCCTCTTGCGGTTCTCAATTTGTTGCTGCTTCCCTTCAATCATAAGCGCATGATCTACCAACTCCTGGTAGTTGTTGAAGGTGGCTACCATCAACTGCATACTCAACTCATCATTCAATCCTTCCAGGAATTTCTCCTGCTTAGTTGCATCCGTAGCAACGTCATCTGGGGCATAACGTGCTAGCTTACTAAACTCCTCCACATACTGGCCAACTGTCCGTCCTCCTTGGCGTAAGTTACGAAACTCACGCTTCTTCACGGCCATTGCTCCTGCTGAAACATGGGCAGTACGAAAAGCCTGCTGAAACTGGTCCCATGTGACAGTGTCGACTGGGAAGGTGGCTGTGAAATTCTCCCACCAAGATGCTGCGGGTCCTTCTAACTGATGTGCGGCAAACTTCACCTTCACCGCATTTGTGCATCCTGCTGTGGTCAACTCCCTAGCTATCTTGCGGAGCCAATCATCTGCTACAATCGGCTCGGTGCTACTGGAAAACACCGACGGATTCAGCCTAAGAAAACGGGCTAAGTGGTCAACAGGTGGTGGTGGTGGTGGGTTGTTGTTGTTGTTCCCCTGATTCTGATTCTGAACTAGCAACTGCATCAAGGTGTTCTGCTCCTGGATCAACTGGGTGAGCTCCGGCGGAAAGGCAAATCCGGGGTCACGTCTCGGAGGCATCTGAGGGTTTAGAAAAGATGAGATATAAGAATAGAGGGGGTCTAAAGTGAAAACACTACCCATATGCACATGAGGCAAAAGCACACAATTCACTTCAATCAATCAAATAAGGACATACAATCGATCTAGCTATCGCAAAAGTGCTTGGACTACTATTTTTACATGGTGGACTACTACTACTGATGAGGTAGTCGACTAGAAATATTCTACGGTTGTAGACTCCATGATATCTGCTCCTGCTTCATCAACATAGTCATAATCGCTACTATCTTGTTCCGAGTCGGTGGCGTCAATGATGATGTAGTCCTCCGGGCTAATCTCCTTGGGTTCTTCGTCTTCATCGACTGGTGTCGGGCCTCTCATAAATATTCCAATCTTCTTGATCAGATCGTCATTCTTCTCCACCAGTACTTTGATTTCTTCTTCATAACCTTCGCGTGTAGCCTTGAGTTCTTCCTCCAGTTCCTTAATTCTAGTCTTAGCCTTCTTCAGATCTATCATGTCGGCGCACATCTGATTCTCCTGTCGTCGAATGTGCTGGTTTAACTCCTGAATAAAAGCTGCAATTGATCTATCCTTCCTGGTGCTGATCATCTCCCAGTGTTCATCTCGGCGCCCACAAATCTGGTGGATAGTATCCTTAAGATCCTTGCGGTAGACTTCTCCAATGCGTCCCATGGCGATGTGAGCTGCCATACTCTTTCCTAGACTCCAAGTTGGTGCATCAAAAGAAAACTCTATGGGCTCAGTGACTGGCATGAACGTCCTTCCTGGAACTTGAACTTGAATCATCCAGCGCTCTTCTTCGGGTAAAGTGGCGTTGTAGATTCCCGTGAAACTTGGTATTCCTATGTTCAGGTATCTAGTGACTTCCTTCAAGTGGCATCCAAAGGGTGTATCTTCATCTGGTTGTGTGAACTTGTTCCTTGCATCCGCCATCCTAAAGAGTAGAAAAGATGAGAAGTCAGAAGAGAAGAGAGTGATCTAGGTCTTTTGCTTAGTGGTCGTGTCCTACAGTCAGCGTGTACTCTGATACCATCTCTGTAGCGACCAGACCTCAAACAGTCTGATCTCTGTGCTCCGGTGTCATCCCTGGATCAGTAATGCTGGCACCACACAGTACTCGGAGGATTTATAGCAGAGTAGCAATCACACACTTATTACATTGAGTGTCTCAAAAGAGAACTTATTACAATAAATATGGCTTAAGGCCATATAATAACAATAACAGCGGAAGGCTTGGAAGATAAGTGAGTCCATCAACTCCAACGGCATCACTGAGTATAGAACCACGACCTAAAACTCCTTAATCGTCGTCTAAAAAGTCTGCAACATTAACGTTGCAGCCCGAAAATGGGTCAGCACATGGAATATGCTGGCAAGGTAACACATAGAGAGTAATGGAATGCAACAACTATTCTATATGCATATTTGGCTGGTGGAAAGCTCTATGGTTATTGTTTTTGCGTAAAGCCAATTTTTCCCTACTGCAAAGGAATAAGATTAATTACTATCATGGTGGTTGTGAAACATTGAGAATGGTTGACAGCATTCTCAATCCCAATTAAGTAACATCATTAAAAATCCCACAATATTAATTTTAGAGTAACATGTTGAGATGCACATGAAAATCCAAGTACTAGATACTCAAGATGTCCATAACCGGGGACACGGCTAACCATGATTAGTTTGTTACACTCTGCAGAGGTTTGCGCACTTTTCCCCACAAGACTCGATCGCCTCCGTTTGGTTTCTCGCACTACATGATGTTTGAGAAGACGGATGACCGAGACACAGTCTTTCAGAAGCGCTAGCACCTTACGACGGGTAGACCGGTACACCTACTTTCCCCTACATTTGCTAGTCTACCACTGTAAGAGTTCGCACAACTTAGTCAACTATGCCAGAGCCCATAATGGCTTGTGGCTGCACACGGAAGTTTCTAGTATGAATAATCTCATGATCCCTTTGAGCCTGGGTGGCGGTCCAATAAAAACAGGCAAGTCCTGGTAACCCCAGGTGCCTCAATCCACCCAGATGTGTGTTAGGTTGCCACCTTAGATAAACCCTTAATTATCAATCTCACATCTGTCATGGATATCGCTCACCCAATCCACGTCTACTAGCATAGCATGGCATAATAAGCAAACGTAGAAGTAGCTCCCAAAGGTTTGATGATAAACAGGTAATAGGTACTACCTCATCTACTTCCCATCCCACAATTTAATTAGATCCTAATCATGCAATGTGTGAGGATTGATCTAATGCAATAAAACTGGGTTGTAGAAAAAGGTATGATCAAAGTGTTACTTGCCTTGCTGATGATCCGTGAAACCTAGAGATTCGAAGTAACAAGCGGTGCACTCCGGGTATTCTATCGCAGACAAACAACAAGCATACAATAAGTACTCATCTAATGCACGGGTAAAACTCAAATAAGAGATCTAACCAGAAGGTTCAACTTAAGAACTCCGGTTGGCAAAAAGAATCAAATCGAACGAAGCAAAAGAAATCAAACGGCGAAAGAAACAACTTCGTTCTAGTAATCTAGATCTAAGGCAAATTTTACAGTAGCAAAAACATGTTTAAGTTGATTATTCGGAAAGAGGGTTTCGAGACTAAACTCCAGGCGCTTGAATCGCCTGATTCCGATAAACGAGCGAAAAGTTATACTAAAACGAAAATCGGATCAGAAATCGCGATCAGAAAATAACCGCGGAAAATCCGACGAAAAAGAAAAACGACGAACAGAATTTTTTTTTTGAAACAGCACGGAAAACGAGGCGGCGGCGAACCTCGAAAGGCGCGCGCTCCGGCGACGGCAGAGGCGGCGGGGCTGGGGCTAGGGTTAGGGTTTAGGCGGCGGCGGCTGGGCTCTCCTCGGGCCGGCTCGGGCGCTATTTAAAGGCCCCGGGCGGAGGTTTCCTGGCCGGTTACGGCCCGAAGTCGGTTCCTGTTTTTTTTATAAATTCTGCTCGGAAGAAAAATAAAAAGAAATACTAAACGGACTCCAAAAATCGCGAAATAAATTTTGCCGGGTTCCTAAAATCAAGCCCGATAAAGTGAACATTTATCTGGGCCCAAACTACAACTTTGAAAAACGCGCATTTTCCTAAATTCAAATAAAAATACCGAAAAACTCCGAAATAAATCTTATTTGATTTTTTTGTTAAATCCTCAATATTTCTATATTTTGGGAAAGTCATTTTATTCCCTCTCTCATATTTTTGTAATAGAAATAATTGATGATAAAATAAATAAAATCAAATGATCCTGTTTACATAATTTGAGAAAACTCAAATATGTAAATAACGAAATCCCCAACTCTCTCCGTGGGTCCTTGAGTTGCTTAGGATTTTCTAGGATCAAAACCAAAAGCACAATAAAATATGATATGCATGATGATCTAATGTATAACATTCCAAATTGAAAATTTGGGATGTTACAGTAACGTTTGCAACCACAACAGGCACGTCCTCACAAATACCGACACGTATAGCAGTTGATTTATCGGCCATTTGCAAAGATATTTCAGTAGGTGTCAACTTATTCAAATCGAGTCTACAATATAAAGAGAGAGGCATAACACTAACATCGGCTCCAAGATCACATAAAGCAGTTTTAACATAGTTTCTTTTAATGGAGCATGGTACAGTTGGTACTCCTGGATCTCCAAGTTTCTATGGTATTCCACCCTTAAAAGTGTAATTAGCAAGCATGGTGGAAATTTCAGCTTCCGGTATCTTTCTTCTATTAGTAACAATATCCTCCATGTACTTAGCATAAGGGTTCATTTTAAGCATATTAGTCAAATGCATACGCAAAAAGATAGGTCTAATCATTTCAGCAAAGCACTCAAAATCCTCATCATCCTTTTTCTTGGATGGTTTAGGAGGAAAAGGCATGGGTTTTTGAACCCATGGTTCTCTTTCTTTACCGTGCTTCCTAGCAACAAAGTCTCTCTTATCATAACGTTGATTCTTTGATTGTGGGTTATCAAGATTAACAGCAGGTTCAATATCTACATCCTTATCATTGCTAGGTTGAGCATCAACATGAACATCATCATTAAAATTATCACTAGGTTCATGTTCATTACCAGATTGTGTTTCAGCATCAGAAATAGAAATATCATTGGGATTCTCAGGTATGTCAACAATAGGTTCACTAGAAGCATGCAAAGTCTTATCATTTTATTTTTCTTCCTCTTAGAAGAACTAGGTGCATCAATATTAGTTCTCTAAGAATCTTGCTCAATTCTCTTAGGGTGGCCCTCAGGATACAAAGGTTCCTGAGTCATTTTACACCCTCTAGTCATAACTCTAACATCATTATCATTTTTCTTATTATTTAATTCATTGAGCAAATCATTCTGAGCTTTAAGCACTTGTTCTACTTGAGTGGTAACCATAGAAGCATGTTTACTAATAAGTTTAAGTTCACCTTTAACTCTAGACATATAATCACTCAAGTGTTCAAGCATATCAGCATTACATTTCAATTGTCTACCAACATAAGCATTGAAGTTTTCTTGTATAACAATAAAATTATCAAACTCATCTAAGCATTGGCTAGCAGACTTTTGACGAGGAATATCACCTTCATCAGATCTATAGAGAGAATTTACCTTTACTACCTGTGTCAGGTTATCAAGACCATGTATTTCTTCAATAGGTTATAAATTCTTAACATCTTTAGCTTTACTACCTTTTTCTTTCACAGATTTCTTTGCCTCTTGCATATCTTCAGGACTGAGAAATAGAATACCCCTTTTCTTCGGAGTTGGCTTAGGAGTTGGTTCAGGAAGTGTCCAATTATTTTCATTAGTCAACATATTATTCAATAGGAATTCATCTTGATCAACAGTTCTTTCCCTGAAAACACAACCTGCACAACTATCCAGGTAGTCTCTAGAAGCATCGGTTAGTCCATTATAAAAGATATCAAGTATTGCATTTTTCTTAAGAGGATGATCAGGCAAAGCATTAAGTAATCGGAGAAGCCTCCCCCAAGATTGTGGGAAACTCTCTTCAATTTGCACAAAATTATATATTTCCCTTAAAGCAGCTTGTTTCTTATGAGCGGGGAAATATTTAGCAGAGAAGTAATAAATCATATCCCGGGGGCTACGCACACAACCAGGATCAAGAGAATTAAACCATGTTTTAGCATCACCCTTTAATGAGAATGGGAATAACTTAAGGATAAAGTAATAGCGAGTTTTCTCATCATGAGTAAACAGGGTGGCTATATCATTTAATTTAGTAAGATGTGCCACAACAGTTTCAGATTCATAGCCATAAAAAGGATCAGATTCAACCAAAGTAATTAACTCAGGATCGATAGAGAAATCATAATCCTTATCAGTAATAAAAATAGGTGAAGCAGCAAAAGCAGGGTCATATTTCATTCTAGCATTCAAGGATTTTTCTTTAAGCTTAGCTAACAGTTTCTTAAGAACCGATCTATCATTGCAAGCTAAAAAGTCTCTAGCAGTTTCTTCATCCATAACATAACCCTCAGGCACAACAGGCAATTCATATCTAGGGGAGAATCTTCATCATCACTTTCATCAATATTATCAGTTTCAATAATTTCATTCTCTCTAACCCAAGCAAGTTGTTCATCAAGAAATTCACCTAGTGGCACAGTAGTATCAAGCATAGAAGTAGTTTCATCATAAGCATCATGCATACCAGAAGTGGCATCATCAATAACATGCGACCTATCAGAATCAATAGCATGTGTAGGTGTCGCAAGTTAGTCAAAACAGAAGGTGAATCAAGTGCAGAGCTAGATGTCAGTTCCTTACCTCCCCTCGTAGTTGAGGGAAAAGTATTGGTTCTTTGAACTTTCAAGTTCTTCATAGTGATAAGCAGATATAAATCCCAAGTGACTCAAAGAATAGAGCTATGCTCCCCAGAAACGGCGCTAGAAAATAGTCTTGATAACCCACAAGTATAGGGGATCACAACAGTTTTTGAGGGTAGAGTATTCAACACAAATTTATTGATACGACACAAGGGGAGCCAAAGAATATTCTCAAGTATTAGTAGCTGAGTTGTCAATTCAACCACACCTGGAAACTTAATATCTGCAACAAAGTATTTAGTAGCAAAGTAATATGATAGTAGTGGTAACAGTGGTAAAAGTACTGGTAGCAGTTTTGGTTTTATAGTGATTGTAACAGTAGCAACGGAAAAGTAAATAAGCGAAGAACAATATATGAAAAGCTTGTCGGCACGGATCAGTGATGGATAATTATGTCGGATGCGATCAATCATGCAACAGTTATAACATAGGGTGACACAGAACTAGCTCCAGTTCATCAATGTAATGTAGGCATGTATTCCGAATATAGTCATACGTGCTTATGGAAAAGAACTTGCATGACATCTTTTGTCCTACCCTCCCGTGGCAGCGGGTTCCTATTGTAAACTAAGGGATATTAAGGCCTCCTTTTAACAGAGTACCGAACCAAAGCATTAACACATAGTGAATACATGAACTCCTCAAACTACGGTCATCACGGGTAAGTATCCCGATTATTGTCACTTCGGGGTTAACGGATCATAACACATAATAGGTGACTATAGACTTGCAAGATAGGATCAAGAACTCACATATATTCATGAAAACATAATAGGTTCATATCTGAAATCATGGCACTCGGGCCCTAGTGACAAGCATTAAGCATAGCAAAGTCATAGCAACATCAATCTCAGAACATAGTGGATACTAGGGATCAAACCCTAACAAAACTAACTCGATTACATGATAAATCTCATCCAACCCATCACCGTCCAACAAGGCTACGATGGAATTACTCACGCACGGAGGTGAGCATCATGAAATTGGTGATGGAGGAAGGTTGATGATGATGATGGCGACGGATTCCCCTCTCCGGAGCCTCGAACGGACTCCAGATCAACCCTCCCGAGAGAGATTAGGGCTTGGCGGTGGCGCCGTATCGTAAGACGCGATGAATCCTTCCATCTTATTTTTTCTCCCCGAACATGAATATATGGAGTTGGAATTGAGGTCGGTGGAGCACCAGGGGGCCCACGAGGCAGGGGGCGCCCAGGGGGGTAGGCGCGCCCCCCACCCTCGTGGACAGGGTGTGGGCCCCTGTCCTTGATTCTTTTGCCAGTATTTTTTATATATTCCAAAAATAATCTCCGTTGATTTTCAGGTCATTCCAATAACTTTATTTCTGCACAAAAATAACACCATGGCAATTCTGCTGAAAACAGTGTCAGTCCGGGTTAGTTCCATTCAAATCAAGCAAGTTAGAGTCCAAAACAAGGGCAAAAGTGTTTGGAAAAGTAGATATGACGGAGACGTGTCAACCGGCAAGTCTCTTTACTCGTTCTGTAATGCATCATCCCGCAACTAACTCATTACTTGCATTGCTTGCAAGGCTTATAGTGATGTGCATTACCGAGAGGGCCCAGAGATACCTCTTCGACAATCGGAGTGACAAATCCTAATCTCGATCTATGCCAATTCAAAAAAACACCATCGGAGACACCTGTAGAGCATCTTTATAATCACCCAGTTATGTTGTGACATTTGATAGCACACTAAGTGTTCCTCCGGTAATCGGGAGTTGCATAATCTCATAGTCATAGGAACATGTATAAGTCATGAAGAAAGCAATAGCAATAAACTAAACGATCAAAGTGCTAAGCTAACGGATGGGTCTTGTCCATCACATCATTCTCTAATGATGTGACCCCGTTCATCAAATGGCAACACATGTCTATGGCGAGGAAACTTAACCATCTTTGATTAACGAGCTAGTCTAGTAGAGGCATACTAGGGACACTCTGTTTGTCTATGTATTCACACATGTACTAAGTTTCCGGTTAATACAATTCTAGCATGAATAATAAACATTTATCATGATATAAGGAAATATAAATAACAACTTTATTATTGCCTCTAGGGCATATTTCCTTCAGTCTCCCACTTGCACTAGAGCCAATAGTCTAGATTACATAGTAATGATTCTAACACCCATGGAGTCTTGGTGTTGATCATGTTTTGCTCGTGAGAGAGGCTTAGTCAACGGGTCTGCAACATTTAGATCCGTATGTATCTTGCAAATCTCTATGTCTCCCTCCTTGACTTGATCACGGATGGAATTGAAGCATCTCTTGATGTGCTTGGTTCTCTTCTGAAATCTGGATTCCATTGCCAAGACAATTGCATGAGTATTGTCACAAAAGATTTTCATTGGACCCGATGCACTAGGTATGACACCATGTCGGATATGAACTCCTTCATCCAGACTCCTTCATTTGCTGCTTTCGAAGCAGCTATGTACTCCGCTTCACACGTAGATCCCGCCACGACGCTCTGTTTGGAACTGCACCAACTGACAGCTCCACCATTCAATATAAACACGTATCTGGTTTGTGACTTAGAGTCATCCGGATTAGTGTCAAAGCTTGCATCGACGTAACCATTTACGACGAGCTCTTTATCACCTCCGTAAATGAGAAACATATCCTTAGTCCTTTTCAGGTATTTCAGGATGTTCTTGACCGTTGTCCAGTGATCCACTCCTGGATTACTTTGGTACCTCCCTGCTAAACTTATAGCAAGGCACACATCAGGTTTGGTACACAACATTGCATACATGATATAACCTATGGCTGAAGCATAAGGAATGACCTTCATTTTCTCTCTATCTTCTGCAGTGGTCGGGCATTGAGTCTGACTCAACTTCACACCTTGCAATACTGGCAAGAACCCTTTCTTTGCTTGATCCATTTTGAACTTCTTCAAAACTTTTTCAAGGTATGTGCTTTGTGAAAGTCCAATTAAGCGTCTTGATCTATCTCTATAGATCTTGATGCCCAATATATAAGCAGCTTCACCGAGGTATTTCATTGAAAAATTCTTATTCAAATATCCTTTTATGCTATTCAGAAATTCAGTATCATTTCCGATCAACAATATGTCATCTACATATAATATAAGAAATGCTACGGAGCTCCCACTCACTTTCTTGTAAATACAGGCTTCTCCAAAAGTCTGTATAAAACCATATGCTTTGATCACACTATCAAAGCGTATATTCCAACTCCGAGATGCTTGCACCAGTCCATAAATGGATCGCTGGAGCTTGCACACTTTGTTAACACATTTTGGATCGACAAAACCTTCTGGTTGCATCATATACAACTCTCCTTTAAGATATCCATTAAGGAATGCATTTTTGACATCCATTTGCCAAATTTCATAATCATAAAATGTGGCAATTGCTAACATGATTCGGATGGACTTAAGCATCACTACAGGTGAGAAGGTCTCATCGTAGTCAACTCCTTGAACTTGTCGAAAACCTTTCGCAAAAAGTCGAGCTTTGTAGAAAGTAACATTACCGTCAGTGTGAGTCTTCTTCTTGAAGATCCATTTATTCTCTATGGCTTGCCGATCATCGGGCAAGTCAACTAAAGTCCATACTTTGTTCTCATACATGGATCCCATCTCAGATTTCATGGCCTCAACCATTTCGTGGAATCTGGGCTCATCATCGCTTCCTCATAGTTCGTAGGTTCATCATGGTCAAGTAACATGACCTCCAGAATAGGATTACCGTACCACTCTGGTGCTGATCTTACTCTGGTTGACCTACGAGGTTCGGTAGTAACTTGATCAGATGTTTCATGATCATCATCATTAGCTTCCTTACTAATTGGTGTACGAATCACTGGAACTGATTTCTGTGATGAACTACTTTCCAATAAAGGAGCGGGTACAATTACCTCATCAAGTTCTACTTTCCTCCCACTCACTTCTTTCGAGAGAAACTCCTTCTCTAGAAAGGATCCATTCTTTGCAACAAATATCTTTCCTTCGGATTTGTGATAGAAGGTGTACCCAACAGTTTCCTTTGGATATCCTATGAAGACACATTTCTCCGATTTGGGTTCGAGCTTATCAGGTTGAAGCTTTTTCACATAAGCATCACAGCCCCAAACTTTAAGAAACGACAACTTGGGTTTCTTGCCAAACCACAGTTCATATGGTGTCGTCTCAATGGATTTAGATGGTGCCCTATACGTGAATGCAGCTGTCTCTAAAGCATAACCCCAAAACGATAGCGGTAAATCAGTAAGAGACATCATAGATAGCATGATATCTAATAAAGTATGATTACGACGTTTGGACACACCATTACACTGTGGTGTTCCGGGTGGCGTGAGATGCGAAACCATTCCACATTGTTTCAAATGAAGACCAAACTCGTAAATCAAATATTCTCCTCCACCATCAGATCGTAGAAACTTTATTTTCTTGTTACGATGATTTTCCACTTCACTCTGAAATTCTTTGAACTTTCAAATGTTTCAGACTTATGTTTCATCAAGTAGGTATAACCATATCTGCTCAAATCATCTGTGAAGGTCAGAAAATAACGATACCCACCGCGAGCATCAACACTCATCGGTCCGCATACATTAGTATGTATTATTTACAATAAGTCTGTTGCTCGCTCCATTGTTCCAGAGAACGAATTCTTAGTCATCTTGCCCATGAGGCATGGTTCGCAAGCATCAAGTGATTCCAAAAGCCCATCAGCATGGAGTTTCTTCATGCGCTTTACACCAATATGACCTAAACGGTAGTGCCACAAATAAGTTGCACTATCATTATTAAACATATCTTTTGGCTTCAATACTATGAATATGTGTATCACTACTATCTAGATTTAGTAAAAACAGACCACTCATCAAGGGTGCATGACCATAAAAGATATTACTCATATAAATAGAACAACCATTATTCTCTGATTTAAATGAATAGCAGTCTCACATCAAACAAGATCCAGATATAATGTTCATGCTTAATGCTGGCACCAAATAACAATTATTCAGGTCTAAAACTAATCCCGAAGGTAGATGTAGAGGTAGCGTGCCGACGGCGATCACATCGACTTTGGAACTATTTCCCACGCGCATCGTCACCTCGTCCTTAGCCAATCTTCGCTTAATACGTAGTCCCTGTTTCAGGTTGCAAATATGAGCAGCAAAACTAGTATCAAATACCCAGGCACTACTGCGAGCATTAGTAAGGTACACATCAATAACATGTATATCAAATATACCTTTCACTTTGTCATCCTTCTTATCCGCCAAATACGCTGGGCAGTTCCGCTTCCAGTGACCAGTCCCTTTGCAGTAGAAGCACTCAGTCTCAGGCTTAGGTCCAGACTTGGGCTTCTTCACTTGAGCAGCAACTTCCTTGCTGTTCTTCTTGAAGTTCCCCTTCTTCCCTTTGCCATTCTTCTTGAAACTAGTGGTCTTATTGACCATCAACACTTGATGCTCCTTCTTGATTTCTACCTTCGCAGCCTTAAGCATTGCGAAGAGCTCGGGAATTGTCTAATCCATCCCTTGCATGTTATACTTCATCACGAAGCTTTTGTAGCTTGGTGGCAGGGATTGAAGAACTCTGTCAATGACACTATCAACCGGAAGATTAACTCCCAGCCGTGTCAAGTGATTGTGGTACCCAGACATTCTGAGTATATGCTCACTGACATAACTAGTCTCCTCCATTTTGCAGCTGTAGAACTTATTGGAGACTTCATATCTCTCAATCCGGGCAATTTCTTGAAATATTAAATTTAACTCCTCGAACATCTCATATGCTCCATGATGTTCAAAAGGTTGTTGAAGTCCCGGTTCTAAGCCGTAAAGCATGGCACACTGAACTATCGAGTAGTCATCAGCTTTGCTCTGCCAGGTGTTCATAACATCTAGAGTTGCTCCTGCAGCGGGTTTGGCACCTAGCGGTGCTTCTCGGACGTAATTCTTCTGTGCAGCAATGAGGATAATCCTCAAGTTACAGACCCAGTCCGTGTAGTTGCTACCATCATCTTTCAACTTAGCTTTCTCTAGGAATGCATTAAAATTCAACGAAACAATAGCATGGGCCATTGATCTACAACAACATAGACATGCAAAATACTATTAGGTACTAAGTTCATGATAAATTAAAGTTCAATTAATCATATTACTTAAGAACTCCCACTTATATAGACATCCCTCTAATCATCTAAGTGATCACGTGATCCATATTGACTAAACCATGCATGTCCGATCATCACGTGAGATGGAGTAGTTTTGAATGGTGAACATAACTATGTTGATCATATCTACTATATGATTCACGCTCGACCTTTCGGTCTCAATGTTGCGAGGCCATATCTGCATATGCTAGGTTCGTCAAGTTTAACCCGAGTATTCTACGTGTGCAAAACTGGCTTGCACCTATTGTATGTGAACGTAGATCTTATCACACACGATCATCACGTGGTGTCTTGGCACAGTGAACTGTCGCAACGGTGCATACTCAGGGAGAACACTTGTACCTGGAAATTTAGTGAGAGATCATCTTATAATGCTACCGCCGTACTAAGCAAAATAAGATGCATAAAAAGATAAACATCACATGTAATCAAATAAGTGATATGATATGGCCATCATCATCTTGTGCCTTTGATCTCCATCTCCAAAGCACTGTCATGATCACCATCGTCACCGGCTTGACACCTTGATCTCCATCGAAGCATCATTGTCGTCTCGCCAACTATTGCTTCTATGACTATTGCTACTGTTTAGTGATAAAGTAAAGCAATTACATGGCGATTGCATTTCATACAATAAAGCGACAACCATATGGCTCCTGCCAGTTGCCGATAACTATTACAAAACATGATCATCTCATACAACAAATTATATATCATCACATCTTGACCATATCACATCACAGTAAGCCCTGCAAAAACAAGTTAGACGTCCTCTACTTTGTTGTTGCAAGTTTTACGTGGCTGCTACGGGCTCCTAGTAAGAATTGTTCTTACCTACGCATCAAAACCACAATGATTTTTTGTCAAGTGTGCTATTTTAACCTTCAACAAGGACCGGCCGTAGTCAAACTTGATTCAACTAAAGTTGGCGAAACAGTGAATGCGGTCACTTGTGTGTGAAGCACGTCGGTACAACCAATCTCATGAATGCGGTCATGTAATGTCGGTCCGGAGCGCTTCATCCAACAATATCGTCGAATCAAAGTAAGACGTTGGTGGTAAGCAGTATGACTATTATCGCCACAACTCATTGTGTTCTACTCATGCATATATCATCTACGCATAGACCTGGCTTGGATGCCACTGTTGGGGAACGTAGTATTTCAAAAAATTCCTACGATCACGCAAGATCTATCTAGGAGAAGCATAGCAATGAGCGGGGAGAGTGTGCCTACATACCCTCATAGACTGAAAGCGAAAGCGTTTAGTAACGCGGTTGATGTAGTCGAACGTCTTCGCGATCCAACCAATCAAGTACCGAACGCACGGCACCTCCGCGATCTACACACGTTCAGCTCGGTGACGTCCCTCGAACTCTAGATCCAGCTGGGGCCGAGGGAGAGTTTCGTCAGCACAACGGCGTGGTGACGGTGATGATGAAGTTATCGACACGGGGCTTCGCCTAAGCACTACGATAATATGGCTGAGGTGGAAAATTGTGGAGGGGGGCACCGCACACGGCTAAGAAATCAACTTGTGTGTCTATGGGGTGCCCCCTCCCATGTATATAAAGGAGGGGAGCAGGGGGTCGGCCGGCCTCAAGGGGCGCGCCCAAGGGGAGGAATCCTACTCCAACTAGGAGTAGGTTCCCCCCTTTCCTAGTCCAACAAGGAGGGGAAGGAAGGAGGAAGGGGAGAGAAGGAAGGAAGGGGGGCGCCCCCCCGCACCTTGTCCAATTCGTATTGGGGGGCGCCACCTCCTGGCCAGCCCTCTGTCCTCTAAGGCCCATGGTGGCCCATTAACTTCCCAAGGGGGGGGGGTCCGGTAACCCTCCGGCACTCCGGTTTTATCCGAAACTCTCCGGAACACTTCCGTGTCTGAACAACATGGTCCAATATAACAATCTTTATGTCTCGACCATTTCGAGACTCCTCTTCATGTCCGTGATCTCATCCGTGACTCCAAACAACCTTCGGTACATCAAATCATATAAACTCATAATACCAATCGTCATCGAACGTTAAGCGTGCGGACCCTACGGGTTCGAGAACTATGTAGACATGACCGAGACACTTCTCCGGTCAATAACCAACAGCAGAACCTGGATGCTCATATTGGTTCCTACATATTCTACAAACATCTTTATCGGTCAAACCGCACAACAACATGCGTTGTTCCCTTTGTCATCCGTATGTTACTTGCCCAAGATTCGATCGTCGGTATCATCATACCTAGTTCAATCTCATTACCGGCAAGTCTCTTTACTCGTTCCGTAATGCATCATCCCGCAAATAACTCATTACTTACATTGCTTGCAAGGCTTGTAGTGATGTGCATTACTGAGAGGGCCCAGAGATACCTCTCCGACAATCGGAGTGACAAATCCTAATCTCGATCTATGCCAACTCAACAAACACCATCGGGGACACCTGTAGAGAATCTTTATAATCACCTAGTTACGTTGTGACGTTTGATAGCACACTAAGTGTTCCTCTGGTATTCAGGAGTTGCATAATCTCATAGTCATAGGAACATGTATAAGTCATGAAGAAAGCAATAGCAATAAACTAAACGATCAAAGTGCTAAGCTAACGGATGGGTCTTGTCCATCACATCATTCTCTAATGATGTGACCCCGTTCATCAAATGACAACACATGTCTATGGCGAGGAAACTTAACCATCTTTGATTAACGAGCTAGTCTAGTAGAGGCATACTAGGGGCACTCTGTTTGTCTATGTATTCACACATGTACTAAGTTTCCGGTTAATACATGTCTAGCATGAATAATAAACATTTATCATGATATAAGGAAACATAAATAACAACTTTATTATTGTCTCTAGGGCATGTTTCCTTCAAGCTGACGGCAAAGACCATCTTTGTCGTCCGCTAGCAGACTACAAAGAATGGACTGATGGAAAATTCTCTCATTCTTGTAGTGATAAGCATTTCTTGAAGTCCATGTGTTGGTTTCAAAGAGTTTATGTGATGACCAAAGTGTTATTCAAGGATATCCAAAGATTGGTCATGTAGAAGACATGATACACGGTTGATCAAGACCAAGTGAAAGAGTGAATCAAGTTGATCAACACACAAAGCGTACAAGATGTACCAAGAGGGATCAAGTGATCCCATGGTATGGTAAGCATTATCCACTACGCTTTGTGTACTAACCCATGGTCTACGTGAGAGTTCTATGTTGCTAAGAAGTTGGACCACGACTATTATTGATTGTCTTCCCTTGTGTGAAGGTCGGAGGCGCGCGATGGTTAACTCCTACCAACCTCCCCCTAGGGGCATGCGTAGTAGTACTTTGCTTCGAGGGCTAATAGACTTCCGTAATAAGTATGTGAGGTCTTTATGACTAATGTGAGTCCATGTATTATACGCACTCTCAACTTTCGCAATTTGCTAGCCTCTTCGGTACCGTGTATTGCCCTTTCTCACCTCGATAGTCGGTGCAAACTTCGACGGGCGTCCAAACCCTGTGATATGATACGCTCTATCACACATAAGCCTCATTATATCTTCCTCAAAACAGCCACCATACCTACCTATCATGGCATTTTCATAGCCATTCTGAGATAACTTCCACCGTTCCGTTTATTATGACACACATCATCATTGTCATATTGCTTGCATGCTCATATACCTGACATAGTATTTGTGGCTCAGCCACCGTTCATCATTGTTATACATGTTATGCTAGCATCATTGCACATCTTGGTACACTGCCAGAGGCATTCATATAGAGTCATATGTTTCAGTTTTATCGAGTTGTAATATTGAGTTGTAAGTAAATAGAAGTGTGATGATCATCATTATTACAACATTGTCCCGGTGAAAAAAAGGAAAAGAGGCCAAAAATAGCCTAACAAAAAAATTAGAGAAAAAGAGAGAAGGGACAATGTTACTATCCTTTTCCACACTTGTGCTTCAAAGTAGCACCATATTTTTTATATAGAGAGTCTCCTATGTTGTCACAATCATATACTTATGGGAATTTTTCATTATAGAACTTGACTTGTATAACAATGATGAATGGTGCCTGAACTTCTGAGGAGGTTTGACCTCCTCGTTATCCTCGGATGCTGGCCTTTTCCATCATTCGGTGGAGAGCGCCTCACTCCCCTCCTTTTCCTCCTCCCAGTCATTGTCGGAAGAAGAGTTTTGATGGTGCGTCTGAGGTACTTTCTTCGAAGACTAGGTTATTTGTCATGCTCTTCCTTTCCTTCGCCCGAACATTCCCGGATTCCAAGGGGGAGCTCGGATGACCCTGTATCGTAACGTCTGAAGTATCTCCTAGGGCAGATAGATTCTTCGTCCAGTTCTTCCTTTCCCCTTCCTTTGTTTTGGCTGGAACATTTTTACAGGAGTTGAGAGCATTTTTTTTGACAGTTCTGAATATTTTTTTGATTTTAAGCATTCTTCATTTTTTTTGAAATTGTGAATATTTTTAACGCAGATATTTACTTGAAATTCAGATGTTTTTTCAAACAATTTTTGAAAATATATAAAAATAATAATAATGAGGATGAGAAACTTCTAGAAGTTTCAAGAAGTAGGAAAATCGAGAACAAAATCTACTAAATAGACCGGGCTCATCCACTCGGCTCCATACGATAGCTCGACAGTTTGCTGCATCGAGTAGCAAATAGGAGATGCTACATCCTAGTCACCCATGTTGTGCAGTGCCAAACAACCAATTGTCCACCTTTTTAGTTAATCTTTTATCTTTTCCTTTTTTAACCACTCATTTATAATGAAATATGAAAAGGTCTCACAATTTTTTTGATTTTTTTGCGATTTTGAAAAATGTTTGTTAATTTGCAAAATGTTCCAAATTAAAAAATATAAAAGGTTCACGATTTTTTCAAAAACTTTCTAAACTTATAATTATGTTGATTAATTTTACAAAATATTCTCAAATTTCAAAAAAATAAATAATCAAAATTTACGTCCGTGGATTGAAAAAAAATGCTCATATATAGACATAGCAAACGATTGACCACAAAGTTCATATCATAACAATGGTTCTTTATCCCAATAAGGAATGAAAGCGTATTCGCTTGAAATGAGAGAAAGAAAAGTTTTGTAAAAGAAAAGAGATAAAGACAGGGAACGTGCTAGGGGCAACGTAAATCACCCTACATAATGACATTTTCTCCTCTCTTAGAATATGCAATTTCCAAAAAAACATGAGAAATATTGTATTTTTAAATAGATTACTTTAAAAACATCTGGAATATTATTTGAAATATATGCAAATTTTTGATAATTTTGAAGTAGTTTCATGGAAGTTGAGAACATTTTTAGTAAATTCTGAATATTTAAAATTCTTACATTTATTTTATTTTTCGATTTTTTGACATAAATATAAAAATAATAGTAATAAGGACGAGAACCTTCTAGTAGGTTCAAGAAGTAGGAAATTTGGGGAACATAATCTACTAAATGGGTGGGCCTCATCCACTCGGCTCTGTGAAAATTGGTCGACAGTTTGAGAGTAAATTGCACACTTCGTCCCTGTACTCGTTGGCTTGTAACAAAACCATCCTGGTACTCGCGAAGTGCTTCTGTACGGTCCTCAGACTTGCAATTGTGTAACAGAGATGGTCCTGTATACGCAGCGGCATACGTCTGGCCCTTTTCCCCTGCCACGTCAGCGCCTAGAGCTGGTCCAGCCGAACCGACTGGCTTGAGTCGGACTTAGACGACGAGACGACCCCCTGTGTAATCGAGGTTTTCAGTTGCCGCCTCTGTTCGTTTGTGTTCTCTTCCCCGAGCACGACGCAGCCAACAGCGGAGGAGGGTTTGATCGAGGGCAGAGATCGCGGCCGTGGGGAGCACCCGGAGTGGGAAGGCCTCAGAGGGAGGCGGCGACACTGTCGTCTTCCGCTGTGAGTGCCGCTGATGGCGCCCATACAACGCCAGGATAAGGGGCCCGTCCCGACGTACGGTATGTTGATCGCCGAAATAATCCAAGTCGATTGTTGTTTCATATGCTCATTTTCCACCATTTGCATACCTATTACCCATTCCACCGTGAAATTTATAATTTGTATGCACTAATTTCGTTAGGGTTCAGACTTGTACCTGTTGCTCGTAGGAGATAGATTTCTTTTTCTGTTTGAACTCAGCTGATCCTTTTGAATTGATCACCCCCCTATTTATCAGTTTCATTTTTGAATAAAATTGAGGTTTGTCGCTCATTAAGTCAACGGCATAATTTGGTTAGGATTTAGACACAGTTGTTTCATCTTTCCATCTGAAACTTTTTTTGTGTAATTATAACAGAGGAAGGCAGTGATCTATTTACTGTGGAGTTCATATTTGGAGGATTTTTCCTTGGCGGTGGAAGCAGCAGGGCATATCTGAATGGCCGCAAGGTGTGCTATGATTTTTGTGATGCTACTCAAGCTTCTATGCCGATGTTGTATGAATTAGTAGAGCACTTGGGGTATGAGACGGCTGGAAGAATTGCTATTTACTTGTTGCTGCCAGGTATGCAATTGAATGAAGGCGGGTTGAAGTTGTTGTCGAGGAACAATGACACAAACATTATTAGGAAAGTGGTCAGGGAGGGGTACAAATATCTCATGTTTTACCTGGATCATGAGGACAACTATGGTGGAGGAGGATGGGACGATGCGGTTTCAAACCCTCTTACTCGTCAGAGAGAGGAAAATATCGTTGAGCCTAGCTTTGTTGTCCCAGAGGAGAATAGAAGTGAGGTAATGTATACAGGTGATAGCACTTGTGAAGGAACAAGTGGTGGCAGTAGAAGAAGCAGAAGAGCAGTCGCAGAGGAGGAAGATGACGAAGGCTCTTGGTCAGATAGTGACGACTCTGATTATAATCCGGAAGAGCTTGTGGACAGTGACTATGACCTACAGGATGGGGATGAGGATTTGGTGATGGATGAGTCACATGTTGCTGATGATGAGAAGAAGGGTAAAAGGAAAGGGAAGCAGGTAGCTGAAGATGACAATTCTGAAGATGAAAAGCTTGAAATGCCAGAGTCAGATGACGAGGAAATGAAGTTCAAGTTCAATCATTTCACAGAAGAAGATTTGCATGAGCCGAAGTTTCATGTTGGGCAGGTATTCTCGTCAATAGAATTGATTAGGAAGGCAATTAGGGAGTATAGTTGCAAGGAGAGACTTGGCATAACATTTCCAAAAAATGATAAAACAAGGATTGGAGCAAGGTGTACCAATGGCTGTCCATGGTATTTGTATGCATCGCATGACAATAGAACAAAGGGGATTATGGTAAAGACATTCAAAGATGAGCACACATGCAGCAAGAAGTGGCAAGTGAGAGCCTTTACAGCGAGATACATAGCAGATAAATATGTTGAAAAGATTAGAGCTGATGAGAAGATGTCAATTAAGGGTTTAGGAGGATTGATACAACAAGAGTGGAATATGAGAATTCATAGGCAGAAGCTTTGGAGAGCAAAGAAAATTGCATTGAACACAATATATGGGGATGAAATAGCACAGTACAGGAAGTTGTGGGACTATGCAGCAGAGTTAAGGAGATCCAATCCAGGGAGTGCATTTTTCATTGAAGTTGCTAATGATGGAATTTTCCAGAAGTGTTACTTCTCATTCGATGCTTGTAAGAGGGGATTTTTGTCGGCTTGTAGGCCAGTAATATTTGTCGATGGTTGTCATTTGAAAACTCAGTTTGGAGGCATTCTGTTGACTGCTATTGGGATGGATCCGAATGATTGCATATATCCTGTGGCTTTTGCAGTGGTGCAAATTGAGAACACAGAGTCATGGAGGTGGTTCTTGAGTTCTTTGAAAGAAGACTTGGGCATTGTGAACAGTTCTCCTTGGACAGTAATGTCTGACAAGCAGAAAGTAAGTGTTAATGAAAATATGTTCTTTACATAGAAAATGCTTCACTTTATGTTCTTTACATACATATGCTTCTAACTATATGTCTTTTTTATCATATTTGTTCATTACCAGGGATTAATTAAGGCTGTTAGAGAATTATTTCCTGATTCAGAGCATAGATATTGTGTGAGACATATCTGGCAAAATTTCAATAGAATTTTTAAAGGAGATATATTGAAAAACCAATTATGGAGATGTGCTAGAAGTACTACACATGGTCAGTGGAGGGAGAACATGAATAGAATGTTAGTTCTAAACAAACACACTCATGATTGGTTGGAAGAGTTAGACCCAAAAACATGGGTGAGGGCATTTCAGACTGAATTCCCTAAGTGTGATGTGTTGTTGAACAATAATTGTGAAGTATTCAATAAGTATATCTTAGATGCAAGAGAACTGCCTTTGTTAAGCATGATTCAAAGGATCAAAGGGCAGTGCATGGGGAGAATATGTGGCAAGCAGGAGGAGTCCCAAAAGTGGACTGGTCATATATGTCCGAAAATCAGAAAAAGACTGAATAGGCATATTGATGCTGCAAATACTTGCATTGCAGATCCAGCTGGAATGGGCATATTTCAAGTGGATGATAGAGGTGTCCAGTTCAGTGTTGACATAAACCTGAAGAAATGCAGTTGCAGGAGATGGGATTTAACAGGGATTCCTTGTTGTCATGGTGTTTCAGCTTGCAGATATGACAACATTGCCCCAGAATCAATGGTTCACCAATGCTACTCCATTGAGACCTACCGCAAGGCATATGAGCACATAATTATGCCTTGCAATGATATTAGTGAGTGGCAAAACATGTATGGCAAGGAAATCATTCCTCCAAAAGTAAAAACAAAGAAAGGGAGGAAACAAAAGAACAGAAGGAAACAACCTGAAGAGAAAGAGGGGAGGGCAGGCAAGAAAGTTGGAAGGGGTGGGGCTGTTATTCATTGCAGCTATTGTGGATCTGCAGGACATAACATTGGTGGATGCAAAGATTTCAAACTAGGCCTGAAACCAAAGAAAAAGGGACAAAAGAAGAGAGTTAGAGCAGAGCCAGAGGTTTCGTCATCTGATGAAGAAGCTCCTGTCATTACACAAGTATAATAATCATTGAATTATATCTATCATTTTAATATGATATAACGTGCAAACTATAGTAAGTAATTATTTGTTTTCTCAATTCAGGAGCAAAACTTGCAAACTAGGGAGTTGGCACAACATGATCCACTTAATAATGAGGATAGTGTCATTTCTTCATTGATCGAAGAGGTATAGTATATTCTTCATTTATAATCATGCTTGTCTACTTATCTTTAGTTGAGATTTTTCTGCTTATTTACTTGCAGCATCAAGCAAGCCAGAACATGGAGCAACCTGAACCAGGACCTCTGCCAGGATCTTCTTTTATTGCAAATCATGTCCAAAGCCAACCCCCTGTGCAACCAACTACCATAACAAAAGAGGGGAATGTTATTAGAAAGAGGGAAGTTCTAGCATTATCTAAACTAAGGGCAGCAGCTGAGAAGAGAGAAATTGCAGACCAGGCAAAATTTGATGCAGCAATGGCAAAACTTAGAGAAGAAGAGTTGAAGATTTTGCAAGCTGAGCAGAAGAGGAAAGAGGAAGCGGTGGCAATAAAGCTGGAGAAAGAGGAGAAACGGAAAGCTTTGTTGCAACAAAAACAATTGGATGCTGAAGAAAAAAGAAAAGCAGTCGAGGAAAGAAAGCAAAAGGCACAACAGGAAAAAGAAGCAAAAAAAGCCCTGGCAGATGCCAAAAAGCAAGCTATACAAGCTAAAAAGAAACAGGCCGAGGAAGAAAAAAATAAGAGAGTTGCAGAGAGGAAAAGAATTGCAGAGCAGAAGAGAAAACATGTTGAAGATGCGCATAGATATGAAGAAGCGCAATTTCTGATAATGCAAGAAGAGGAGCATGAAAGGATACAACGTATGAGAGATTATCATCGGCGGGAGGAGGAAGCAAGGCAGCAAGCCTGGGAGGGGCAGGTTGCGTCGCAGAGGTCTTCAGAGATGCAAGATTGGGAAGAGAAAAATAAAGAAGCAGAAGAAATGAGGATGGGAAGTTTGAAGGAAAGGCAAGGAAATGAGAACATTACGGGCCAGCGAAATAATGCCAAAAGAGGAAATTCAAGTCAGCCCATGGTTGGTTTTAACATGCCAAGAAGGACAAGCATGTTCGATATATTTAGGGACTGAGAGATCATTGCATATGAACTACTGGGAGATGTTCTTCGCGAACCTGCTGGACTATGCTATGTAGGTTTTATTTTAGTTCATGCACATGTTAATTACATGGTATGTTCATGAATAGTGAATTTGTTTATCTGATTTATAAATTCCCTTTGAACTGCTCTATGTTGTCATATATGAGCTTATTTCTTTGCCCCTGTAATGTTCTTTGTTGTTTCCTGTCGTGTTGTGTTCATGTATGGGTTTTTTTATTTCCAGTCAGTTTCCTGTATATATATTACTGGATCTGTTCATCTCATTTAACATTTTTTTTTGCTGGAGTTGTTCTGAAATTGGCATGGTATTTATTGTTCCTCTTTATTTTGCTGAAGTCGTTCATATGCACAGATCAGTTCAAATGATAGCAAAAAGCACAGCTCAATTCATTTCCTTCCAGTGCGCAGCACAATGCATCTCATTCATGCCAATTTCCATAAAAGCACACACCACAGCACTGTTCAAATATCATACAAGAAAAGCACAGGAAATTAACATATCACTTAATATGTCATCACATAATAGAGCTTTGCATCAGTTCAAAACCAAAAGCTACATCGACCATAACATCTTACATAGCTACAGCTATATCAGTTCACATACCTACAGCCATCAGCTGATCCTAATACGTCAGTTAAGAACCAAATAGGTGCTACAGCCATCAGTGCATCACGGCATCAGTACAACGAATCAGCTTGCATCACATAACACCTAGGAGTAGCTTACACAGCCGCATCAAATTAACTAGAACAGGGGCATTGGTAAGAAACAGGGCACTTCGACAACCAGCGGCCCATCCGTCTCCGGTGCCGTCAACCCTGCCACTGTAAATCTTGAAGTGATGGGTGCGGGTGAGGTCAGCGCCTTCAGCTGGTAGCCATGCATCAGGCAAATGTTCCGCGAGGAGAGGGGTGCAGTCAAGCATTGCAGACCTTCTGCACGAGCATTGTAGTACGCGTCAGCTCACAGCTCTTGCCGCCAACGACCGACACCACCAGCACCACCCCGCGGTAGTGCTTGCCCAGAGCGTCTACCGCCGGTGTGCGCGCGAGGAGCAGCCGACCAGTCTCCGGCCGGAGATACGGCTCGCCGCAGCGCCACACTCACTGGGGAAACGAGCTGGCATGCAGCCTTGCGGCTGAACCGACGCGGCGCCCGACGGGCGCCTCACGGGGAACCCGCGCTGCCGCACACGCTGCCGCCGGCGCGGGGCATCGAGCTCTCGGCCAAGCTCTTGTCGCTCATCGCAAGACAGAAGAGGATAGGGTTAGGGATTTGAGTAGAGGGGAGACAATTTGGGGATTTTTGGATTTGGACGCGCGCATATGTCGTCTAAGTCCGACTCAAGCCAGTCGGTTCGGCTGGACCAGCTCTAGGCGCTGACGTGGCAGGGGAAAAGGGCCAGACGTATGCCGCTGCGTATACAGGACCGTCTCTGTTACACAATTGCAAGTCTGAGGACCGTACAGAAGCACTTCGCGAGTACCAGGATGGTTTTGTTACAAGCCAACGAGTACAGGGACGAAGTGTGCAATTTACTCACAGTTTGATACAACGAGTGGCAAATAAGAAATGGCACACCTATTCACCGTGTTTTTTTCTGGGAAACCTAGGCCCATTGTTCTGAAGTGCCAAGAAATCCGTGCACTCCACCGGGCGGTTTGGGCTTCCCATGTTTGGGGCACAGGGCGCCATTATAATTTCTGTTTTTTCCTCTCTTTTTAACATTTTATCTTCGATTTTCACTGAAATTCAAAAAATGTTGTGAAAATTGCAATTTTTCAACCATTTGAAAACTGTTCAAGATTTTTAAAAATGCTTGGATATCTAAAAACGTTCAAGAATTTTAATAAAATCATGAATTTAAAAAAAATATATAACTTTTTTAAATGTCGAATTTCAAAAATTATTCAGAATCTATGTTTGTGGATTTCAGAATTGCTCCTGACATACAAAAAGGGTCAGAAAATGTTCATGTATGTGAAGAATGTTTTCCAATCTTGAAATCATTTCGAAGATTATTTTTATCAGTAATTTGTGTATATATTCCTGAATTTTTTCAAATATTTTAATTTTAAAATATATTCATGAATTTTGGAATTATTCCCTTATTTGTAAAAAATCACAAGTTTACAGTTGGAAGAAACGAAAAGGAAATAAGAAATCCGGAAGGAAACAGGTAAAAACCATAATTAAAACACCAAAACAATTGATTAGGTTCCCGAGGCTTCTCAACACCGGTTTTTTGGACTGGACCGGGAGCTTAGGAGGTAATTGTTTTGTGGACTTACAACGCATTAATGCCTCAGGCTATCTTCTGATCAGAAAGGACAGGTTCAGAAAAGAAAAACCATCCTTCGGCTGCCAACACCGACGAGATGGATCTTAGATCCAGAGTAAGTGCAACCTGAATGTAATAATCTTGTTGCCGAAGACCAGAATGAGGGGTGGGGATGTAAAATGTTAGCGACCCTGACGGCGCGGACCCACAGGCCAGCAGGACACACCAGAAAGAGGCGCGGCCCAGCCGCGCCAGGAAGCCGAACACCAAGTACACGGGCCCAGAGTGGGCCAAGGCCAAGCCACGCTCTACTTAACCTGACGGCGACGAGGGAAACGGCATCCAGTGGATCAGGAAAGACCTGGCGGCGGCTCCATTTCCCCTTTCGAACCCTAGTTCCTCCATTCGAGCTCCGCTCATGTAATCGCCTGTAATTGCTACTACTTCAGAGAGCATAATAGATCGATTCCCCTACCTTGATCCTATCATCTGGTATCAGAGCCACCAACCACCACCCTCCCCGCTCCGCCCTGGCGCATCTCATCGAGACGCGTGGTCTCCGCCAAGGCCGTGAAGCCATGGATCCTAGCGTCTCTGCCTTCCTCACCCGCTTCGAGACCAAGATCGAGGTCGCGATCGACGGCCTCACCAAGGTGCAGCACAACACGGCGACGAAGATCGATGATCTGCTCAGCTGGCGCCCCAATCTCGAGCGACGCGTCGTAGATCTCAGCGATGCCGTGGCTGCTCTTCAAGCGGCACCGCAACCACCTCTGATGGAGCCAGAGGACCAGCAACCGCAGCCGCCGGGCGACCACATCGGCACCTCGGCAGGCGCGCCCGGCAACACCCAGGGGCCCCATGGCCACGGCGTCACCATCAATCCTCGGGGGTCCTCGGCGGTGCCAATTCCGGCGCCGCCGCCGCCCCCGACATCTGGTCAGTACGACTCCTTGATCCCTTCGTCTGTGGCTCTGTCGCCTTTTGCTCATGCAAGTCAGCTGCTCTCTGGCCTAGGTCAGACGCACCCATCGATCACTTTTCCTCAATTTACAGGCGAAAACCCAAACCTCTGGAAAACATTGTGTGAACAATACTTTCAGATGTTTGGAATTCTGCCTTCGTTCTGGGTGCCTATGGAAGCCCTCAATTTTTCCGGGTCGGCTTCGATTTGGCTTCAGTCCATTCAAAAACGGCTCGATGAGCTAGATTGGGAGTCCTTCACATCTCTTTTGTGCACACGCTTCGGGCGAGATCGACATCAGATGTTGATCCGACAGTTTTATACTGTCCGCCAAACCACCACTGTTGCAAATTACATTGAACAATTTGAACTGATTATTAACCATTTGAGCTCATATTCGGATTCGATTCACCCATTCTATTTTCTCACCCGTTTTGTCGAGGGCTTGCGGAAGGATATTCGCGCTGTCGTGCTGGTCCAGCGGCCACCTGATCTGGACACGGCGTGCGCGCTCGCGTTGCTGTAAGAGGAAGTAGCAGAAGGCGCGTTTGGGTCTCTTCCGCGACCACCAGAGCCGGGAGTGTGCACGGCCTTGCCCCTCCCGCCGCCACCAACACCTCCAACACGCCCTGTAACTGCTGCTCCCGCAGCGGATCGACGGGGGACCGAATCGGCACGCGCCGATACGGCGAAACTCAAGACCCTGCGCGACTACCGACGAGCGCGCGGGCTATGTTTCAAGTGCGGCGAGCGTTGGGGACACGATCACGTGTGCCCCACATCCGTGCAGCTCCACGTTGTGGAGGAACTCCTGGAACTCTTCGGCATCGACGACAACACCGATTCCTCTTCGGCGGCACAAACAACTGAGACAGTTATGGCGATCTCTCGCCAGGCCCTTTCCGGCGGTGTCTCCGCAAAGGCATTTCATCTTCGAGCATGGATTCAGGGTCAGGAAGTGCTCATGCTAGTGGATTCTGGTAGCTCCACCTCTTTCATTAACCACACACTCGCCGCGAAGCTGTCAGGAGTGCGACCTCTACCACGCGCTTGCAAAGTTCGTGTTGCAGATGGGGGCGAGCTGGCATGCGTCTCTGAACTGCCATCCTGCGCCTGGTACACTCAAGGCAGTGAATTCATCACAGATATGAAGATTCTGGCGCTCGGCACTTACGATGCCATCTTGGGGCTGGATTGGCTGGAAGCAAACAGCCCTATGACAGTGCACTGGCGTGCCAAGCTCATTGAGATCAAAACCCCTGATGGTATCACTCGTCTGCAAGGTCATGAAGCTCAATCTTCAGAGTGCTCTGTGATCAACGCGTTGCAATTGCAGAATCTGTGCAGAACAGGGGCCATAACACATATGGTGTATGAGTGTGCACCCTCAGCGGAGGAGAACAACCCAGATGCAGTACCAGCCATTATACAGCAAGTAGTCGATGATTTCTCTGCAATATTTGGTGAACCAGTGGGACTGCCACCACGGCGTGACTGTGACCACAAGATACCACTGATCCCAGGCGCTCAGCCTATAAACATACGGCCCTACCGCCATAAGCTTGACCATAAAGACGAGATCGACGCGCAGGTTGCAGAATTGCTGCGTCAAGGAATCATACAGAAAAGCTCCAGCCTGTTTTCCTCTCCAGTAATTTTGGTAAAAAAGAAGGATGGCATGTGGAGGATGTGCGTCGACTACAGACATTTAAATGCAATCACAACAGTGGCTAAGTTTCCAGTGCCCGTAATTGAAGAACTATTGGATGAGTTACACGGGGCAGTGTGGTTCTCAAAACTGGATTTGCGGTCAGGATATCATCAAATCCGGCTGGCGCCAGGAGAGGAGTACAAGACGGCCTTCCAAACCCATTCAGGTCACTATGAATTCAAGCTGGTCTCCTTTGGGTTGGCTGGGGGCCCGGCCACTTTCAACGGAGGCCTCCACACCACACTCCGACCCCTGCTCCGCGACTGTGTGCTACTCTTCTTCGACGACATCCTCGTCTTCAGTAAAACTCTTGAAGATCACGTCAATCATCTGCGCCAAGTGTTTCAACTACTGCAACGAGATCAATGGAAAGTTAAGCTCTCCAAGTGCGAATTCGGCCAAAAACAGCTGTCCTATCTAGGCCATGTCATCAGTGAAAAAGGCGTGGCCACAGAACCCAGTAAGATTCAAGCAGTACGCAGTTTCTTGGGCCTGGCTGGCTATTACAGACGCTTCGTGAGAAACTTTGGTGTCATCGCACGACCCCTGTTCAACCTGTTAAAAAAGGGGGTCCCCTTTGTCTGGACCAGCAACACTGACACAGCCTTTCAGTTACTCAAGCAACAGCTAATCTCAGCTCCGGTTCTGGCCTTACCCAACTTTCAGGAGCAGTTCGTTGTGGAAACCGATGCTAGTGACAAAGGAATTGGAGCTGTTTTGCAACAGAAAGGGCCCCCCATCGCTTTCATGAGCAAGGCCTTGTCACCACGTTATCAAGGGCTGTCAACTTATGAAAAGGAGTTCTTGGCAGTCATTGTGGCAGTGGATCAGTGGAGACTGTACCTACAACATGCAGAGTTTGTGATATATACAGACCAGAAGAGTCTAGTTCATCTAGAGCAGCAAAGACTTACCACCCCTTGGCAACAAAAAGCTTTCACTAAGCTCTTGGGCCTTCAGTACAAAATCAGATACAAAAAAGGCTCGGAAAACACGGCCACCGATGCTCTGTCTCGTGCCAACCCTCCTGAGACACTATTTGCAGTGACAATCTGTCAACCTGCCTAGTTGGAAGACATCAGCAACAGTTATAACAGCAACCCCCAAGCCCAACGTTTGCTCGAGCAGCTCGCAGTACGCCAGACCCAAAAGGAAGATTCGCACTGCAACAAGGTATTCTTCGTTTCCGCGGGCGCATATGGCTGGGTGTGTTGGGGAACGTAGCAGAAATTCAAAATTTTCTACGCATCACCAAGATCAATCTATGGAGTAATCTAGCAACGAGGGGAAGGAGAGTGCATCTACATACCCTTGTAGATCACTAAGCGGAAGCGTTCAAGTAAACGGGGTTGATGGAGTCGTACTCGTCGTGATCCAAATCACCGATGATCCTAGTGCCGAACGGACGGCACCTCCGTGTTCAACACACGTACAGCCCGGTGACGTCTCCTACGCCTTGATCCAGCAAGGGGAGAAGGAGAGGTTGGGGAAGACTCCATCCAGCAGCAGCACGACGGCGTGGTGGTGGTGGAGGAGCGCGGGACTCCAGCAGGGCTTCGCCAAGCACTACGAGAGACGAGGAGGGAGAGGGGTAGGGCTGCGCCTACAGGGAGAGCAAATCACATCTGTTGGGCAGCCCCAAACCGCAAGTATATATAGGGGAAGGGGAGGGGCTGCGCCCCCACCTAGGGTTCCCTCCCTAGGGGTGGCGGCAGCCCCCAGATCCCATCTGGGTGGCGGCCACAAGGGGGAGAGGGGGAGGCGCACCTGGGGTGGGCCTTAGGGCCCATCTGCCCTAGGGTTTGCCCCTTCCCCTCTTGGAGGCGCCTTGGGTCTTGGTGGGAGGCTCCCCAGCCCACCTAGGGGCTGGTCCCATCCCACTATTGGCCCATGTAGGCCTCCGGGGCTGGTGGCCCCACCTGGTGGACCCCCGGACCCCTCCGGTGGTCCCGGTACACTACCGGTGATGTCCGGAACACTTCCGGTGGCCAAAACCATACTTCCTATATATTAATCTTTACCTCCGGACCATTCCGGAACTCCTCATGATGTCCGGGATCTCATCCGGGACTCCGAACAACATTCGGTAACCACGTACATACTTTCCCTATGACCCTAGCGTCATCGAACCTTAAGTGTGTAGACCCTACGGGTTCGGGAGTCATGCAGACATGGCCGAGACAACTCTCCGGCCAATAACCAACAGCGGGATCTGGATACCCATGTTGGCTCCCAGATGTTCCACGATGATCTCATCGGATGAACCACGATGTCGAGGATTCAATCAATCCCGTAAACAATTCCCTTTGTCTATCGGCACGATACTTGCCCGAGATTCGATCGTCGGTATCCCGATACCTTGTTCAATCTCGTTATCGGCAAGTCTCTTTACTCGTTACGTAACACATCATCCCGTGATCAACTCCTTGGTCACATTGTGCACATTATGATGATGTCCTACCGAGTGGGCCCAGAGATACCTCTCCGTTACACGGAGTGACAAATCCCAGTCTCGATTCGTGCCAACCCAACAGATACTTTCGGAGATACCTGTAGTGTACCTTTATAGCCACCCAGTTATGTTGTGACGTTTGGCACACCCAAAGCACTCCTACGGTATCCGGGAGTTGCACAATCTCATGGTCTAAGGAAATGACACTTGACATTAGAAAAACTTTAGCATACGAACTACACGATCTTTGTGCTAGGCTTAGGATTGGGTCTTGTCCATCACATCATTCTCCTAATGATGTGATCCCGTTATCAATGACATCCAATGTCCATGGTCAGGAAACCGTAACCATCTATTGATCAACGAGCTAGTCAACTAGAGGCTTACTAGGGACATGTTGTTGTCTATGTATCCACACATGTATCTGAGTTTCCTATCAATACAATTCTAGCATGGATAATAAACGATTATCATGAACAAGGAAATATAATAATAACCAATTTATTATTGCCTCTAGGGCATATTTCCAACAGTCTCCCACTTGCACTAGAGTCAATAATCTAGTTCACATCGCCATGTGATTAACACTCACAGGTCACATCACCATGTGACCAACATCCAAGAGTTTACTAGACTCAATGATCTAGTTCACATCACTATGTGATAAACACTCAAAGAGTTCTGGGTTTGATTATGTTATGCTTGTGAGGGAGGTTGTAGTCAACGGGTCTTTCCATATTTAGATCCCTATGTATTTTGCAAAACTTTATATCGTAGATGCTGCTGCCATGTTCCACTTGGAGCTATTCCAAATTGTTGCTCTATTATACGTATCCGGTATCTCTACTCAGTGTTATCCGGATAGGTGTTAAGCTTGCATGGACGTAACTCTTTACGTCGAACTCTTTATCACCTCCATAACCGAGAAACATTTCCTTATTCCTCTAAGGATAATTTTGACCGCTATTGGGTGATCTACTCCTAGATCACCTTTGTACCCTCTTGCCAGACATGTGGCAAGGCACACATCAGGTGCGGTACTCAGCATGGCATACCGTATAGAGCCTATGACAAGAGCATAGGGGACGACCTTCGTCCTTCCTCTTTCTTCTGCCGTGGTCAATCTTTGAGTCTTACTCAACTTCACACCATACAACTCAGGTAAGAACCCCTTCTTTGACTGATCTATTTTGAACTCCTTCAAAAACATGTCAAGGTGTGCGTTCTTTGAAAGTATCATCAGGCGTCTTGATCTATCTCTATAGATCTTGATGCCCAATTTGTAAGCAGCTTTATCCAGGTCTTTCTTTAAAAAACACTCTTCAAACAACCGTTTATGCTTTCTAGAAATTCTACATTATTTCAGATCTTACAATATGTCATCCACATATACTTATCAGAAATGTTGTAGTGCTCCCACTCACTTTCTTGTAAAAAAAAGTTTCTAGCAAACATTGTATAAACCTAAAAGCTTTGATCACTCCATGAAAGCATGTATTCTGACTCCGAGATGCTTGCTCTAGTCCATAGAAGGATTGCTAGAGCAAGCATACCTTTTAGCATCCTTAGGATCAACAAAACCTTTTATTGTATCACATACAAACTTTTCTTACGGAATCTGGTAAGAGAACTTGTTTTGGCATCCATCTGTCAGATTTCATAATCGAAAAATACAGCTAATGCTAACATGATTCCGACGGACTTAAGCATCGCTATGGGTGAGAAATTCTCATCGTAGTCAACTCCTTGAACTTGTGAAAAGACTCTTTCCCACAAGTCGCACTTGATAGACGGTAACATTACCGTCCACGTCCGTCTTCTACTTAAAGATCCATTTATCTCAATGGCTTGCCGATCATCGGGTAAGTCCACCAAAGTCCATACTTTGTTCTGATATATGGATCCTATCTCGAATTTCATGGCTTCTAACCATTTGTCGGAATACGGGCCCACCATCGCTTGTCCATAGATCGTAGGTTCATTGTTGTCTAACAACATGATATCTAAGACATGATTACCGTACCACTCAGGAGTAGTACATATCCTTGTCGACCTACGAGGTTCGATAGCAACTTGATCCGAAGCTTCATGATCACTATCATTAACTTCCTATTCAACAGACGTAGGTGCCACAGAAAACATCTTTCTGTGTTGCATCACTCTCTGGTTGAAGTAAAGGTTCGACAACCTCATCAAGTTCTATCTTCCTCCCACTCAATTCTATCGAGAGAAACTCCTTCTCGAGAAAGGACCCGTTCTTAGCGACAAACAATTTGCCCTCGGATCTGAGATAGAAGGTATACCCAACTGTCACTTTTGGGTATTCTATGAAGATGTGTTTGTCCGCTTTTGGGTTCGAGCTTATCGGGCTGAAGCCTTAAGCATAGCAGCCCCAAACATTAAGAAACGACAACTTTGGTTTCTTGCCAAACCAATGTTCATATGATGTCGTCTCAACGGACTTAGATGGTGTCCTATCTAAAGTGAATGCAGCTGTCTTTAACGCATAACCTTAAAATGAAAACGGTAGATTGGTAAGAGACATCGATCGCACCATATCTCATAGGGTTCGATTACGACGTCCGGACACACCATTACCTTGTGGTGTTCCAGGTGGCTTCAACTGTGAAACAATTCCACAATGTCTTAAGTGTTTGCCAAACTCATAACTCAGAAAATCCCCTTTTGATCAGATCGTAGGAACATGATCTTATTGTTATGATGATTCTTAACTTCACTCTGAAATCGCTTGAACTTTTCAAACGTTTCAGACTTGTTCTTCATTAAGTAGATATACCTATATCTACCCAAATCGTCGGTGAAGATGAGAAAATAGCGATATCCACCGCACGCTTCAACTCTCATTGGATCACACGCATCAGCATGCATGATTTCCAACAAGTCACTTGCCCGTTTCATTGTACCTGAAAACGGGGTCTTAGTCATCCTGCCCATGAGGCATGGCTCGCATGTGTCAAGTGATTCAAAATCAAGTGACTCCAAACATCCATCGATATGGAGTTTCTTCATGCATCTTACACCAATATGACCTAAGCGGCAGTGCCACGAGAAAGTGGTACTATCATTATTAACTCTACATCTTTTGGCGTGAACGTGTGTAGTACCACGACCGAGATTCAATGAACCATTCACATAGGGTGCATGACCATGAAAGGTATCATTCATGTAAACAGAATAACCATTATTCTCTAACTTAAATGAATGGCCGTATTGCAATGAACATGATCTAATCATATTCATGCTCAACGTAGACACCTGATAACATTTATCTAGGTTCAATACTAATCCCGAAGGCAGATGGAGCGTGCGATGGTGATCTCATCAACTTTGGAAACACTTCCAACACACATCGTCACCTCGCCCTTAGCCAGTCTCCGTTTAGTCCATAGCTTTTGCTTCAAGTCACCAATAATAGCAACTGAACCGGTATCCAATACCCAGGTGCTACCAGGAGTACTAGTGAGGTACACATTAATAACACATATATACTTTGTTGAAGTTGCCAACCTTCTTATCTACCATGCATTTGGGGTAATTCCGCTACCAGTGTCCGTTCCCCTTACAATAGAAGCACTTAGTCTCGGGTTTGGGTTCAACCTTGGGTTCCTTCACTGGAGCGGCAACTGATTTGCCATCCATGAAGTTTCCCTTCTAGCCCTTGCCCTTCTTGAAACCAGTGGTCTTGTTAAACCATCAACACTTGATGCTCCTTCTTGATTTCTACCTTTTGCGGTCTTAAGCACCGCGAACAGCTCCGGGATCAACTCCATCCCTTGCATGTCATAGTTCATCACGAAGATCTAGTAGCTTAGTGATAGTGGCTAGAGAACTCTATCAATCACTATCTTATCTGGAAGTTTAACTCCCACTTGATTTAAGTGATTATAGTACCCAAACATTCTGAGCACATGCTCACTAGCTGAGCTATTCTCCTCCATCTTGTTGGCAAAAGAACTTGTCAGAGGTCTCACACCTCTCAACATGGGCATGAGCCTGAAATCCCAATTTCAGCTCTTGGAACATCTCATATGTTCTATGGCGTTCAAAACGTCATTGGAATCCCGTTTCTAAGCCGTAAAGTATGGTGCACTAAACTATCAAGTAGTCATCAGGATGTGTCTATCAGGTGTTCACAACATCCACAGACGACGTTGTAGGGGTTTGCACATCGAGCGGTGCATCAAAGAGTAAGCCTTCTGTGTAGCAGTCAGGACACTCCTCGGACTACGGACCTAGTCCGTATCATTGCTTACAATATATTTCAACTTAATCTTTCTCTTGGAACGTATTGAAACAGGGAGCTACAACGTGAGCTATTTATCTACAACATATTTGCAAAGACAATTTAGACTATGTTCATGATAATTGAGTTCATTTAATGAACTCCCACTCAGATAGACATCCCTCTAGTCATCTAAGTGAAACATGATCTGAGTCAACTAGGCCGTGTCCGATCATCACGTGAGACGGACTAGTCAACATCGGCGAATATCTTCATGTTGATCGTATCTTCTATAAGACTCATGCTTGACCTTTCAGTCTTCCGTGTTCCGAGGCCATGTCTGTACATGCTAGGCTCGTCAAGTCAACCTAAGTGTTTTTGCTGTGTAAATCTGGCTTACACCCGTTGTATTCGAACGTTAGAATCTATCACACCCGATCATCACGTGGTGCTTCGAAACGACGAACCTTCGCACGGTGCACAGTTAGGGGGAACATTTTTCTTGAAATTTTAGAGAGGGATCATCCGTCGTTCTAAGCAAATAAGATGTAAAACATGATAAACATCACATGCAATCAAATAGTGACATGATATGGCCAATATCATTTTGCTCCTTTTGATCTCCATCTTCGGGGCTCCATGATCATCATTATCACCGGCATGACACCATGATCTCCATCATCGTGTCTTCTTGAAGTTGTCTCGTCATCTATTACTTCTACTACTATGGCTAACGCTTTAGCAATAAAGTAAAGTAATTACATGACGTTTATGTTGACACGCAGGTCATAAATAAATAAAGACAACTCCTATGGCTCCTGCCGGTTGTCTTACTCATCGATATGCAAGTCGTGATTCCTATTACAAGAACATGATCAATCTCATACATCACATATATCATTCATCACATCCTTTTGGCCATATCACATCACAAAACACTTGCTGCAAAAACAAGTTAGACGTCCTCTAATTGTTGTTGCAAGTTTTTTACGTGGCTGCTGTAGGTTTCTAGCAAGAACGTTTCTTACCTACGCCAAAACCACAACGTGATATGCCAATTTCTATTTACCCTTCATAAGGACCCTTTTCATCGAATCCGATCCGACTAAAGTGGGAGAGACAGACACCCGCTAGCCACCTTATGCAACTAGTGCATGTCAGTCGGTGGAACCAGTCTCACGTAACAGTACGTGTAAGGTCGGTCCGGGCCGCTTCATCCCACGATGCCGCCGAATCAAGATAAGACTAGTAACAGCAAGTAAATTGACAAAATCGACGCCCACAACTACTTTGTGTTCTACTCGTGCATAGAAACTACGCATAGACCTAGCTCATGATGCCACTGTTGGGGAACGTAGCAGAAATTCAAAATTTTCTACGCATCACCAAGATCAATCTATGGAGTAATCTAGCAACGAGGGGAAGGAGAGTGCATCTACATACACTTGTAGATCGCTAAGCGGAAGCGTTCAAGTGAACGGGGTTGATGGAGTCATACTCGTCGTGATCCAAATCACCGATGATCCTAGTGCCGAACGGACGGCACCTCCGTGTTCAACACACGTACAGCCCGGTGACGTCTCCTACGCCTTGATCCAGCAAGGGGAGAAGGAGAGGTTGGGAAAGACTCCATCCAGCAGCAGCACGACGGCGTGGTGGTGGTGGAGGAGCGCGGGACTCCAGCAGGGCTTCGCCAAGCACTACGAGAGACGAGGAGGGAGAGGGGTAGGGCTGCGCCTACAGGGAGAGCAAATCACATGTGTTGGGCAGCCCCAAACCTCAAGTATATATAGGGGAAGGGGAGGGGCTGCGCCCCCACCTAGGGTTCCCTCCCTAGGGGTGGCGGAAGCCCCCAGATCCCATCTGGGGGGCGGCCACAAGGGGGAGAGGGGGAGGCGCACCTAGGGTGGGCCTTAGGGCCCATCTGCCCTAGGGTTTGCCCCCTTCCCCTCTTGGAGGTGCCTTGGGCCTTGGTGGGAGGCGCCCCAGCCCACCTAGGGGCTGGTCCCTTCCCACTATTGGCCCATGTAGGCCTCCGGGGCTGGTGGCCCCACCTGGTGGACCCCCGGACCCCTCAGGTGGTCCCGGTACACTACCGGTGATGCCCGGAACACTTCCGGTGGCCAAAACCATACTTCCTATATATTAATCTTTACCTCCGGACCATTCTGGAACTCCTCGTGATGTCCGGGATCTCATCTGAGACTCCGAACAACATTCGGTAGCCGCGTACATACTTTCCCTATGACCCTAGCGTCATCGAACCTTAAGTGTGTAGACCCTACGGGTTCGGGAGTCATGCAGACATGGCCGAGACAACTCTCCGGCCAATAACCAACAGCGGGATCTGGATACCCATGTTGGCTCCCAGATGTTCCACGATGATCTCATCGGATGAACCACGATGTTGAGGATTCAATCAATCCCGTATACAATTCCCTTTGTCTATCGGTACGATACTTGCCCGAGATTCGATCGTCGGTATCCCGATACCTTGTTCAATCTCGTTATCGGCAAGTCTCTTTACTCGTTACGTAACACATCATCCCGTGATCAACTCCTTGGTCACATTGTGCATATTATGATGATGTCCTACCGAGTGGGCCCAGAGATACCTCTCCGTTACACGGAGTGACAAATCCCAGTCTCGATTCGTGCCAACCCAACAGATACTTTCGGATATACCTGTAGTGTACCTTTATAGCCACCCAGTTACGTTGTGACGTTTGGCACACCCAAAGCACTCCTACGGTATCCGGGAGTTGCACAATCTCATGGTCTAAGGAAATGACACTTGACATTAGAAAAACTTTAGCATACGAACTACACGATCTTTGTGCTAGGCTTAGGATTGGGTCTTGTCCATCACATCATTCTCCTAATGATGTGATCCCGTTATCAATGACATCCAATGTCCATGGTCAGGAAACCGTAACCATCTATTGATCAACGAGCTAGTCAACTAGAGGCTTACTAGGGACTTGTTGTTGTCTATGTATCCACACATGTATCTGAGTTTCCTATCAATACAATTCTAGCATGGATAATAAACGATTATCATGAACAAGGAAATATAATAATAACCAATTTATTATTGCCTCTAGGGCATATTTCCAACAAGGTGGATCGATAGCAATGCAGCAACAGATCATCGGCGCCTTTCATGATAGTTCACTGGGGGGACACTCGGGCTACCCAGTTACATATCGCAAGATTCGACGCCTGTTCGCCTGGCCAAAAATGAAAGCTCACGTGCAAAAGTATGTGCAATGCTGCCCTGTCTGCCAACAAGCAAAACCAGACAGAGCAGCATCTCCAGGTCTGTTGCAGCCTCTGCCAATTCCGAAACAATCTTGGGATCTTATCACTATGGACTTTGTGGATGGATTGCCACAATCTGGGAAGAACAACTGTCTTTGGGTCATTGTGGACAAACGAACGAGATATCCTCATTTCTTGCCCCTAGCTCATCCATATACAGCATCCAAAGTGGCCCAGCTCTACATGACTCACATCTACAAGATACATGGATTACCTGGGGCAATTGTCTCGGACCGGGACACGGTTTTCACTAGCCACTTTTGGCAGGAACTGTTCAAGTATGCAGGCACTGAACTTCGACTGAGCACAGCAAACCACCCTCAAACAGATGGCCAAACAGAGCGCCTGAATCAGTGCGTTGAAACCTTCTTGCGCTGCTTCACACATGCGTGTCCGAGGCGCTGGAGTTATTGGATACCAATGGCTCAGTTTTGGTACAATTCTTCACATCACTCGGCCATCGGCATGTCACCTTTCAAAGCCATGTTTGGCCACGAGCCCAAGTTCTGAGGCATCTCGGCGCCCACATCATGCTCAGTCCCGTCCCTGTCTGCTTGGTTGGAAGAGCGCGCAGTCATGCAAGACCTGATACAACAACACCTGCATCGAGCCAAGAACTACATGAAGACACATGCTGATCAGAAGCGCTCTTTCCGCGAATTTGAGGTGGGCGATCAGGTTTATCTGAAACTTCAGCCTTACATTCAGACATCAGTTGCTCCTCGGGCAAACCACAAGCTCTCCTTCAAATTCTATGGACCGTTCGCCATCATCCAGAAGATCAACGCGGTGGCCTAGAAACTACAGCTGCCACCGCAGGCCACGGTGCACCCAGTATTCCACGTGTCCCAGTTGCGCCGAGCTTTGTCACCTGGTACGACAGTTCAGTCCGAACTTCCTTACAACACTAATGCTTTGGCTGTTCCTGGTGAGATCCTACAGTCTAAATGGGGACGCAAGAATGGAGACATGATCGAGCAAGTCAAGGTCCGATGGACTGGCGCCTCCAATTTGGATGACACATGGGAGGATCGGCAAGCTCTACAGGCTCGCTTTCCCCACGCAGCGGCTTGGGGACAAGCCGCCACTCAAGGAGGAGGGATGTTAGCGACCCTGACGGCGCGGACCCACAGGCCAGCAGGCCACACCAGAAAGAGGCGCGGCCCAGCCGCGCCAGGAAGCCCAACACCAAGTACACGGGCCCAGAGTGGGCCACGGCCAAGCCACGCTCTACTTAACCTGACGGCGACGAGGGAAACGGCATCCAGTGGATCAGGAACGACCTGGCGGCGGCTCCATTTCCCCTTTCGAACCCTAGTTCCTCCATTCGAGCTCCGCTCCTGTAATCGCCTGTAATTGCTACTACTTCAGAGAGCATAATAGATCGATTCCCCTACCTTGATCCTATCATAAAAGGCGCCGCAAGGCCCGTTTAGTTAACTCTAGTTAGCTTGATAATTCATTTTTCTAAAAAAACTGTATTAAACTGTTAGACAAATAAGTGGGCTTAAAGAGGATTTTCGCCGGGTACCCTAGAGAAAATCTGACTAATTAATTTGCCAAAGAAACACCACCATCGACAAATGATTTTTACTAGTTCCACCAAAATACTACTACTACTACGTGGTTTGTTCTTGTGCTCATTGGCAGTTCGCTTCAGTGCAGTGGCATCCGTCCGATCGAGTTAGCGAAAAATGTCGGAGCAGCTTCTGCTATGTATCATCTGAATCGCCTCTCCAGTGGCAAGAGCGGCACATGCATGATAGAGCCAGGAGCTTGGCGCGTGCACGAACATGGCGATTCGTCTGAAGTTGCAGTATTTAAATCCTTGTTTCTGCAAAAAGAAATGTAAATGGTAGAATTACATTTCTCATATCGAAGATACACACTGTCATTTTTTGGAACTACTATCGTCATACCTTTGCTCCCGTCCAACAATAAGAATCGTGAAACACTCTGTTGTATTTTGTTACTTAGATTACATGGTATGTGCATAATTGCTTTGCGGCAAAAAGTGACATGCCAATGTTTGGTGTTGTGACAAATATTGACTACTACAAGGTATTTTCATAATTGCTTTGGTGGAAAAAGGTGACATGCCGATATTGCTAATCTCACATGAAATTGACAATATTGGACAAGACTTAATATTGTTAATATTTTATTAGCCAAATAATGGTAGCAAATGCAAATCAATCGTGCTCGTAGTTTCTCAGTCCACAAATGGAGTGGAGAGATTCGGTACGTAGTAGCCCTCCTCCAGAGTGTGACCAGTACTGTGTGGCCTGTTGTCTGGCGGGCGCGTCTTTATCTTGCCCCTAGCGAGATGGCAGAACCAATTGCCCAGAGGAGATTGTAGCGGGTTGGGCGAGTAGAGAGCAATAGATTTGCTTCGCTCGTTTGTTTTTTGTTTCCGTTAGTTTTTCTTTATATTTCGAAATATTCTACTCCCTCCGTAAGTAAATATAAGAGTGTTTAGATTACTACTCTAGTGATCAAAGCTCTTATATATCTTTATAGAGGGAGTACACACATATTTTGTAAATTACTTTACTTAATTTTTGGAAAAGTTCACTCACATTAAAAATGTTCATTAATGAAAAAATTGTTTGTGCAACTTGTAATAAGTGTTCATATCATTTGAAAAGCTGTTCATCACATTTTTATGCATTTCAAAAATATGTTTCTCACATTTAGGAAAATTGCAGTATGTAATTTTTTTTTGCATAACTTTGTAAAGTTGGGTAGCATTTAAAAGAAAATTTAATAACGTTATAAAAAAATTTACCCTTAAAAAATAATTCGCACATCTAAGAAAAATATTCATGGAATTTATGAAATTATTCAATTTGTGTTGAAAAAATGTTCACTGTGTATTTTAAAATTTTCAATATGCAATTGGCAAATGTTCAATGTATATTCGAAAAAAAGTTCAACATGTATTTGGAAAATATTCAACGTGTATCTGAAAAATGTTCGACCTGTATATACAAATTGTTTAAGGTACCTTTTGAGAAATGGTCAAAATGCATTCAAATAAATGTTCGACATGCATTTAAAACTCATTCATCATGTATCTAAAATATATTCAGTGTGTATACAAAAAATGTTCAATTTGTATTAAAAAAACTTGACATGTTTTTGCAAAAATGAAGACGAGAAAATTTTAAAAATAAAGGAATAGGAAAAAGTAAAGAAAGAAGAAAATTTATATAGAAAACACACAGAAAACCCAAAAAAAAAGAAGCGAAAGCTTCTAAAACAGATATGAGACCATAAAAAGCTTCTCAAAATTTACCCCACGAAGCAGGACGTGGTGTTTCTGAGCTCAAGCTCAAATGAACTCGGGTGAACAATTAAATCCAAATAATTGGAAGTTTTCAAATAATTCTTTTTTTCAGAGCATTGACACATGTTTAAAGTGCACCCAAAATTTTATCATAGAATGACTTTCGTGCAAGTCATAGCAAAAAAAATTGATGCTCAATATGCGCATTATTGGGCCGGCCTGCTAGTGGGAGGGCCAAAGTTGAGTAGTCCTTCAATCTCAACAACGGGTGGAGTGAAATCCAACAAAAAAATCAGTAACTAAAAGAATAAAAAAAAGCTTCCGCAACCTCAGATTTGGGTTTAGCATTTACCTGTTTCCTTCCATCCAACCCGGGAAGGGATCCCTCCATGTGGCTGATCATCCGAAAAGACCAGCTAAGTATCATTGACTTGGTCATCCTTTACCTGGGCTCGGGGAGGGGGGGGGGGATATACCTCAGTTGGTAGAGCTCCGCTCTTGCAATTGGGTCGACCCTCTAGCGCTCGTAAAAAATCCTTCTTCTCCTCGAAAGCTACGAGTGTTTGTTCGTCGTTTAGGCCGGTGAGTTACATTTTTGCTCATTGCAATCACCTCTCTCGGTGGGCAAAGAGATAGCCCTGGCGGTCGGTGTCAAGCCATTATGGCCTCTAACAAGAAAAACTGGGCCATCGCCCTATCTGGAAAAATAGTAATTAGATAAAAAAAATCTGAAAAGACTTTTGAAATAAAGTTCACCTTCATTGCACTTGTAAGTAAAATTCCACAAAAAGAAAAACCATGTTGACTTCTTAAAAAAAAAATTCGGTCAAAATAGCGTGAACAGTGACCTATAATAGCAAATAGATTTTGTTTTTTTCGCCCTGAAGTCAACGCTGGATTTGTGTTCGCAAAAACTTATATACAAATGGAAAAGAAAGTCAAAATTTTTCCAAAAAATTCTAATTTTTTCTTTTTACATAATAATAATAGTTATTATTCCTCATATAGGTGTATATACACCCAGGAACCCAATACTAATTCCCGCCATGAGACGGCACTACTTCATTGATCGGCCTCAATTCATGCGTCAGGCTATTTTCTGACCAGAAAGCAGGTGCAGGAAAGAGAGAAAAAAACCCTCGTTCCACGGCTGCCGTCTCCGGCGAGGCGGCGGAAGACATTTGAAGTCAGTTGGAGCGAGCGCAATTTGGACGTAAGAAGCTTGCCGGTGACAAGAACGAGAACGAGGTGGCTGACAGGTTTGCCAGGTACACGAGAGAAAACATGACTAATTTGCAAGAGAAGTGGAATCCCACCGTCGGCAGATGGTATTTAAGATAATATGAGTACTATCTCCGCCCCGCTTTGTCGGCCCTCTTCGTATTTTGTGCCAAAATTTAGTATATGTACTCCCTTCGTCCGTTGAAGAATGAAATCTCAATGTCGACTAGTACTTCTATCTTCGCTCCGATGCCGCCGGGGTGAAGGAAGAACCAGCCGCAGCGGGGAGGGGGCTCGCCGGAGAGGTACCCCACTATCTATCTTTAGGTTTAGGATGGGGGCGGTGGTCGCCGGCGGTGGCGGGGCGTTGGCGGGGCGGTGGCATGGGGATCGCGGGAGAAAAAGCTCGGCACGGGGGGAGGGGGGGCTAGAGGGATGGCCGGGGCGGCGGCGGACCGGCGGTGGGGAGTGTTTTCGGGGCGGGCGGGGCGGTGCACTGCCGGCCGCGGGCGGCGGGGGTCTGCTGTTTGGCCGGCTCAGGGGGGTGGTGGTTGAAGATGAACCGCATGCCCTTGATTTCGTATCCAACGGCTGCAAAATCGACTGACCAGAGATGAAAAAGTCAGTCGACCGACGTGTAGCCTCACCTTGCTAGTGCGTTCAGTTTTGACAGCAAAATTCAGTTTCGACAGCAAAATTCAGTTTCGACAGTTAAGTTCAATTTTGACAGTTAAGTTCAGTTTCGACAGTTAAATCCAGTTTCAACAGTTAAGTTTAGAGATGAGCGGCTGATGTATTTTACATCTAGCACTTTGTGGTTATGTATTTTACGTCATGTATTGGAGATGCTATTAGAATTCCACTCAGGTTAACGTTGTTCGTTGTCTCTCTTATCCTGCTTCAGCCTCGGCGTCGTACAACTCACCGGAGCTGCTCCAACGACGAAACCCTCCATCACAGCGGAGCAATACCTCGGGCTCCATCTCCAGACGCCTAAGATCTTCTGCCCCTCCTCCGACAGCCAAGTCAGCTGGAGCATCCTCACCGGCCAACCCAATCACACTGAGATCGACATGGCTTTGCCAAAGAGGTTGTACACTTGTTGCATCTCTTTTTTACTCTACATGTTATATATATTTTCCACTGAGCACTCATAGTAACGGGAAATACGATTATTTTATCCTACTATATGACAAGTAGTGAGGTACCAGGCAACTTAGCTATCCGTGATGGACTCTCTTGAACGCCATCATTATTTATCTCTGCGCGTTTGAGCTGGGCATTTGTCGATGGGCCTGGGAGTTGAGCTACTATGACAGTGGCCTGGGTCCAAAGTAATAGAAGTAGCACAAAAACATTTTTTTAGTGTAGGATTTTCCTTGCTCAAGCCTGCCTAATAGAATCGCCAGTGCTTGAAAGGAAAAGTGAATGAAAAACATCGGAATTGGAAAGTTTCCTATGGTACTACTTTTCATGAATTTGGTGCAAAGGAATGGAGCAAAGGAAAACTGTAGGATTTGTTCCTTTAGTGTCTCCTTGAAAGAAAAACCGTAAGAATTCTAATTTCCACTTCTCCTCCTTTTCATATTCCTATTCATCAAGCACAAGACTAAGAGATAGTAGCATAATAGCATTATAACCGTACATTTTCTTGTGGTTTGACTTAATCTCACCATGCTTTTTTGCATCCTGTGATCTTCCAATTGTTGTGAATCAAACACCCAGATTGGCAAAAATCCTGTGTTTTTAAATTCTCTATTTTGCACGTGCATTCCTATCATATTCCTGTCTATTTCCTATCCCTGCATTGTTAGAATCCTCAAATTCAAACAATCCCTTACTCAATTATTTCTGTTACAGATATGTGTCAAAGAAAACCTTGTGTGGTTTGTCCTGCTCCTGCGGCGCTGTGTTCCACCCCAGCTCAGCTGCTCCAACGACGGAAGGGTTCACCACAGCAGGGATCCGTTCTCCAGACTGTCTTTCGCCGCCTCAGATCTTCTTCCCTACCGCCGGCAGCCACAGCAACTGCATTACCATCATCAACTAAGAAGATGACCTTGAGGACTACACGGGTCCGCAAGAGAGGTCGCACTCTTCCGTGTCTGCTTACGTTATGCGTCGCTTAATATGATGACATGCTACATTATCATCGTGTTCACCTATTAGACTCCAAGTCAGGTCCAAACGAATGCTGAAACTTGAGTTTTTAAATGGTTGTGGGGTACATATTGGGGCAGCAATCAGTACTATCTGTCTACTATCTGGTTAATCTCCGGTGTCTACTATGAGTTTCATGTTGGGTGCAAACAAACATTAAAGGAGCCATTATCTATATTTTTTAACTAAAGCTATTATCTGCCTGCTATCATTGGTTTTGGGTCTATCCACAGTTTGCTACCATCACTCTGGATTTGTGCATGCACTCCTTACATAATCTCACTATGTTTTATTCCTATGCATGCCAGTTATTGTACACAATGGAACTGATCATGTAGAGCAAAAGAGACGAGCCTTGTGTGGCAATAAAATTTCATGCAGACGTCGTTCCATGGTGGGCGCAAAGGCAGCCCCGCTCCATCCATTTCGGATCGTAATCAAGAGGAAGATAACTGTTATGAGGGGGATTCGGAAGGAGAAGACCACTCCTATTTACCCCATGAGGTCTTCGCTCTAACTTGGCATGCTGATGTTGGTAATATCATGCATATGGTGCCTTGCATTGCTTACTGTATACATTAAAGATGTCATCTGCTTAGTTTAGACATGCTTTGTGTCAATGCCATCTATTTAGTTTCTTTATCGTATATGTGAATCATGCAATGCCATCTTGTCTAGCCAGGCATCATATATGTGAATTTTGCAATGCCACCCTGGTTAGCCAGTCATCTTATATGTGAATTATATCATGCCATCATTTTTTTATTACGTGTTAAATTTTTCAACAATTTTAGTACATTCAGTTACTCTTCCTGTGCATCAGCCATTTGGCACGGTCATTGAAAAATCTGGAGTGGAAACAAGGTCTTCAGAGCAGACAATGCTATCTGACGAAGCACATGTCTTGCCGGTTACCGATAGCTCCTCAGAGGAGGATTCAGAGACAGATGACCAGTCATATTCCCCCCCCCCCCCGAGGTGCATGCCCTAACTTGGCAGGGTTATGTTGCTCATATCGTGCGTATGGTATCTTGCATTGCTATGTCATTTGCTTAGTTTAGACATGCTTTGTGTGAACGCCACCTGTTTAGTGTCTAATTACCATATATGTGAATTATGCAATGCCATCTTGTTGCAAGACATTATATATGTGAATTATGCAATGTTATCTTGTTGCAAGGCATTATGTATGTGAATTATGCAATGCCATGCTGTTTAGGCAAGCGTCATATATGTGAATTATATCATGCCGTCCTTTTTTGTATTTCTCATTGCTTTTGTCGACAATGTTTGTATATTCAACCGCTCTTCCTGTGCATCAGCCATTTGCATTGGTGATGGAGAAATCTGGAGTGAAAACAAGGTCTTCAGAGCAGACAATGCTACCTGCTGAAGCAGATATCTTGCTGGTTACAGATAGCTCTTCAAAGGAGGATTCAGAGGCAGATGACCAGTCCTATTATCCCCCTGAGGTGTATGCTCAAACTTGGCAGGGTTATATTACTCATATAATGCATTTGTTGTATTGCAATGCTTAGTTTTTACATCATATACACAATACTGAATGCCATCTCCTTAGTTGACACATCATATATGCGATTGCCCTCTGCTCACTTCCTTAGTATATAAATCATATATTTGAATTATGTCATGCCATGATGTTTACATAGACAACATGTATCTGAATTATGGCATGCCAACCCATTTTGTAAAGACATAATATAGTTATATCATCTCATCCTGTTTACATAGTCATCATATTTAAATTATGTCATTCTATCCGTGAATTATATCATGCCATCATGTTTCCATCAACGGCATGTTTGTGATTTATGGCATGCCAACCACTTTAATAAACACATCGTATAGTTATATCATGTCATCCTGTTTACATAGTCATCATATTTTGAAGTATGTCATTCTATCCTGTTTAGTTAGCCATCATACACGTGAAATTGTGTCATGCTATCCTGTTTAATTAGCCATCAATATGTGAAATTATGTCCCGCTATTCTGTTTGCTTAGACAACATAAATGTGAATTATTTCATATCCTGTTTTCTTCCCTACTATCCATTGCACCTGTCTATCTTACAATGTCTGTACATTCAATTACTTTTCTTGTTTATCAGCCATTTCAATTGGAGGGAGTGATGGCAGTATCTGTGGGAGTAAAAAGACGGTCTTCAGAAAAGATCGTGCTACCTGTCGATGCAGATAGAACCACGGTTGTACTTGCCCAAGAACCAGCCCCACCACACATAACCCACACTCATGCAGATTGTACCCCTACCCAGTTGGACAGAGAACCAGCTACACCCCTTCTAACCCCAACCCCAGCAGATAGACACCCAGTTCCCGTTGACACATCACCGTCTCCACCACAGAGCACCCAAACACGAGAAGTTAGTAAGGCAACTGCAGTGCCCAAATCACGAGGACCACCACTCCGAACCCGAAGTCAATGCTTAAAGCAGAAGAAGAATTGTTCTCAGGTCAGGTTCCGTAGCTATGGTTCATACTACTTTGCTCTTGCATCACTGTATTTACTGATACCAACTAATTTCAAATTTGAAGGATGCAATTGAAACTCCAATGGCGCAATAGGTATGTTTTAAACCTGTTTCTTCAACGTGTTTGGCTATTTGCTGTTGTAACTTGCTCTATGTTGATTTCAGTTTCAATTGAATAAACAGTTATGTTCTCATGCCATGCACATTACAAGTGTTGTTATTGCTGTGTAGTTTCCCACACTTATATTCTATCTATGCTGCTTTGTCTTAAATAGATATGATTCGAACTATATCTATCTTGATTTGGCAACATAAACTAGAATGATATAGACCATACAGTGACCATACTACATAGATATATGTTTGTTTCATGTTGTTATCCTGTCCACCTTACTACTAAACTGCTTTACCAAAATGAGTTTCATATACTACATTGTAAACCTGAGATGTGTTTGTTTGTTTCTCTTTTAGAACGCGGATAAAATATTGGAGAAGAGTACCCTGTTATGCAATGGTAAAGGAAGTAATGCAGATAAGGTTCAAGCTAGCGAGACATCCCTGTTGGTCTCCAAGAAAGCTGATAAAAACTATATTGAAGACACTAAGACAACCCCAAAGTCCTGTCTTGATGTAGTGTTCGAGTTACTGGCTACCACTGCTGGCACCAGCTCTTCGAACTCATTGCCTGAATCAGTTCGGCTTCTTGACTCTCAACTTCAAGTTGAAAGACATCGATCAGATGTTATGCGACAGGAAGCCGAAGGACTGAGGAAGTCCCTGTAGAATTCAGATGCATACTTTCTGGTGCATCAGCAAGCGCTGGAGGACTTAAGCGCCAAACAAGAGAAAGTTAATAAGCTTGCTAAGCATCTTGCCAGCATTATGGGTACCCAGGATATTGTTTCTTGAGCTCTTCTGAAGTGGTTTCAGTTCTGGACTTGTTTTGCTGCGGTGTTTATATGCTGCTATGTTCCCTATATTTGCACTGGTGGCGAACTTTGATACCCAGTGGATGTAATATGTGTAATAGCGGTGATAGCCTAGTGTAAGTTGCTTGCTTATTTATTTCCTTGTTGTCTAGTTTATTTTTTTGCTTGTAGTCAGTGCAGTTCTTTTTCCGCGGTTTGCTAGTGGCTGCAATAACCTATTTTTTAAAACTAGGCCACAATAACCATGGGCTAATATTTACTGTAGTGACACTGGGCCTCCTACGGGCCGTAGAAATAGTGGGCCTTCTACGGGCCGTATAAATAGTGGGCCTTCTACGGGCCATAGAAAAGTGGGCCTTCTACGGGCCGTAGAAACAATGGGCCTTCTACGGGCCGTAGAAACAATGGGCCTTCTATGGGTCGTATCATCAATGGGCCTTCTACGGGCGGTATCATCAATGGGCCTTATACGGGCCAAACAGACCGCATTCTGGCCGTAAATGGGCTAGAGTTGGAATCATCCGTTTATGGGCCAACCATAATGGGCCATCGTTAATAGGCCGTATTTGATGACGCTATGAAAACGGCCCAACGTATTAACGGACCACAAACGGGCCGACTGTAACCACGGGCTGAATTTGGCCTAGAAGCAGAAAATAACAGTAACGGGCCGTAAGTAAACAAATGCTGGAAATGAGCCCAAGAATAAATGGGCTCTCAGAAGGCCGAAAGATAACATGGGCTGGAGACGGCCCAACGGAATAACGGGCCGTTAATGGGTATAAAGTGATACAATGTTCATTACGGGCTAGTTTCACCACGGGCCGTTAATGGGTGTAAAGTGATACACTGTTCATTCCGGGCCAGTTTCACCACGGGCCGTTAATAGGCCAAGAGTTACATAGGGCCTCATATGGGCCGAAAGACGTCATGGGCCATACATGGGCCAGAAGTGAAAACGGGCTGGAATCATATTGGATGGCCCAGATGACGCTACTGGGCCTAATTCGGATAGGGTAACGGGCCTTGGGTTAGCGGGCTGTAAATGGGCTATATGCGAACAGGCCGTTAACAGGTTTTCCATGGGCCGGCCCGCCACCTTTTGACCAAGTCAAACGGGTCGGCCTTTTCACAGGAATGGGCCTCTGTTGGGCCGTGCCACGTGTCAACGTATCATAGGCGCCTTATGTCCAATGAGTGGATGACATCTGTCCCGACGATGAGCCGACACGTGTTTCCTCCAGCCAATGATGATTTTACACGTGGAAAATCCCCATTGGTCGGGGCTGTTAACGGGTTATCGGATCCAAAACCCGACCCAATAGCTTAACGGTGTTCCGTTACGGTGGATGCCACGTGTCGGTCACCCTTGACGAAAGCACTTCTGTGACGCGCGATTTATCGTCATGGAAGTGGGCACTTCCGTGATGATAATTTTGGAAATGTCATGGAACACTTCTACGACAACACTGGTATGACTATCTTGATTCTTTCATAAATTTGTCATGGATGTACATGCATGACAAAAAAACTCGACCTACTGTGACAAACACGTATCATCACGGAAGTGTATTTTTTTTGTAGTGACCCATCATCACTGAAACACACTTGGAGCAAGAGAACCTCCACAGAAGGCTTATTGCCATAGAGAGAAGCCTGAAGAAACAGAAGCAAAGGCTCAAGGTCGCACATAATACGCTCAACAGCAAGTGGAACAAAGTAACAAAGTATGGTGGAAGTTACCATCCAAATAGCTATCCAAAGCGCAAGCTATTATCGGAATTCGACGATGAGGCCTTCGAGCCCATACAGCCGAAAAGTGATACGGCCAACAGGCCGGATCCACCACCCTGTGAATGCGATAGAGCAGCTAACAAAGTCACGCATAAGTCAATACACGATCCATGTGAGAACTTGCGTCAAATATCCGGCGCGACCAGATCTATCTATGGATCTAGGAAGCGCGCTACGGTACACAACCAACACCGAATACTACAACCGTCCGAACACCATGGCGCATCCCAATATAGGGGTGCCGCACACCCCTTATGTTTCACTGATGAGGTGCTGGATCACGAATTCCCAGAGGGATTCAAACCGGTGAACATAGAGGCGTACGACGGAACCACAGACCCTGGAGTCTGGATAGAGGACTTCATCCTCCACATCCATATGGCCCGTGGAGACGATCTCCATGCCATTAAATACTTGCCCCTCAAGCTTAAAGGGCCAACTAGGCACTGGCTGAAAAGCCTCCCTGAAAACTCAATTGGAAGTTGGGAGGAGCTCGAGGACGCTTTTCGGGCCAATTTTCAAGGGACTTATGTCCGACCTCCGGATGCAGACGATTTAAGTCATATAATCCAACAGTCCGGAGAGTCTACCCGAAAGCTTTGGAACAGGTTCCTCACCAAGAAGAACCAAATTGTCGACTGTCCGGACGCAAGCCTTAGCAGCTTTCAAACACAGCGTCCAAGACGAATGGCTCGCCAGACACCTCAGTTAAGAAAAACCGAGAACAATGGCAGTCGTAACAAGACTCATGACCCGCTTTTGCATGAGTGAGGACAGCTGGTTGGCCGTAGCAGTACCAGCGACCCAAGCACATCCGAAGTCAGGGATGGCAATGGTAAACCACGACGCAACAAAAACAAGCATCGAAATAAAGAAGGTAGCCCAGATAACACTGCGGTAAACGCCGTATTCAGGGGCTCTCGACCAGGTCAGCGGAAAAAGCCTTTCAAAGGCAGTAGAGAAGGACAATCTGGCCTAAACAAAATTCTTGACATACTCTGTCAGATTCACGGTACCCCAGACAAACCTGCAAATCATACCCACAGAGAATGTTGGGTCTTCAAGCAGGCCGACAAGCTAAACGCCGAACACAAAGGGGAAGAGACACCAAGCGAAGACGAGTATGAACCTTGCCAGCAAAGCGCCGGAGGACAGAAAAAGTTCCCACCAAAGGTTAAAACAGTAAACGTGATCCACGTGACAAAGGGGAGAAGTAATCACGCACCCCGATGCACACGCGCCATAATGCCCGTCACCCCCAGGCTCAACCCCTGGTTGGCCTGCCCGATCACCTTTGATCGTAGGGATCACAATACAAATACCCGGCGCGAAGGACTGGCAGCCTTGGTGTTAGACCCAATAATAAACGGGTACCATTTCACAAGGGTCCTAATGGACGGTGGCAGTGATCTAAATCTGATATATCAGGACACAGTCCGCAAAATGGGGATAGACCCGACACAAATAAGCCACAGTAATACTATCTTCAAGGGAGTAATACCAGGCCAAGAGGCCCGCTGTATGGGCTCTCTACCACTAGAGGTGGTATTCGGTTCTCCCGATAACTTCCGAAGCGAAACGTTAACTTTTCACATCGCTCCATTCCGAAGTGATTATCAAGCACTACTCGGAAGAGCGGCTTTCGCTCATTTTAACGCCATACCACATTATGCTTTTCTCAAGCTCAAGATGCCCGGTCCATGAGGCGTCATCACAGTTAGCGGAAATGCCAACCGTTCTTTACGTACGGAGGAGGACGCGGCGGCTCTAACAGCCGCACACTAGATGGCCTCATCAACCATAAAAAATGGCAGGTCGTCAAGACCACGGACATGGTTAGACGAGTCCGGCGTTCCATCATACATGCATGAGATTGGTCTTCGAACCCTCATAAAATGATACCAGGGGCTCCCCGCGTGCAATTAGGGCCAGCCCGGCTCAACTAGGCCTCTCTGGAATTTTGATAATTCATTCTTCTTTTTGGCACGACAACTTTCACCTAAGTTCTTTCCTTTTGCAGGTGACAATCGTGCTACACCCGTCGAGGACATGGCACAACGAAGACACGGGCGTAGACGGGCAGCAGGGACCCACCCAAAGGTTTCTTTTTAGATTAAGGCCATGTGTAAACCTTTTTTACTGTCTCTTGTTGCTCACATCCTCCGGATACTCCACACAACCGAGAAGGATGCCGGCGTTATTGGCATGTGGCCATGCCAGGATTTTGCACGTACCTGGACACATGGGGTTTCTTATAAAGGGCATTGTTTAGCCTGGTATATGTTATAAAGACCAAACACCTTAGGGAGTGTTCGGCGTCGCGAGTTTGGACCTATATGCATCAGCTCCGAATCATGTCTTTGGTCAAATGTTGGGTTTGCCCGGCTCCCACATTTTGGTACCTTACGTTCCGTTATATCAGCTAAGGTAGCACTGGAAGAACTACTGCGATTGTGCCCTGGTTCATCCGGATGAGCATCTCAGTAGAGAAAGCCGAAAACTGACTGTCATGATATAGCGAGAGACTGGTCAACCACTCGATGACTAATCGGAATCTTCGGGATTCCTCCGCATTAACGAAGGGCCGTTTCCCGGTCATGTACGTACGCGCCCCGTATTCGGACGAGCGCAGAAGTACCAGGGGCTATATAGTAGCCCCACTGTCAAACTCCTATGGCTAAGTGAAAGTTTTAAAGTAATATAGTCCGATTGCCTCGTTCTCTATGCTATCACCTCCTTAACGGACCAAGATGTTGGATCAAGTGTGTATATGCATCTTTTGCGAACACCCCGCATTATATGCGTGGGGGCGGAAGCCGATGACTGCAAACTTTCAGGTTATATACATATATACATAAACGGCCGCACAGCAGGCATCATAGTACTTTCGGGCAAAAGTATAAATACAGCCTTGATTAATTCAGAAAAACATTGTTTGCACAATGGGACTACATGTCACTGGAAAATAATATTCTTCGAGCACTGAGCCTCTATCGAACGAGCGCCTTCAAGGACTTCTTCAAAATAGTGCTCGGCAGCCACTCAGCCTATGGCCGAACCCTGTGCCGCAACAGTGGTGGCATCCATATCCGCCTAGTATGTTTTGACACGGGCAAGGGCCATCCGTGCACCTTCTATGCACGCCGATCTCTTTACAACATCGATGCGCGGCACGACATCAAGGAATTGTTGCACTAAGCTAAAGTAGCTATTCGGCCTTGGCCCTCCCGGCCACAGATGATCCACAATGGACCTCATGGCAAGTCTGGACAACCTATGGAGCTCGGCCCAACCGGTCAATCGCTCATTCAACAGCAGCGGATGGACTGGAGCGTGAAACTGTGACCAGAACAACTTTTCCACTTCGGGACCTTTCTGATCCTTGAAGTACTCGGCCGCATCAGCAGCACTTGCAGCCAAATCCATGTACGCGTCCGCAGAACTCCATAGCCGGTCTAGAGGAGCATACTTTGGATCTCCGAACTTAGTCCGCAACAAGAAGGGCTTCCCAGACATGATATCTGCAGCTTGATTCAGCTCCTCCTTCGTCGCTCTAATTTTGGAGCGGGCTTCCTTGGCAGCCACCCGGGCCTTCTCCAGGTCCGTTGCCTTCGCCCGGTTTTCTTCTTCAAGAAGCTGGTAACGGTCAGCAGCATCTTTTAACTCTACAGCCATCTTGGCTATTTTTTCCTTGCTCTCGCAATGCGCAGCCTGTTCGGCCCTTAACTCTTCGGCCGCCTTTAAAGCGGCCGCATTGCTACTCCTTGCTTGCTCCTTGGCTCGGGTAAGATCTGCCCGAAGGGTCTCCACGGTGGCAGCTCCATCTGCAGTCACAACATATTAAAGATACTGGCATCATGCTACTCTTATTATGTGACGATCACCAGAGAAATCACTCACCCTGCGCCTCATCAAGCCGCTTGTTGACAAGCACGATGTCGGCATCTGCCGCATCCAGTTGCCGCCTTAGTTCGGCAAACCCATCAATCCGGCTAGCCACCGGAGCTTCAACCACCTGCACATAAAGGCGGTCTGGTTATTACCTGGGACTATGTCCTCCGTTTGCCGCCGTTCTCGATGACAACCATAGTCTCAGGGGCTACTATCTGCATGGGCATACCTAACGTATGCGGTACTGTTAAAAGCATACATTATTTCACGTACCTCTAAGCCTTTCAGCAAACTCATAAAAGCTTCATGCAACCCGCTTTCAGCGGATGAAATCCTCTCAATTACCGTAGCCATTAGCGTATGATGCGCTTCCGAGACGGCAGCTTGCCCCAAAAGATCCTTCAGCGCATCCGACCACACACTGTACGGACCCTTGCCGTCGCTCTCTTTAGGAGCCGTATACTGGGGATTTCGGGCAGCCAAAGGGTTATCCTCTGGCCCTAGTGGATCCAAAGATACCCTTCGCGACGACACTTCAAGGTCGCCCGCTTCTTGAGTTGGGGAGTCCGGGGGAGGCGTTTCGCTCTCCATCATCTCCGGAAGAAGATCCCCCGAAGATGAATTCTGTCGAGAAGGGCTGCAATCCGGACTATAATTTATAAGCATCGGTTATTGTCTTTGGAAGTAAGGTAGGATATCTTCACTACTAAGTACTTTTCGATTACTTACAGCTCGGTAGAGGGCTGATCCCCGCGCGGACATTTTGCGGCAAGAATACCCTCCGAGGCAGGACCCTCTGGCTGAGATTTCTTCTCCTGTTTGGAAACCTTAGTTTCCGGCTCTTCAGAGGTAGTCCTCTTCCTTCCCCGGGGAGAGAGAATGCCATATTATTCCCCCGTGTTATCCTCCCTCGCGGAGGCGCTCATTCCCTCGGTTGGAATAGGTAGCGAAGGAGGCCCGCTTTCACCCTCTTTATTCCCCCTTCATCTTCCTTTGAGGGAACTAGACAAGGTGCTGGCTCGAGCATTTTTTCCAGCACCAGATTGTACAAACCCTCAGGAAGGGGGGCCAAACACTGGATTATCTTCGCCTTTGTTATCCAGTCCTGGTCAAAGAACGATTCTTCAGAATGATGTCATGATAAATAAAAGGACAGTGTGTTCGGCCATGGGATTACTTACTTGGGCAGCGGGGCAGTTGCAGCTTAGACCCACGTCCTCGTTAGTGTCCGGACACTCTATTTGGGGTCCAAAGAACAATTTGTACATCTCCTCATGCGTCATGCCGAGGAAATGCTAAATAGTGTGCGGTCCTTCCGGGTTGAATTCCCACATACGGAGGGGTTAGCGTTTGCAAGGCTGGACTCGACGAACCAGCATAACTTGCATTACCATAACCAGACTGAAGTCTCCCTCAAAGAGACCTCGGATACGGCTCTACAGCACTGGCATGTCCTTGGCTGGACCCCAGCTCAGCCCCCTATTGATCCATGACATCAGTTGTGGTGGGGGCCCCCGGGCGGAAGGTGGGGGCAGCTACCCATTTGGCACTTCGGGGAGCTGTGATGTAAAACCACTCTCGCTGCCACAATTCAGACACCTCTGGAAAAGAACCCTTTGGCCATGGAGCATCAGCCATTTTGCTTATTAAAGCACCTTCGCACGCTGCGTACTGCCCCTCGACCGTCTTTGGCTTCACATCGAAGGTCTTGAGCCACATGCCGAAGTGAGGGATAATGCGGAGGAAGGCCTCACATACGACAATGAATGATGAGATGTGAAGAAGGGAATCCGGGGCCAGATCATGAAAATCCAGCCCGTAATAGTATATAAGACCCCTAACAAATGGAACTAGAGCGAGGCCTAGCCCTCGGAGGAAGTGGGAGACGAACACGACGCTCTCGTTGAGTTCGGGAGTAGGGACGATCTGCCCATGGGCGGGTAGCCTATGCGAAATTTCGGTGGTCAGATATCTCGCCTCCCTCAACTTCTTGATGTCGGAGGAAGGCATCCACCAGCCTTGAAGGTTGGATTCGTACATGATTGAAGGTCCGAAGCACCTGACCTGAGCTTTGGGTGTTAGAACTCGAGGCGGGGGAAGGATTCGATTGAGCGTGGGGGGGAAGAAAATGCGTTGTCCCTATATAAACAGGGTGAATATCAGGCGTCCTCCTCGTGGCCGTTTGAGACTTACCTAAGATCTAGGAGTCATGCCAACAGGCACGGTTGGGTTACCCACGTTTGTATTGATGAAAATCCCGTGATAAAGGGAACACGATCTCTGCTTTGATAAGATCTGTCAAGAAACCGCCTCGCGTTATGTGCGGGGCTGGTTAAAGAACGGTTCGAATAATGACCGGGCCGTGGCATGATGTCATGCTGTCAAAACATGTCAGTAGATTAGATTTGTGGAAATATTATTCCCTCTACGGTGGTATGTGGAACTTATTTTGCAGGGTCGGACACTATCCTTGTATTCAAACTCTTCCGTGGTGTATTCAAAGGAGGAACCCGCCTTGCAATGCCGAAGACAACACTGCGCCGGACTCATTGTCATTGAAGCCTGGTTCAGGGGATAATAAGGGAGTCCTGGATTAGGGGGTCTCCGGACAGCCGGACTATATCCTTTGGCCGGACTGTTGGACTATGAAGATACGAGATTGAAGACTCTGTCCCGTGTCCGGATGGGACTCTACTTGGCGTGGAAGGCAAGCTAGGCAATATGGATATGTATATCTCCTCCTTTGTAACCGACCTTGTGTAACCCTAGCCCCCTCCGATGTCTATATAAGCCAGAGGGTTTTAGTCCGTAGGACAACATACAATCATACCATAGGCTAGCTTCTAGGGTTTAGCCTCTCTGATCTCGTGGTAGATCTACTCTTGTAATACTCATATCATCAAGAACAATCAAGCAGGACATAGGGTTTTACCTCCATCAAGAGGGCCCGAACCTGGGTAAACATCGTGTCCCCTGCCTCATGTTACCATCCGCCTTGGACGCACAGTTCAGGACCCCCTACCCGAGATCCGCTGATTTTGACACCGACAGCTAGGCTCGGCCAGCCTGTGTGGGATTCCTGGCATGTCTGAAGGATGCCAGGCGAAGATGTCCCAATTCTCACGCAAGAACTCCCGTAGTGCGGCATCTGTTGTGGGGTTCAGCTGTGCCTCGATGGAGGCTGTTTTTGTAGGGTCCGTTGGGTGGACCTGGAATTTGACTGTTTCGTTCACTGGTTTAAAAGAGGTGGATTTGGGTCTTTTGTCGAGTATCACGCCGTCCCTGTCCACTGTAGAGCGCAGCGCTGTTAATTCTTCGGCCGCGAGGGCTTCGAATAATGCCTCGAGGGCCAGTGCGGCGGTTTTATTTTCGATGCGGAGTGCTATGTCTGGATCACTAGCTAGAGTGATGATTCCATTTGGCCCAGGCATCTTGATCTTCATGTACCCGTAATGGGGTATAACCTGGAAGATCGTGAATGCCTCCCGCCCTAAAAGGGCGTGGTATCCGCTACTAAACGGGGCCACTTGGAATGTAATTTCTTCGGACCTATAATTCTTTGGCGTGCCGAATACCACATCTAGTGTGATTTTTCCCGCACATCGTGCCTCCCGACTAGGGATTATTCCTCTGAAGGTCGTGCTACTTTGCTCAATGCGGCTCTTCTCTATTTCCATTTTTCTAAGAGTCTCCTCGTAGATGAGGTTTAATCCACTGCCACTGTCCATGAGCACTTTAGTAAGCTGGAAGCCGTCCACAATTGGACTAAGGACCAAAGCGGCTGGTGCTCGGGTTGTTCGGAATTGAGGTTCGTCACTGGCATTGAAGGTTATAGCCATGTCATTCCATGGATTTATTGTTGCAACGTGGCATACTTCGGCGAGGCTGTGGAGTGCTAGCTTGCGCCTATTATTTGAGGCGAAAGTCTCGAAGACTGTCAGTACTATATTTTTATTTTCCACGGGATGGTGCTCTGTGGTATTGTTGATGAGGAGGTCCTCGCCGCTCTTGGCCACCTGCCGGAGTATCCATCATGCTCTAAGGCTATGTGTGGGCATGATATCCGATGTACTGTGATTTTTGCATGGTCCATTGAGCCATCCCTCCAATACGGTTCCTCGCCCTGTAGTGGGCTTTGGTTTATTTGTAGTTGGGTCGGGTGACTTATGAGAGTACACCCTTTTAGTTCGGACGGAGGGTTTAGTGAGAGCCGGAGGATCCCAGAATTTTGTTTGGGTTTTCCAGGTGCTTTCCATCACACAGTACTTCTGTACTATGGCCGCCAAGTCAGTGAAGTGTACTATGTCACGGCGACTTATGGCGTTGAGGATTCCCTTGTCCGTGCAATTTTTGCAAAAGAATGAAATTGCGTCTTCCTCGCAACAGTCATTGACCTTGCTCATTGCAAGGAGGAATCTGGCCCAATAGTGATGTATTATCTCTTGGGGCTTTTGTATAATGTGGGGAAGATCACTTATGTGAGGGTGGATGGGTAGATTTAGGTCCAAACCCTGACCCGATCTGAGACCCAGGGGCAGAGGAGTTTCCGAGCTTGGCAGTTCGGGCTCCGGGACGTTGCCCCATAGTTCTGGTCCTCTGTCCGATTCTAGGTTCGAAGCTTGGGCCATGTCCTCCCGTAGACAGGTATCCGGCTCGGAGAGCTCGGGGATCCGGACATAGTTTGTCCTCAAAAGAGAGGAAGAATCGCTGCATCGCTCCTCCACCACCGCTATCTGATGGGTGACCAGCGGAGAGTTAATCTCTCTTTGGTCGGGTTTAAGCCCGATTCAATCATAGTCCGTAGCGACTCCCAAGGCGGCGATGCGATCCAAGAGCTCGTTCAAGGAAGAGATCTCCACTGGATCCATCTGCTCGGTGAATCCCGAGTCGACGTGGAGGCTGTTTTTGATGACCCGAGAAGTCATCGTCGGCGCGACGGCCGAACGGGCGGTCATGACGAAGCCACTAAGTTGGAGAATTTGGCCTATAGCCAGGGCTCCCCCAGAGGTAATGTTGTCCTTGACAACCAGACGAGCCATCAGGCCTTATTGTGATGGCACAGTGGAACTCTCAATGAAAGCACCAATGTCGGTGTCAAAACCGGCGGATCTCGGGTAGGGGGTCCCGAACTGTGCGTCTAAGGCTGATGGTAACAGGAGGCGGGGGACACAATGTTTACCCAGGTTCGGGCCCTCTCGATGGAGGTAATACCCTACTTCCCGCTTGATTGATCTTGATGATATGAGTATTACAAGAGTTGATCTACCATGAGATCGTAGAGGCTAAACCCTAGAAGCTAGCCTATGATTATGATTGTTGTTGTCCTACGGATTAAACCCTCTAGTTTATATATACACCGGAGGGGGCTAGGGTTACATAGAGTCGGTTACAAGGGAGGAGATCTACATATCCTAATTGCCAAGCTTGCCTTCCACACAATGGAGAGTCCCACCCGGACACGGGACGAAGTCTTTGATCTGGTATCTTCATAGTCCAACAGTCCGGCCAAAGTATATAGTCTGGCTGTCCGAGGACCCCCTAATCCAGGACTCCCTCAATGACTTCTTGAGCACATCACAAAGGGTTTGATGCTCTTTTAGGCTTCTTAATATTCCTGTCTCAAGCAAGTCCTTTGGCCTACAATTTTCATCAGCCATAGCAACATATTCCTCGGAAGAGGGGTTAGAGATATCATTCATGACTACTGCAGTATTATTGATGCTAGCATTGGAAATTTCAGCATAGAATCAGCATTGCTACGTTCTAGGCATTTTAAGCATGGAGGAACAAAATCTCCAGTAAGATGAGTAGATTGCTTGGCGAAGAGAGAAGCTTTCTCTAACACCAGCTTGTTATGAGATTCTTCAATGACACGAGTTCTTGATTCCTGTTAAGGAGTTCATATGATAAACTCTCGTAGTCAATTGTAAGCAAATCATATCGATTGGTAAGGTCATCAATAGTTGATGAAAAAGCATCTTGCTCTTCGATCAACTTTTGATTCTTCTCCATCTCTTCGACTAGTAATCCTTCGGTTTTCCTAAGATTTCTCTCAAGCATTTCAAGCTCATCTTGTTGAGATTTTTCCATTTTAACCAGCTTAGCATAAGCAATGTATTCAGGACAATATACATTAATGGATTTTTGGTGTTTTGCTGATACCTGATCCTTTGATGATTTTGCCATGAGAGAGAAGGTGATTGGTTCATCATCACTTGAAGCATCATCATCATCATTTGATTCGAATGAATTTCCGGATGATTCGTAGGCAATAAAGGCATTTCTCCTTCCAATCCTTCATTGGAGTTCTTCATCATCCAAATTTGAATCAGAAGTATCATCTTCGTAATCCATTCTCATTTAAGTAAAAGACTCTGCTTAGTTGAGAGATCTTCTTCATGTTGGATCTGATAGTAGCTTTGGCTTGTGCGTCAGTGACTGGTCTCGTCGAAGAAGATGATGATGGAGATTCATTTTTCTTCGGGAGCTTAGTATGATGATCCATTCAAGTGAATCCATTGCAGTGAAGATATTTCCATCTATTGCTTGGCCTTTCCCAGCAGGGACAATCAACTAGGAGGTGACCGTATAATTTGCACTTGAAACACTTCATATCTTTATGAGGCAATCTTCTTCTTGACGATTCAGGCACGTCAAATTAGTCATCATTTGTGAGGCAGAGATTTTGCCTTTTGATGTCACTTAGCCTTTGTGTGAGAATTTCAAGTTCTCTAGTGATGGTATGTTGGTTCTTAACATCTTCTTCTTCAAAACTACCATAGTGTGACAGAATTTCTCCTTCACTTTTCGAAGAAGATTCTTGATCGGCATTTTCTAGTTCCATCTTTTCTTCATGAATCAACAGCAGTGTCATGACCTCAACATAGTGAAGCTCTTCATAGTCTGGTCTTTGTTTGATTTCAGCTACAATGGGATCGAAGCTTTCATCAAGGGCACTCAGAAGCTTGTTGACTACATCTCTATCGGTGATATTAGTTACTCCTCACTGATGTAGTCTTTCAACAATGTTTGTTAATCGATTAGTGAGTTCCATAGCACTTTCCTTACGAAGACTTCTGAATCTAGTGAACATAGCATGAAGCATTTGAATGTGAGGATCTGATCTAGCAACAAATTCTTCATGACCATTGTTGATGGCATCCCAAATTTGCTTTGCAGTATTGAGCCTTTGGAACCGAAAGAAAATGTCTTTTGATAGACTGCTACAGATGATATCCTTTGCTTGAGCATCCAACTGCAGATTTGCTTTATCATCGGTGTTGGGATTGTTCGGTTGTTGAATGGTGTAGCCATCTTCCATGATCTGCCACAAATCATAGTTGATAGCTTGAATTCTAATTCTCATTCATTCATTCCAGTACAAATAGTCATTTCCATCGAAGATAGGAAATCTTTCAGAGAGCGAGGATCTACATGCATACGACATACTCAAAACTCCAAGGACGTTAGACATTTAATAAACAGAGACATGGAGTACCTACTCTGATACCAATTGTTAGGACCGAGAGTATATCGACCAGAGGGGGGTCAATGGGAAATTCAAAATTTCTTGCAAAAGTATTGAAACTACTCGCAATCACAGCAGCAGAATAAAGTAGTCAAAGGAAATGAACTGAATCAATCCTCTTCCTCCTCCTCTTCTTCTTCTTCTTCTTCTTCATTCTTTTCCTTTTTCCTCTTCTTCTACTTATTCTTCTTTTCTTTTTTTTCATCTTTCTTCTTCTAATTATAACTAACCTAAATCTTTTCTAACCTAACTATTTCTTTTCTAACCTTACCTAGCTAGCACTAACCTAATTAACAGTAGCAATTAAATGAAAAAAAGAAGATAAAACAGAGAAAAACCTCACTGGAGGGGGATCGCCGGGCGACGGGGAGCCGGGGCCGCGAGGCGTTGGTTGCTGGGGTGGCGGCAGCAGCGAGGCGGCGGGTGATGGGGCGGTGGTAGCAACGAGCGCGGCGGGGCATGGTGGGTCATCGGGGAGAGAGAGGGGGTGGGGTGGGATAGGGCCGTTAGGTAGGCGTTAGGCAGGGCAATCGGCTTTTCTTTGCCGTATGCTTCTAGGCTCTTTGTCATCTACTAGCGGATAGCAAAGAGTGTAGCATTTGACCTAACCAGCTATACTGTCCAAGGGGGGGGTCCAGCTAGGCTCTTTGTCGTCTGCTAGCAGACGGCAAAGAATAGACTGGCGACAAATTCTTTCTTTGACATGAGTCCTTTCTTTGCCGTCTGCGTTTGGGAAGCTGTGCTGGGGAATGTAGTATTTCAAAAAAAATCCTACGATCACACAAGATCTATCTAGGAGAAGCATAGCAACGAGTGGGGAGAGTGTGTCTACGTACCCTCGTAGACCGAAAGCGGAAGCATTTAGTAACATGGTTGATGTAGTCGAACATCTTCGCGATCCAACTGATCAAGTATCGAACGCACGGCACCTCCATGATATGCACATGTTTAGCTCGTTGACGTCCCTCGAACACTAGATCCAGCTGAGGCCGAGGGAGAGTTTCGTCACCGCGACGGCGTGGTGACGGTGATGATGAAGTTACCGATGCAGGGCTTCGCCTAAGCACTACGATAATATGACCGAGGTGGAAAACTATGGAGGGGGCACCACACACGGCTAAGAAATCAACTTGTGTGTCTATGGGCTGCCCCCTCCCCTGTATATAAAGGAAGGGAGGAGGGCGCCGGCCGGCCTCAAGGGGCGCGCCCAAGGGAGGGAATCCTACTCCTACTAGGAGTAGGTTCCCCCCTTTCCTAGTCCAACAAGGAGGGGAAGGAAGGAGGAAGGGGAGAGAAGGAAGGACGGGGGCGCCGCCCCCACCCCTTGTCCAATTCGAACTGGGGGGGCGTGCGCCACCTCTTGGCTGGCCCTCTCTCCTCTAAGGCCCATGGTGGCCCATTAACTTCCCGGGGGGTTTTGGTAACCCTTCGACACTCCGGTTTTCTCCGAAACTCTCCCGAACACTTCCGGTGTCCGAACAACATGGTCCAATATATCAATCTTTATGTCTCGACCATTTCGAGACTCCTCGTCATGTCCGTGATTACATACGGGACTCCGAACTACCTTCGGTACATGAAATCACATAAACTCATAATACCGATCGTCACCGAACGTTAAGCGTACGGACCCTACGGGTTCGAGAACTATGTATACATGACCGAGACACGTCTCCGGTCAATAACCAATAGCGGAACCTGGATTCTCACATTGGCTCCTACATATTCGACGAAGATCTTTATCGGTCAAACCGCACAACAACATACGTTGTTCCCTTTGTCATCGGTATGTTACTTGACCGAGATTCGATCGTTGGTATCATCATACCTAGTTCAATCTCGTTACCGGTGATAACCCACAAGTATAGGGGATCGCAACAGTTTTCAAGGGTAGAGTATTCAACACAAATTTATTGATTCAACACAAGGGGAGCCAAAGAATATTCTCAAGTATTAGCAGCCGAGTTGTCAATTCAACCACACCTGGAAACTTAATATCTGCAACAAAGTATTTAGTAGCAAAGTAATATGATAGTAGTGGTAACAGTGGTAAAAGTAATGGTAGCAGTTTTGGTTTTATAGTGATTGTAATAGTAGCAATGGAAAAGTAAATAAGCGAAGAACAATATATGAAAAGCTGTAGGCAATGGATCAGTGATGGATAATTATGTCGGATGCGATCAATCATGCAACAGTTATAACATAGGGTGACATAGAACTAGCTCCAGTTCATCAATGTAATGTAGGCATGTATTCCGAATATAGTCATACGTGCTTATAGAAAAGAACTTGCATGACATCTTTTGTCCTACCCTCCCATGGCAGCGGGGTCCTATTGGAAACTAAGGGATATTAAGGACTCCTTTTAATAGAGTACCAGACCAAAGCATTAACACATAGTGAATACATGAACTCCTCAAACTACGGTCATCACCGGTAAGTATCCCGATTATTGTCACTTCGGGGTTAACGGATCATAACACATAATAGGTAACTATAGACTTGCAAGATAGGATCAAGAACTCACATATATTCATGAAAACATAATAGGTTCATATCTGAAATCATGGCACTCGGGCCCTAGTGACAAGCATTAAGCATAGCAAAGTCATAGCAACATCAATCTCGGAACATAGTGGATGCTAGGGATCAAAGCCTAACAAAACAAACTCGATTACATGATAAATCTCATCCAAACCATCACCGTCCAGCAAGCCTATGATGGAATTACTCATGCACATCGGTGAGCATCATGAAATTGGTGATGGAGGAAGGTTGATGATGACGATGGTGACGGATTCCCCTCTCTGGAGCCCCGAACGGACTCCAGATCAGCCCTCCCGAGAGAGATTAGGGCTTGGCGGCGGCTCCGTATCATAAAACGCGATGAATCCTTCTCTCTTATTTTTTTCTCCCCGAACACGAATATATGGAGTTGGAGTTGAGGTCGGTGGAGCACCAGGGGGCCACGAGGCAGGGGGCGTACCCCCACCCTCGTGGATAAGGTGTAGGCCCCCTGGCCTTGATTCTTTCACCAGTCTTTTTTATATATTCCAAAAATAATCTCCGTTGATTTTCAGGTCATTCCAAGAACTTTTATTTCTGCACAAAAATAACACCATGGCAATTCTGCTGAAAACATCATCAGTTCGGGTCAGTTCCATTCAAATCATGCCAGTTAGAGTCCAAAAACATGGCAAAAGTGTTTGGAAAAGTAGATACGATGGAGACGTATCAACTCCCTCAAGCTTAAACCTTTGCTTGTCCTCAAGCAATTCAGTTGATAAACTGAAGTGATAAAGAATAACTTTTACAAACTCTGTTTGCTCTTGTTGTTGTAAATATGTAAAGGCAGCATTGAAGTTTTCAGCAAAGATTATGAACTAACCATATTCACAATAACATTTAGGTATCATGTTTACTCATATCAATGGCATAATTAACTAGCAAGCAATAATAATAAATCTAGGATGACAACACTTCCTCAAAACAATCATAATATGATATAACAAGATGGTATCTTGCTAGCCCTTTCTGAGACCGCAAAACATAAATGCAGTGCACCTTTAAAGATCAAGGACTGACTAGACATTGTAATTCATGGTAAAAGAGATCCATTCAACTCATACTCAATCTAAACTAATGATAATACATGCAAACGACAACGGTGCTCTCCAACTGGTGCTTTTTAATAAGAGAATTATGACTCAAAATAAAAGTAAATAGATAGGTGTCGGTGTCAAAACCGGTGGATCTCGGGTAGGGGGTCCTGAACTGTGCGTCTAGGATCAATGGTAACAGGAGACAGGGGACACAATGTTTACCCAGGTTCGGGCCCCCTCTGTGGAGGTAATACCCTACGTCCTGCTTGATTGATATTGATGAATATGGGTGTTACAAGAGTTGATCTACCACGAGATCATGATGGCTAAACCCTAAAAGCCTAGCCTATATGACTATGGTAATGAATGTGTCCTTTCCGGACTATCCCCTCCGGTTTATATAGACACCGAGGGGATCTAGGGTTTACATAGAGTCGGTTACATAAGAAGGAATCTTCATAGTCGGTCGCCAAGCTTGCCATCCACGCCAAGGAGAGCCCCATACAGACTCAGGTATAGTCTTCCGCCTTCATGTATTCACAGCCCATCAGTCCAACCCATGGATAACAGGTCGGATGCCCGAGGACCCCTTAGTCCAGGACTCCCTCAGTAGCCCTGAACCTGGCTTAAATGACGAGGAGTTCGGGACGTAGATTGTCTCCGGCATTGCAAGGCGGGTTCCCTTTTATCCGAACTTCAAGATAGTCTTCGGACGCGATGATAGTATCCGGACCTTTCATACACACCATACAAAACCGTAGAGAGAATATATATTTTTGCACGAGTCTAATCCGCTGACAGCTTTTACAATACGACATCACGTCTGTCCGGTCATAATTTTGGACCGTTTTTCATCTGCCGCTCCACGTTTTGAGATGCGGTTATCATTGGCACGGCTTGTCAAAGCAGAGACCGTGCCCCCTTATTATGGGATTCTCATCAATACGGGCGTGGGTAACCCAACCGTGCCATTTATACAGCCCTTGGGAATAGGCGAATCTTAAGGTGAGTGAGGAGGCGTTCAATATTTGTTGCCTTTGTAAGGGGATAAGGATTCCCTCTTCCTCCCTCACGCCCTCTCTTTGTCCTTCCCATCTCGAGCTCCAGTGCCCAAGTTCTCATTTCCTTCCCACCTAAGCGACCATGTCCGGATCCGGAGGTCAGGGCAAGTGGATGGTTTCCTCCGTCAGGGAGGAGAACATTACGGAGCTTCGGGCGGCCGGATACTTGGCGAAGGGGATCGCTCACCGCCTGCCGGCCGAGGAACAAGTCGTCCCCACGCCAGAGCCCACCGAGAGGGTGGTGTTCCTCCACCATTTCTTCCGCGGGCTAGGGTTTCCGCTCCACCCTTTCGTCTGTGGGCTGATGTATTATTACGGACTAGATTTCCATGATTTGTCCCCAAATTCCTTTCTCAACATCTCGGCGTTCATCGTCATGTGTGAGGCCTTCCTCCGCATCCATCCCCACTTCAGGCTGTGGCACAAAGTCTTCAACGTAAAGCCGAAGGTGGTGGATGGCAAGCATGCGGAGTGCAGAGGAGCCATGGTGAGCAAGTTGTCCAACATATCCTGGCCCAAAGGCACTTTTGTGGACACAATGAAGGAGTGGCAGAAGCAGTGGTTCTACATCACATAACCTCGCGGCACCACCTAGGCCGCAGCTGCCGAATTTGGCTCTGGCGCCCCCACGCGACTCACCTCCTAGGTCGAGAAGAGTCCGGACTGGGGTTCCCCTGACGAGGTGATAGCGCCGCAGACGCGCGTCCAGAGCATGTCCACCAAGAAAGTCAAGCTCGTTGATGTGATCCAGGTGATGTTGGTTCGCCGTATCCTTCCGTGCCAACGCCGAAGCCGTCCTCTGTGGGAGTTCAACCCAAATAAGGATCAGACTCTGGCGAGGCTCTTCGAGACTACTCACGAAGGCGCATGGAACTTGCTCTTTAAGGGTAACGAGAAGCCACCGGCCACGGATTCAGACCGTGGTCACGATTGTAAACACCTTGCCAGTGAGGTATGCTATTTTTTGATGTATCCCCAATTTAATCATTTCAAGGATGATGTCTGAGCTTATTATTAAATTTCCAGGACCGGATGGAGAGGGCGAAGCGAATCCAGTGTCCGGCTCCACTACCTGAAGAACCGGTCATCCCGCGTCTACCGAAGATGTTGGTGCCGGCGCCTTATAAGGCGCCGGAGAAGAAGGCCAAGAAGAAAGCCTAGGGGGCCAAGGGTGGCCCCCGTCGCAAGGGCACTTCGGACATGACATCCGAAGATGACGAAGCCCATTCCTCTGTCCCTGAGGAAAACAGCGAGGAAGAGGAGGAGGAGGAAAACGAGAGGAAGAAGAAGAGGGCGGCTTCGGTGCATCCGGAGGCGGACACGCCCAAGAAGGGGAAAAGTGTCCCAGCGGTCAACACCGCGTGGGACGTTGACAGCAGTCCGGAGAGACGCCCCCGCGCTAAGCCACAGGCCGCATTGAAGTGACATGGATCTCTCATGCGCACATCCGGCCCTTTCTCTTTATTATTATGACATAGTTAATTGTGTTATTGTAGTCCGGCCTGCAACCTTACCCAGCGATCCTCATATGGAGGTTCGCTGGCTCTGTCGGAGATGGAGAGCATGTCGCCACCGCCTTCTTATTCCCCCGGGGCTAGGGACGACACCGAGGTGTTATCCCGGAGGACCGCTCCCAAGCGGGGAGGAGCCCAGGGCGCTGTCCGGGAGCCGCCACAGGGCGAGACCTCCACTGCCGGACACATGGGGGAGCCGATCCCCATGGAGATTGGCGTAGAGGGCCGTATCAAGTTCGGCCCTCAGCCGAATACGATTCCGGAGGCCCATATGGCTCCGGAGTCGGGCGAGCGGCCCCTTTTAAGGGAGGAGGGTGCGCTGCTCCCACCGGTGGCCCTTGTCCATCCAAGGGCGCCGGATAACCTGATGGAGGCGCTTCGAAGCGCCTCTGTCGTGGACGAGCACCCTGTCCTTATGGGTGCGGTGATCGAGAAGATTCAGTCCGCCAAGGGTGGACTGAATAAATCCTGCAGCAGCCTGTTAACAGGTTTCGAGGTAAGAAAGAGAAAAACCCCGTGTAGCCAGTAGCCCCTAAGACACTGTCCGGTGTGCGGCGGGAATAATTGGATAGAGGATCAATTCTTCTGTTGTAGGAGACTTACATAATATGTATGAATGAGCAGGCATCGCTGTTGAGCGCGACCTCCCATGCTATCGAAGTCTCTGAGCTGAGGCAGAGGCTGGAGCGGACCTAGAACGAGCTCGGCAAGGTTAAGGTTCGGCTCCAGGAGAAGCAAGGTGAGTGACTACTTGCTGTGTGTTTAGAAAGGACAGACGCTGTATATTGACCGCTGTGTCGTAATATGTGTAGGAGCCGTGACCGAGGTCGAGGCCCTGGGCGAGGCCGAGGAGAAGGTTGTCCAGCAGCAGGCCACACGTAAGAAGTCCAAGGCCCAGGGTCAAAGAAATCCAGCAGGAGCTCCAGGATGCGGTCAAGAAATGCGAAGCCTTGGAGCATGATGCGTCGGTTCAAGGGACCGAACTCGCCAAGGCTCATCAGAGCGCGGAGACCGCACGGAATGAGGCCCAGGCTACCCTCCAGGAGATCCAGGAGGCCAAGAAGATCACGGCGGGTAAGGCATTTAAGATGCAAAGCAAGTATGCGAAGAAGCAGTACGTTTTACTAACCCGGATTCGGAGTTCCCCAGGAGCATTTGCGGATTTGCCACACAGTGTATCAGACGCCGCGGAGTTCTACTGAGCCAAAGGAGGGGGTTCTACGTAGAAGCTATTATGGTCACAGTATGCGGCGCCAGAGCATCCCGTGTCCTTCACCGATCAGCTGAAACAGCTGGTGGAGCTGCATAGGGTGGCCGAACTAGCCATGAAGGATTTCATAATCGGTCTATGGCCACCCGAAGCTATGCCAAGCAGCTACTTCGGACTCGTGAGGCGAATGGTGAACGCCTGTCCTCGGCCGATGTCATCAAGCGCTCGGCCTGCATTGAAGGTGCGCGCATGGCCTTCGCCCGTTGCAAGATGTGGTGGGCGAAGATGGATGCCGTCGAGGTGACCAGAGGGCCACCGGAGGGCAAGGAACACAACACACCCGAACGGTATTTTGCGGATGTTTTGGAGGGTTCTTGTCTTATGGCAGCACAATGTTCGCAGGATATTGTATTTGAGTAAATGTATGTGTGTTACCTTTGCCTTGTATTACTAGAACAAAGCCTATTTTGTAATGTAATATTGTTATGCTTTGAATTGTTTCCTCCTGTGCGGCCATTTTGTATGTAATCTGAGGGTTGGCCAGTCGTTGGCTTCTGCCCTCACGTAAGTAGTACGGAGGTGTTCGGGATGGAATCTAAACAATCTTGATCCGATTGTATGGTCCTTGAAGGAGTTGTTTAGCGCAACGAACAAGGCAATCAGACTGTACGGCTTAAACGCCCTCACTTAGCCATAGGAGTTTTATAATAAAGCATGGGTGCAGCCCCTGGTTCGAACCAGGGGGCTGTCAGCATCTGATCGGGAAGTGCTGATCTTTTGCATAATGTGGAAAAAAATCTCCAACGATTTGTGACCCTCGAATAGCTGACTGGCTCTCGCCGTATCATGACAGTCAATTTTCGGCTTTCTCTACTGAGGTGCTCATCTGGTCAAGGCCAGGGCACAATCGCAGTAGTTCTCCCTTTACTACCCTAGCCGATTTAGCGGAACATAGGGTAGCAAGCACAGGAGCCGGGCAACCCAACTATTGACCAAAGACATGATTTGGAGCCAATGCATATAATGCTAAATTCGGGGTGCCGAACTTATCTTTAGGGATTGTTCGGGCTTTGTTGCTGTATCATGGGGCGATTGGGAGCCCCTGGCAAATATGACACGTACCAGAGTGTACGACTGCTAGGAAATAAGAAATATAAAGGAAAACAGAGGGAGAGCAGAGATAGGATCCGGAGCCCTTGAACTTGGCTCATGAACTATTTCCATTATAGTTGGGTTTATGCTTCCAAGCACATTGGTACAAGATTATGCAAAAAAAACAACCGGCTATTTGACATGCCATACCCGAAGGCGGATTGCACGTGTGTCCTGAAAATGGTTAGCCTCTGGGGCTTCCCATGTACGTGTGTGCTCCGTATCAATCCAGTGTGTTTGTCCTTTGACGGGGTCGTTAATCGGGCCATCGAAGGAGGCCCCCAAAGGAGAAACCTGAAACAAGGAAAAAGAGATAGTAAAGTTATATGTGTGTCCGGGATCGGTCTGGCCAAACCGTGGATTCGGGATAGCTTGTGCCTCTGTCGATGCCCATGGAATTTTGAGTGCGTAGTTATGGACGCGTGGTATGAATGCCACTACCTCATCGGGATTGGGACGGAGGCCGAATTGCTAATCAAGCTCTTGCCGAGCCGCGTTGTCCTGTTGCAGTGTGGTCCGGACCCTCTTAATGATGTCCAGGGGCTCGGCAACCAGATTATGCTGCTGCTTGAGAAGGCCGCTTTGTACCTCTGCTGCTAGGGCGACGGTGTGCTCCTCTATCCGGAGGGAGCGTTCTGTGTTTCACTGACTGTTATGACGCTGCGCGGACCGGGCATCTTCAGCTTGAGATAGGCATAGTGTGGTACCGCGTTGAATCTAGCAAACGTGGTTCGTCCGAGTAATGCGTGGTAGTCAGTGTGGAAGGGGACGATATCGAATATTAACTCCTTGTTTCAGAAGTTGTCCGGGGAACCAAAGACCACCTCCAGTGTGATTGAGCCCGTGCAGCGGGCCTCAACGCCTGGTATGACTCCTTTAAAGGTAGTCTTTGTGGGTTTGATTCGTGAGGGATTAATGCCCATCTTCCGCACTGTATCCTGATAGAGCAGGTTGAGGCTGCTACCGCGTCCATTAGGACTCGTGTTAGGTGAAATCCGTCGATGATTGGGTCGAGGACCAGTGCGGCTGAGCCACCATGCCGGATGCTAGTTGGATGATCTCGACGATTGAAGGTGATCGGGAATGACGACCATGGATTGAATTTTGGGGCGACCGGCTCTACCGCGTAGATGTCCCTAAGTGCTCGCTTGCGCTCCCTTTTGGGGATGTGTGTAGCATATATCATGTTCACCATTTTGACTTGAGGGGGGAATTTCTTCTGCCCTCCGGTGTTCAGCTGCCAGGGCTCTTCGTCCTCGTCCTCACTTTGTGATCCCTTTTCTTTGTTTTCGGCATTTAACTTGCCAGCCTATTTGAAAACCCAACAGACTCCGTTGGTGTGATTGGCTTGTTTGTCTGGGGTACCATGTATTTGGCACGGACGATCGAGTATGCGATCCAGGCTGGATGGACCCTCATTGTTCCTTTTGTAGGGCTTCTTTCGCTGTCCGGAATTGGAGCCGCTGAATCCGGCGTTAACGGTGGTGTCATTGGTGTTGTCACCATTTCTTCGGCATTTGTGTCTGTTGCGCCGGATCTTTCCGGAGCTGTTCTTGGCCTCGGAGGGGCCTGTCTCACTGTCTGTGTTTTTGCTACGAGCCAGCCAGCTGTCCTCTCCCGCGCAAAACCGGGTCATGAGTGCCGTAAGGGCTGCCATGGACTTCGGTTTCTCCTGGCCGAGGTTGCGTGCTAGCCATTCGTCGCGGATGCTGTGTTTGAAGGCCGCTAGGTCTTCGGCGTCTGGACAGTCAATGATCTGGTTCTTTTTGGTTAGGAACTTAGTCCAGAATTTTCTGGCTGATTCTCCAGGTTGTTGAACTATGTGGCTTAAATCATCGGCATCGGGTGGCCGGACATATGTACCTTGGAAGTTGTCAAGAAAGGCCTCTTCCAGGTCCTCCTAGCTGCCGATGGAATTCTCGGGCAGGCTATTCAGCCAGTGTCTAGCCGGCCCTTTGAGTTTCAGTGGGAGGTATTTGATGGCGTGGAGGTCGTCTCCCCGGGCCATGTGGATGTGGAGAATAAAGTCCTAAATACATACTGCGGGGTCGGTTGTTCCGTCGTATGATTCAATATTGATGGGCTTGAATCCCTCGGGGAATTCGTGATCCAGCACCTCGTCTGTGAAGCAGAGAGGGTGTGCGGCGCCTCTATATCGGGCCGCATCACGGCACACCTCCGATGGAGTGCGTCTGCCGTTATCGGCCCGAGTGTGACTAGGTTTGTCACGCTCGAATAGGTAGCCGTCATCCCGAGTTGGGAAGCATCCTCGCGATCCGTAGATTGATCTGGTGTGTTCTGCTCTGCTGTCCAGCTCCTGCCGAAGGTCGTATGTAAGGCCCCGAGCTGTTCTGTCCCTGTTTTTTGCGAGGTAGTGGGGCGGGCTGTTGTTCGGCCTGAGTTGCCGCTTTATCCCGACCGCGGGGTGGTCGGTCCGCCGCACTATCTCGACCATGTGGTGGCCGGTCCGCATTGGGTGAGGGAGGTATGGGATTTAGTGCCTCCTCATCGAACTGAGGTAGCAGTCTATGCTTTGGGTAACTCTTGGTTGGGCGCTTGAGGCCGTATTCTTCGGCTGCCAGGACATCAGTCCACCTGTCAATGAGCAGGTCTTGATTGGCCTGAAGCTGCTGCTGCTTCTTCTTCAGGCTTCTCGCGGTGGCTATTAGCTGACGCTTGAAGCGCTCCTGCTCGAGGGGTGCCTCAGGCACGATGAATTCCTCATTGCCGAGGCTCTCATCATCCTCGGATACTGGACGATAACTATCATCGTCTGGGTCATTGGGCATGGTCTGATTATCAGGGTTATCTTGCCCGTTGTCTTGTTCCTCCTGTTCGGATGCATCCCCGACATGGTCTTCGTTATTTTCGGCGTCGCCCGGAGTGCTATTCTCTCCAGTGCCAGCATTCTCGTCGTTTGAGCGACGAGGTTTAGAGCAGCGTTTTGGGCGCCGGCACTTGGACTGTGTCTCAGGAGGTTTATTCGCAACTAGATCTCCTTTGTCATCGTCGCTAGATTTTTTTTAGGTGTGTCAACCATGTACACATCGTACGAAGAGGTGGCCATCCAACGTCCAGTAAATGGCGGGTTTTGGCCTTGCTCCTGGTCGGCATCGTCGTTGCTACCTCTTGAGCATTGCCTTGGATTTCCCCCAAGAGGAAGGGATGATGCAGCAAAGTAGCGTAAGTATTTCCCTCAGTTTTTGAGAACCAAGGTATCAATCCAGTAGGAGGCTACGCTCGAGTCCCTCGTGCCTACACAAAAACAATAGCTCAATGCAGCCAAGGCGCTTAGGGTTGTCAATCCCTTCACAGTCACTTACAAAAGTGAGATCTGATAGAGATGATAAATAATATATTTTTTGGTATTTTTGGTATAGAGATGTAAAGTAAATAAAGTAAAAGCAAAGTAAAAGCAAAGCAATAGTAAAGTGATGGAGATTGATATGATGAGAAAGAGACCCGGGGGCCATAGGTTTCACTAGTGGCTTCTCTCAAGAGCATAAGTATTCTACGGTGGGTGAACAAATTACTGTTGGGCAATTGACAGAATTGAGCATAGTTATGAGAATATCTAGGTATGATCATGTATATAGGCATCACGTCCGAGACAAGTAGACCAAAATGATTCCGCATCTACTACTATTACTCCACTCATCGACCGCTATCAAGCATGCATCTAGAGTATTAAGTTGAAAACAGAGTAACGCCTTAAGCAAGATGACATGATGTAGAGGGATAGTTTCATGCAATATGATAAAAACCCCATCTTGTTATCCTCGATGGCAACAATACAATACGTGCCTTTATGCCCCTTCTGTCACTGGGAAAGGACACCGCAAGATTGAACCCAAAGCTAAGCACTTCTCCCATGGCAAGAACAACCAATCTAGTAGGCCAAACCAAACTGATAATTCAAAGAGACTTGCAAAGATAACCAATCATACATAAAAGAATTTAGAGAAGATTCAAATATTATTCATAGATAGACTTGATCATAAACCCACAATTCATCAGTCTCAACAAACACACCGCAAAAAGAAGATTACATCGAATAGATCTCCACGAGAGAGGGGGAGAACATTGTATTGAGATCCAAAAAGAGAGAAGAAGCCATCTAGCTACTAGCTATGGACCCGTAGGTCTGAAGTAAACTACTCACACTTCATTGGAGGGGCTTGGATGATGATGTAGAAGCCCTCCGTGATCGATGCCTCCTCCGGCGGAGCTCCAGAACAGGCCCCAAGATGGGATCTCATGGATACAAAAAGTTGCGGCGGTGGAATTAGGTTTTTGGCTCCGTCCCCGATCGTTTGGGGGTACGTGGATATATATAGGAGGAGGAAGTACGTCGGTGGAGCTTCGAGGGGCCCACGAGGCAGGGGGCGCGCCCTAGGGGGGGCGCGCCCCTACCCTCGTGAGAACCTCATGGCTTTCTTGACGGAGGGTCCAAGTCTCCTGGATCCTATCTGATGAGAAAATCACGTTTCCGAAGGTTTCATTCCCTTTGGACTCCGTTTGATATTCCTTTTCTTCGAAACCCTAAAACAGGCAAAAAAATAGCAATTCTGGGCTGGGCCTCCGGTTAATAGGTTAGTCCCAAAAATAATATAAGAGTGGAGAATAAAGCCCAATAATGTCTAAAACAGTAGATAATATAGCATGGAGCAATCAAAAATTATAGATACGTTGGAGACGTATCAAGCATCCCTAAGCTTAATTCCTGCTCGTCCTCGAGTAGGTAAATGATAAAAACAGAATTTTTGATGCGGAGTGCTACTTGGCATAATTTTAATGTAATTCTTCTTAATTGTGGTATGAATATTCAGATCCAAAAGACTCAAGACAAAAGTTCATATTGACATAAAAATGATAATACTTCAAGCATACTAACTAAGCAATTATGTCTTCTCAAAATAACATGGCCAAAGAAAGTTCATCCCTACAAAATCATATAGTTTAGTCATGTTTCATTTTCGTCACACAAGAATGCTATCATCATGCACAACCCCGATGACAAGCCAAGCAATTGTTTCATACTTTAGTAATCTCAAACCTATAAACTTTCACGCAATATATGAGCGCGAGCCATGGACATAGCACTATGGGTGGAATAGAATATAATGAAGGGGGTTATGTGGAGAAGACAAAAAAGGAGAAAGTCTCACATCAACGAGGCTAATCAATGGGCTATGGAGATGCCCACCGATTGATGTTAATGCAAGGAGTAGGGATTGCCATGCAACGGATGCACTAGAGCTATAAATGTATGAAAGCTCAACAAAAGAAACTAGTGGGTGTGCATCCAACTTGCTTTCTCATGAATACCTAGGGCACTTGAGGAGGCCCATTGTTGGAATATACAAGCCAAGTTTTATAATGAAAAATTCCCACTAGTATATGAAAGTGATAACATGAGAGACTCTCTATTATGAAGATCATGGTGCTACTTTGAAGCACAAGTGTGGTAAAAGGATAGTAACATTGTGCCTTCTCTCGTTTTCTCTCTTTTTTGGCCTTCTCTTTTTTATGGCCTTTCTCTCTCTCTTTTTATTTATCCCTCACTAGGGACAATGCTCTAATAATGATGATCATCACACTTCTATTTATTTACAACTCAATGATTACAACTCGATACTAGAACAAAGATGACTCTATGTGAATGCCTCCGGCGGTGTACCGGGATATGCAATGAACGAAGAGTGACATGTATGAAAGAATTATGAATGGTGGCTTTTCCACAAATACTATGTTAACTACATGATCATGCTAAGCAATATGACAATGATGAATGTGTCATGATGAACGGAATGATGGAAAGTTGCATGCAATATATCTCGGAATGGCTGTGGAAATGCCATGATAGGTAGGTATGGTGGCTGTTTTAAGGAAGATATAAGGAGGTTTATGTGTGAAAAAGTGTATCATATCACGGGGTTTGGATGCACCGGTGAAGTTTGCGCCAAATCTCAATGTGAGAAAGGGCAATGCATGGTACCGAAGAGGCTAGCAAGGGTGGAAGGGTGAGAGTGCGTATAATCCATGGACTCAACATTAGCCATAAAGAACTCACCTACTTATTGCAAAAATCTACAAGTCATCAAAAACCTCGGCACTACACGCATGCTCCTAGGGGGATAGATTGATAGGAAAAGACCATTGCTCGTCCCCGACCGCCACTCATAAGACAATCAAATAACACCTCATGTTTCAAATTTGTTCCATAACATTTACCATATGTGCATGCTACGGGACTTGCAAACCTCAACACAAGTATTTCTCAATTTCACAACTACTAAACTAGCATGACTTTGATATTATTACCTCCATATCTCAAAACAATCATCAAGCATCAAACTTTTCTTAGTATTCAACACACTCATAAGAAAGTTTTATTATTAATCTTGCATACCAAGCATATTAGGATCTTAAACAAATTACCATGCTATTAAGACTCTCAAAATAATCTAAGTGAAGCATGAGAGAACAATAGTTTCTATAAAACAAATCCACCACCGTGCTCTAAAAGATATAAGTGAAGCACTAGAGCAAAATTATAAAGTTCAAAAAATATAAGTGAAGCACATAGAGTATTCTATCAAATTCCAAATCATGTATGGCTCTCTCAAAGGTGTGTACAGCAAGGATGATTGTGGTAAACTAATAAGCAAAGACTCAAATCATAAAAGACGCTCCAAGCAAAACACATATCATGTGGCGAATAACAATATAGCTCCAAGTACAGTTACCGATAGAAGTTGACGAAAAAGGGGATGCCTTCCGGGGCATCCCCAAGCTTTGGCTTTTAGGTGTCCTTATATTATCTTGGGGGTTCCATGGGCATCCCCAAGCTTAAGCTCTTGCCACTCCTTGTTCCATAATCCATCAAATCTTTACCCAAAACTTGAAAACTTCACAACACAAAACTTAAAGTAGAAAACTCGTGAGCTCCGTTAGCGAAAGAAAACAAAAGACCACTTGAAGGTACTGTAATTAACTCATTATTTATTTATATTGGTGTTAAACCTACTGTATTCCAACTTCTCTATGGATTATAAACTATTTTACTAGCCATAGATTCATCAAAATAAGCAAACAACACACGAAAAACAGAATCTGTCAAAAACAGAACAGTCTGTAGTAATCTGTAGCTAGCGCAATATCTGGAACCCAAAAAATTCAAAAATAAATTTATGGACGTGAGGAATTTATCTATTAATCATCTTCAAAAAGAATTAACTAAATATCACTTTCCAATTAAAAATGACAGCACTTCTCGTGAGCGCTAAAGTTTCTGTTTTTTACAGCAAGTTCAACAAGACTTTCCCCAAGTCTTCCCAACGGTTCTACTTGGCACAAACACTAATTAAACACAAAAAACACAACCAAAAAAGAGGATAGATAATTTATTTATTAAATAACATCAAGGATAAATATTGGGTTGTCTCCCAACAAGCGCTTTTCTTTAAAGCCTTATAGCTAGGCATTGATAATTTTAATGATGCTCACATGAAAGACAAGAATTGAAGCACAAAAGGAGCATAATAAAGCATGTGACAAACACATCTAAGTCTAACATACTTCCTATGCATAGGCATATTATAGGCAAACAAATTATCAAGGTAAGCAAAAACTAGCATATGCAAGGAAGAGGAAAGAAACAATAGCAATCTCAACATAACGAGAGGTAATTTAGTAACATGAAAATTTCTACAACCATATTTTCATCTCTCATAGTAATTACATGTAGGATCATAAGCAAATTCAACAATATAGCTATCACATAAAATATTCTCAACATGATCCACATGCATGCAAAGTTGGCACTTTTCCAAAATAGTGGGATTAACATTAACTAAAGTCATGACCTTCCAAAACGCACTTTTATCAAAAACTTCATAAGATTGAACATTCTCTAAATATGTGGGACCTAAAGTTGACATTCTTCCAAACCCACTTTCAATATTATTTCAAACATTATAATCAATCTCATATTCATCATGGGGTTTAAATAAATTTTCAAGATCAAAAGAAGAATCACCCCAATCATGATCATTGCAACAAGTAGAGGACATAACGAAACTAGCATCCCCAAGCTTAGGGTTTTGCATATTATTAGCACAATTATCATTAATAGAATTTATAATAACATCATTGCAATCATGCTTTTTATTCAAAGATCTATCATGAATCACTTCATAACATACTTCATCGCAATCTTCAGATTCACGAATTTCAAGCAAAACATCATAAAGATAATCTAGTGCACAAAACTCACTAGCAATTGGTTCAACATAACTAGATCTCTTAAAAAGATTAGCAAGCGGATGAGGATCCATAAATCTTAGGTTCTCTGTTTAGTAATAAATAAACAACTATTCCAACCATACGAGCAAACAAGAAACGGGCAAAAATAGGCAAATAGGGAAAGAGAGGGAGGATAGAGAGAGAGGGCGAATAAAACGGCAAGGGTGAAGTGGGGGAGAGGAAAATGAGAGGCAAATGGCAAATAATTTAATGCGGGAGATAGGGATTGTGATGGGTACTTGGTATGTTGACTTCTGCGCAGACTCCCCGGCAACGGCGCCAGAAATTCTTCTTGCTACCTCTTGAGCACTGCGTTGGATTTCCCCGAAGAGGAAGGGATGATGCAGCAAAGTAGCATAAGTATTTCCCTTAGTTTTTGAGAACCAAGGTATCAATTCAGTAGGAGGCTACGCTCGAGTCCCTCGTACCTACACAAAAACAATAGCTCAACGTAGCCAACGTGCTTAGGGGTTGTCAATCCCTTCACGGTCACTTACGAAAGTGAGATCTGATAGAGATGATAAATAATATATTTTTTGGTATTTTTGGTATAGAGATGCAAAGTAAATAAAGTAAAAGCAAAGTAAAAGCAAAGCAATAGTAAAGTGATGGAGATTGATATGATGAGAAAGAGACCCGGGGGCCATAGGTTTCACTAGTGGCTTCTCTCAAGAGCATAAGTATTCTACGGTGGGTGAACAAATTACTGTTGGGCAATTGACAGAATTGAGCATAGTTATGAGAATATCTAGGTATGATCATGTATATAGGCATCACATCCGAGACAAGTAGACCGAAACGATTCCGCATCTATTACTATTACTCCACTCATCGACCGCTATTGAGCATTCATCTAGAGTATTAAGTTAAAAATAGAGTAACGCCTTAAGCAAGATGACATGATGTAGAGGGATAGTTTCATGCAATATGATAAAAACCCCATCTTGTTATCCTCGATGGCAACAATACAATACGTGCCTTGCTGCCCCTTCTGTCACTGGGAAAGGACACTGCAAGATTGAACCCAAAGCTAAGCACTTCTCCCATGGTAAGAACAACCAATCTAGTAGGCCAAACCAAACTGATAATTTGAAGAGACTTGCAAAGATAACCAATCATACATAAAAGAATTCAGAGAAGATTCAAATATTATTCATAGATAGACTTGATCATAAACCCACAATTCATCGGTCTCAACAAACACACCACAAAAAGAAGATTACATCGAATAGATCTCCACGAGAGAGGGGGAGAACATTGTATTGAGATCCAAAAAGAGAGAAGAAGCCATCTAGCTACTAGCTATGGACCCGTAGGTCTGAAGTAAACTACTCACACTTCATCGGAGGGGCTTGGATGATGATGTAGAAGCCCTCCGTGATCGATGCCTCCTCCGGCGGAGCTCCGGAACAGGCCCCAAGATGGGATCTCATGGATACAGAAAGTTCCAGCGGTGGAATTAGGTTTTTGGCTCCGTCCCCGATCGTTTTGGGGTATGTGGATATATATAGGAGGAAGAAGTATGTCGGTGGAGCTTCGAGGGGCCCACGAGGCAGGGGGCGCGCCCTAGGGGGGGCGCCCCTACCCTCGTGAGCACCTCATGGCTTTCTTGACGGAGGGTCCAAGTCTCCTGGATCTTATCTGATGAGGAAATCATGTTTCCGAAGGTTTCATTCCGTTTGGACTCCGTTTGATATTCATTTTCTTTGCAACCCTAAAACAGGCAAAAAACAGCAATTCTGGGCTGGGCCTACGGTTAATAGGTTAGTCCCGAAAATAATATAAAGTGGAGAATAAAGCCCAATAATGTCTAAAAAAGTAGATAATATAGCATGGAGCAATCAAAAATTATAGATACGTTGGAGACATATCAGTCGTCCATACCGTCGACGTCTTAGGAGCCGTAGTCGAGCACGTCGGTTAAATCATCGACAGTGGCTATGAAGTGGGTGGCGGGTGGGAAACAGAATTTCCCATCATCAGCCTTTGGCTCGAACCAAACATAGTTCGGCTGTGACTCCTTCTCTAAGGACAGGTTCTTTAAAGAGTTTAGCACATCACCCAAGGGTGAATGCTGGAAGATGTCTGTGGCACGAAATTCAAAAATTGATAACCGGTCCAGCTTGGTGTCTACATGCGTAGCCAATTTGGAACTCATAGCTGAAACGAATCCGGAGTTCTGTTGGCATAGATATCGCGGGGTACCGAGTTCGTGTGCAGCTCCAACGCCGGGGTCTATGTGGCTTCAGATGGCACGATTTGCTCCGGTTCTAAGGCCGTTGCAGCAGCAGGGACCATCCGCTGGATGTGATCCGGTGACAGATTTAGGTCATGTTCATCGGAGTGAGGGGGAGTGATCGCTGCGGTCTCAAATCCATTGAAGATCAAGTCTCCACGGATATCCGCGATGTTGTTCAGGCTTCCAAACCTGACTTGGTGGCCAAGGGCGTAGCTATCGATCTGCTCCAGATGGCCAAGCGAGTTGGCCCGCAGTATAAAGCCGCCGAACAAGAAAATCTGTCCGTGGAGGAAGGTTTCTCCTTGGATAGCATCGCTGTAGATGATTGAAGGAGCCATCGAACCTTTCGTGGACGGCATAGTGGAACTCTCAATGAAAGCACCAATGTCGGTGTCAAAACTGGCGGATCTCGGGTAGGGGGGTCCCGAACTGTGCGTCTAGGATCGATGGTAACAGGAGACAGGGGACACAATGTTTACCCAGGTTCGGGGCCCCTCTATGGAGGTAATACCCTACGTCCTGCTTGATTGATATTGATGAATATGGGTGTTACAAGAGTTGATCTACCACGAGATCGTGATGGCTAAACCCTAAAAGCATATCCTATATGACTATGGTAATGAATGTGTCGTTTCCGGACTATCCCCTCCGGTTTATATAGACACCGAGGGGATCTAGGGTTTACATAGAGTCGGTTACATAAGAAGGAATCTTCATAGTCGGTCGCCAAGCTTGCCTTCCACGCCAAGGAGAGCCCCATCCGGACTCAGGTATAGTCTTCGGCCTTCATGTCTTCACAGCCAATCAGTCCGGCCCATGGATAACAGGCCGGACAACCGAGGACCCCTTAGTCCAGGACTCCCTCAATAGGCCCTTCGCAGAGGGAAGCAGGGATTTGTAGAGGTGCCAGAGCTCGATTTTGAAATAGAGATGAATAATATTTTGAGTAGTATACTTTCATTGTCAACATAACAACTGATAGATCTCGATATCTTCCATGCTACACACATTATAGGCGGTTCCCAAGCAGAATGGTAAAGTTTATACTCCCCACCACCAACAAGCATCAATCCATGGCTTGCCCCAAAAGAACGGGTGCCTCCAACTAACAACAATCCTGGGGGAGTTTTGTTTGCAATTATTTTGATTTGATTTCAGCATGGGACTGGGCATCCCGTGTTGGGGAACGTTGCAAAAAACAAAAAAATTCCTACATTTCACCAAGATCAATCTATGGAGTCAACTAGCAACGAGAGGAGAGTGCATCTACATACCCTTGTAGATCGCGAGCGGAAGCGTTCAAGAGAACAGGGATGATGGAGTCGTACTCGCCGTGATCCAAATCACCGATGACCAAGTGCCGAACGGACGGCACCTCCGCGTTCAACACACGTACGGAGCGGATGACGTCTCCTCCTTCTTGATCCAGCAAGGGGGAAGGAGAGGTTGATGAAGATCCAGCAGCACGACGGCGTGGTGGTGGATGCAGCAATGATCGCAGCAGGGCTTCGCCAAGCTTCTGCGAGAGGGAGAGGTGTAGCAGGGGAGAGGGAGGCACCAAGGCTTCAGGTGCGGCTTCCCTCCCTCCCCCCTCCTTTATATAGGCCCCCTAGGGGGGGCGCCGGCCCTGGATATGGGATCTCCCAATGGGGGGCGGCGGCCAAGGGGGTGGAGTGCCCCCCAAGGCAAGTGCAGGCGCCCCCCACCCTAGGGTTTCCAACCCTAGGCGCAGGGGGGCCAAGGAGGGGGCGCACCAACCCACTATGGGCTGGTTCCCCTCCCCACTTCAGCCCATGGGGCCCTCCGGGATGGGTGGCCCCACCCGGTCGACCCCCGGGACCCATCCGATGGTCCCGGGACAATACCGGTGACCCCGAATCTTTCCTGATGGCCGAAAATACACTTCCTATATATAATTCTTCACCTCCGGACCATTTCGGAACTCCTCGTGACGTCCAGGATCTCATCCAGGACTCCGAACAACTTTCGGATTACTGCATACTCATATCTCTACAACCCTAGCATCACCGAACCTTAAGTGTGTAGACCCTACGGGTTTGGGAGACACGTAGACATGACCGAGACGGCTCTCCGGCCAATAACCAACAACGGGATCTGGATACCCATGTTGGCTCCCACATACTCCTCGATGATCTCATCGGATGAACCACAATGTCGAGGATTCAAGCAACCCCATATACAACTCCCTTTGTCAATCGGTACGTTACTTGCCCGAGACTCGATCGCCGGTATCCCAATACCTTGTTCAGTCTCGTTACCAGCAAGTTACTTTACTCGTACCGTAATGCATGATCCCGTGATCAACCACTTGATCACATTGAGCTCATTGTGATGATTCATTACCGAGTGGGCCCAGAGATACCTCTCCATCATACGGAGTGACAAATCCCAGTCTCGATTCGTGCCAACCCAACAGACACTTTCGAAGACACCTGTAATGTACCTTTATAGTCACCCAGTTACGTTGTGACGTTTGGTACACCCAAAGCACTCCTACTATATCCGGGAGTTGCACAATCTCATGGTCTAAGGAAATGATACTTGACATTCAGAAAAGCTACAGCAAACGAACTACACGATCTTTGAGCTAAGCTTAAGATTGGGTCTTGTCCATCACATCATTCTCCTAATGATGTGATCCCGTTATCAATGACATCCCCATGTCCATAGCCAGGAAACCTTGACTATCTGTTGATCAATGAGCTAGTCAACTAGAGGCTCACTAGGGACACATTGTGGTCTATGTATTCACACATGTATTACGATTTATGGATAATACAATTATAGCATGAATAATAGACAATTATCATGAACAAGGAAATATAATAATCATTTTATTATTGCCTCTAGGGCATATTTCCAACAGTCTCCCACTTGCACTAGAGTCAATCATCTAGTTACATTGTGATGAATCGAACACCCATGGAATTCTGGTGTTGATCATGTTTTGCTCTAGGGAGAGGTTTAGTCAACGGATCTGCGACATTCAGATCCGTATGTACTTTACAAATATCTATGTCTCCATCTTGAACATTTTCACGAATGGAGTTGAAGCGACGCTTGATGTGCCTGGTCTTCTTGTGAAACCTGGGCTCCTTGGCAAGTGCAATAGCTCCAGTGTTGTCACAGAAGAGTTTGATTGGCCCCGACGCATTGGGTATGACTCCTAGGTCGGTGATGAACTCCTTCACCCAAATTGCTTCATGCGCTGCCTCCGAGGCTGCCATGTACTCCGCTTCACATGTAGATCCCGCCATGACGCTCTGCTTGCAGCTGCACCAGCTTACTGCTCCACCATTCAACATATACACGTATCCGGTTTGTGACTTAGAGTCATCCAGATCTGTGTCGAAGCTAGCATCGACGTAACCCTTTACGACGAGCTCTTCGTCACCTCCATAAACGAGAAACATGTCCTTAGTCCTTTTCAGGTACTTCAGGATATTCTTGACCACTGTCTAGTGTTCCTTGCCGGGATTGCTTTGGTACCTTCCTACCAAACTTACGGCAAGGTTTACATCAGGTCTGGTACACAGCATGGCATACATAATAGACCCTATGGCTGATGCATAGGGGATGACACTCATCTCTTCTATATCTTCTGCCGTGGTCGAACATTGAGCTGAGCTCAATTTCACACCTTGCAACACAGGTAAGAACCCCTTCTTAGACTGATCCATATTGAACTTCTTCAATATCTTATCAAGGTATGTGCTTTGTGAAAGACCTATGAGGCGTCTTGATCTATCTCTATAGATCTTGATGCCTAATATATAAGCAGCTTCTCCAAGGTCCTTCATTGAAAAACTCTTATTCAAGTAGGCCTTAATGCTGTCCAAAAGTTCTATATCATTTCCCATCAAAAGTATGTCATCTACATATAATATGAGAAATGCTACAGAGCTCCCACTCACTTTCTTGTAAATGCAGGCTTTTCCATAAGTCTGCATAAACCCAAACGCTTTGATCATCTCATCAAAAGCGAATGTTCCAACTCCGAGATGCTTGCACCAGCCCATAAATCAAGCGTTGGAGCTTGCACACCTTGTCAGCATTCTTAGGATCGACAAAACCTTCCGGCTGCATCATATACAATTCTTCCTTAAGGAAACCATTAAGGAATGCCATTTTGACGTCCATTTGCCATATTTCATAATCATAGAATGCGGCAATTGCTAACATGATTCGGACGGACTTCAGCTTCGCTACGGGTGAGAAAGTCTCATCGTAGTCAACCCCTTGAACTTGTCGATAACCCTTAGCGACAAGCCGAGCTTTATAGATGGTCACATTACCATCCGCGTATGTCTTCTTCTTAAAGATCCATTTATTTTCTATGGCTCGCCGATCAACGGGCAAGTCAGTCAAAGTCCATACTTCATTTTCATACATGGATCCTATCTCGGATTTCATGGCATCCAGCCATTTGTCGGAATCTGGGCCCGCCATCGCTTCTTCATAGTTCGAAGGTTCACCGTTGTCTAACAACATGATTTCCAAGACAGGGTTGCCGTACCACTCTGGTGTGGAACGTGTCCTTGTGGACCTACGAAGTTCAGTAGGAGCTTGATCCGAAGTATCTTGATCATCATCATTAACTTCCTCTCTAATCGGTGCAGGCACCACAGGAACATTTTCCTGAGCTGCGCTACTCTCTGCTTCAAGAGGCAGTACTTCATCAAGCTCTACTTTCCGCCCACTTCCTTCTTTCGAGAGAAACTCCTTCTCTAGAAAGGATCCATTCTTGGCAACGAAGATCTTGCCTTCGGATCTGAGGTAGAAGGTATACCCAATGGTTTCCTTAGGGTATCCTATGAAGATGCATTTTTCCGACTTGGGTTCGAGCTTTTCAGGTTGAAGTTTCTTGACATAAGCATCGCATCCCCAAACTTTTAGAAACGACAGCTTAGGTTTCTTCCCAAACCATAATTCATATGGTGTCATCTCAACGGATTTCGACGGAGCCCTATTTAAAGTGAATGCGGCAGTCTCTAAAGCATAGCCCCAAAATGACAGCGGTAAATCGGTAAGAGACATCATAGATCACACCATATCTAATAGAGTGCGATTACGACGTTCGGACACACCATTACGCTGAGGTGTTCCAGGCGGCATGAGTTGTGAAACTATTCCACATTTTCTTAAGTGTGTGCCAAATTCATGACTCAAGTATTCTCCCCCGCGATCTGATCGCAAGAACTTGATTTTCCTGTCACGTTGATTCTCAATCTCACTCTGAAATTCCTTGAACTTTTCAAAGGTCTCAGACTTGTGTTTCATTAAGTAGACATACCCATATCTACTCAAGTCATCAGTGAGGGTGAGAACATAACGATAGCCACTGCGAGCCTCAACACTCATTGGACCGCACACATCAGTACGTATGATTTCCAATAAGTTGGTTGCTCGCTCCATTGTTCCTGAGAATGGAGTCTTGGTCATTTTACCCATGAGGCATGGTTCGCACGTGTCAAATGATTCGTAATCAAGAGACTTTAAAAGTCCATCTGCATGGAGCTTCTTCATGCGTTTGACACCTATGTGACCAAGGCGGCAGTGCCACAAGTATGTGGGACTATCATTATCAACCTTACATCTTTTGGTATTCACACTATGAATATGTGTAGCATTACGCTCGAGATTCATTAAGAATAAACCATTCACCATCGGAGCATGACCATAAAACATATCTCTCATATAAATAGAACAACCATTATTCTCGGATTTAAATGAGTAGCCATCTCGAATTAAACGAGATCCTGATACAATGTTCATGCTCAAAGCTGGCACTAAATAACAATTATTGAGGTTTAAAACTAATCCCGTAGGTAAATGTAGAGGTAGCGTGCCGATGGCGATCACATCGACCTTGGAACCATTCCCGACGTGCATCGTCACCTCGTCCTTCGCCAGTCTCCGCTTATTCCGCAGCTCCTGCTTTGAGTTACAAATGTGAGCAACCGCACCGGTATCAAATACCAAGGAGCTACTACGAGTACTGGTAAGGTACACATCAATTACATGTATATCACATATACCTTTCGTGATGCCGGCCTTCTTGTCCGCTAAGTATTTGGGGCAGTTCTGCTTCCAGTGACCACTTCCCTTGCAATAAAAACATTCAGTCTCGGTCTTGGGTCCATTCTTTGGCTTCTTCCCGGCAGCTTGCTTACCGGGCGTGGCAACTCCCTTGCCGTCCTTCTTGAAGTTCTTCTTACCCTTGCCTTTCTTGAACTTAGTGGTTTTATTCACCATCAACACTTGATGTTCCTTTTTGACTTCTACCTCTGCTGATTTCAGCATTGCAAATACTCCAGGAATGGTCTTTTCCATCCCCTGCATATTGAAGTTCATCACAAAGCTCTTGTAGCTTGGTGGAAGCGACTGAAGGATTCTGTCAATGACTGCGTCATCCGGGAGATTAACTCCTAGCTGAGTCAAGCGGTTATGCAACCCAGACATTGTGAGTATGTGCTCACTAACAGAACTATTTTCCTCCATCTTACAGCTGAAGAACTTGTCGGAGACTTCATATCTCTCGACTCGGGCATGAGCTTGGAAAACCATTTTCAGCTCTTCGAACATCTCATATGCTCCGTGTCGCTCAAAACGCTTTTGGAGCCCCAGTTCTAAGCTGTAAAGCATGCCGCACTGAACGAGGGAGTAATCATCAGCACGTGTCTGCCAAGCGTTCATAACGTCTTAGTTCTGTGGGATGGGTGCGTCACCTAGCGGTGCTTGTAGGACATAATCTTTCTTGGCAGCTATGAGGATGATCCTTAGGTTCCGGACCCAGTCCGTATAGTTGTTGCCATCGTCTTTCAGCTTGGTTTTCTCTAGGAACGTGTTGAAGTTGAGGACAACGTTGGCCATTTGATCTACAAGACATATTGTAAAGATTTTAGACTAAGTTCATGATAATTAAGTTCACTTAATCAAATTATTCAATGAACTCCCACTTAGATAGACATCCCTCCAGTCATCTAAGTATAACATGATCCGAGTTGACTAGGCCATGTCCGATCATCACGTGAGACGGACTAGTCAACATCGGTGAACATCTTCATGTTGATCATATCTTCTATACGACTCATGCTCGACCTTTCGGTCTTCTGTATTCCGAGGCCATGTCTGTACATGCTAGGCTCGTCAAGTCAACCTAAGTGTATTGCGTGTGTAAATCTGTCTTACACCCGTTGTATGTGAACGTTGGAATCTATCACACCCGATCATCACGTGGTGCTTCGAAACAACGAACTGTCGCAACGGTGCACAGTTAGGGGGAACACTTTCTTGAAATTATTATGAGGGATCATCTTATTTACTACCGTCATTCTAAGCAAACAAGATGCAAAAACATGATAAACATCACATGCAATCAAATAATAGTGACATGATATGGCCAATATCATATAGCTCCTTTGATCTCCATCTTGGGGCTCCATGATCATCTTGTCACCGGCATGACACCATGATCTCCATCATCATGATCTCCATCATCGTGTCTCCATGAAGTTGCTCGCCAACTATTACTTCTACTACTATGGCTAACACGTTTAGCAATAAAGTAAAGTAATTTACATGGCGTTTCTCAATGACACGCAGGTCATACAAAAAAATAAAGACAACTCCTATGGCTCCTGCCGGTTGTCATACTCATCGACATGCAAGTCGTGATTCCTATTACAAGAACATGTTCAATCTCATACATCACATATATCATTCATTATTCATCAGAACCTTTGGCCATATCACATCACAAGACACTTGCTGCAAAAACAAGTAAGACGTCCTCTAATTGTTGTTGCAAGTTTTTTTTTCCATGGCTGCTATAGGTTTCTAGCAAGAATGTTTCTTACCTACGCCAAAACCACAACGTGAATTGCCAATTTCTATTTACCCTTCATAAGGACCCTGTTCATCGAATCCGATCCGACTAAAGTGGGAGAGACAGACACCCGCCAGCCACCTTATGCAACTAGTGCATGTCAGTCGGTGGAACCGGTCTCACGTAAGCGTACGTGTAAGGTTGGTCTGGGCCGCTTCATCCCACGATGCCGCCGAATCAAGATAAGACTAGTAACGGCAAGCAAATTGACAATATCAACGCCCACAACTACTTTGTGTTCTACTCGTGCATAGTAACTACGCATAGACCTAGCTCATGATGCCACTGTTGGGGAACGTTGCAGAAAACAAAAAAAATTCCTACGTTTCACCAAGATCAATCTATGGAGTCAACTAGAAATGAGAGGAGAGTGCATCTACATACCCTTGTAGATCGCGAGCGGAAGCGTTCAAGAGAACAGGGATGATGGAGTCGTACTCGCCGTGATCCAAATCACCGATGACCAAGTGCCGAACGGACGGCACCTCCGCGTTCAACACACGTATGGAGCGGATGACGTCTCCTCCTTCTTGATCCAGCAAGGGGGAAGGAGAGGTTGATGAAGATCCAGCAACACAACGGCGTGGTGGTGGATGCAGCAATGATCGCAGCAGGGCTTCGCCAAGCTTCTGTGAGAGGGAGAGGTGTAGCAGGGGAGAGGGAGGCACCAAGGCTTCAGGTGCGGCTGCCCTCCCTCCCCCCCTTTATATAGGCCCCCTAGGGGGGGCGCCGGCCCTGGAGATGGGATCTCCCAAGGGGGGGCGGCGGCCAAGGGGGTGGAGTGCCCCCCAAGGCAAGTGGAGGCGCCCCCCACCCTAGGGTTTCCAACCCTAGGCGCAGGGGGGCCCAAGGAGGGGGCGCACCAGCCCACTATGGGCTGGTTCCCCTCCCCACTTCAGCCCATGGGGCCCTCCGGGATGGGTGGCTCCACCTGGTGGACCCCCGGGACCCATCCGGTGGTCCCGGTACAATACCGGTGACCCCGAATCTTTCCCGATGGCCGAAAATACACTTCCTATATATAATTCTTCACCTCCGGACCATTCCGGAACTCCTCATGACGTCCAGGATCTCATCCGGGACTCCGAACAACTTTCGGATTACTGCATACTCATATCTCTACAACCCTAGCGTCACCGAACCTTAAGTGTGTAGACCCTACGGGTTCGGGAGACACGTAGACATGACCGAGACGGCTCTCCGGCCAATAACCAACAGCGGGATCTGGATACCCATGTTGGCTCCCACATGCTCCTCGCTGATCTCATCGAATGAACCACGATGTCGAGGATTCAAGCAACCCCGTATACAATTCCCTTTGTCAATCGGTACGTTACTTGCCCGAGACTCAATCGTCGGTATCCCAATACCTTGTTCAGTCTCGTTACCAGCAAGTTACTTTACTCGTACCGTAATGCATGATCCCGTGATCAACCACTTGATCACATTGAGCTCATTGTGATGATGCATTACCGAGTGGGCCCAGAGATACCTCTCCGTCATACGGAGTGACAAATCCCAGTCTCAATTCGTGCCAACCCAACAGACACTTTCGGAGACACCTGTAATGTACCTTTATAGTCACCCAGTTACGTTGTGACGTTTGGTACACCCAAAGCACTCCTACGGTATTCGGGAGTTGCACAATCTCATGGTCTAAGGAAATGATACTTGACATTCAGAAAAGCTACAGCAAGCGAACTACACGATCTTTGAGCTAAGCTTAAGATTGGGTCTTGTCCATCACATCATTCTCCTAATGATGTGATCCCGTTATCAATGACATCCCCATGTCCATAGCCAGGAAACCTTGACTATCTGGTGATCAACGAGCTAGTCAACTAGAGGCTCACTAGGGACACATTGTGGTCTATGTATTCACACATGTATTATGATTTCCGGATGATACATTTATAGCATGAATAATAGACAATTATCATGAACAAGGAAATATAATAATCATTTTATTATTGCCTCTAGGGCATACTTCCAACATCCCGGTGACCAGCCATTTTCTCGTGAGTGAGGAGCGGAGTCCACTCCTCTTGAGAATAACCCGCCTAGAATGGAAGATATAGACAGCCCTAGTTGATACATGAGCTATTCGAGCATACAAAATAGAATGTTTATTTGAAGGTTTAGAGTTTGGCACATACAAATTTACTTGGAACGGCAGGTAGATACCGCATATAGGAAGGTATGGTGGACTCGTATGGAATAACTTTGGGGTTTATAGAATTGGATGCACAAGCAGTATTCCCGCTTAGTACAAGTGAAGGCTAGAAAGATACTGGGAAGCGACCAGCTAGAGAGCGACAATAGTCATGAACATGCATTAAAATTAATCAACATCGAATGCAAGCATGAGTAGGATATAGTTCACCATGAACAATTATATCATGGAGGCTATATTGATTTTGTTTCAACTACATGCGTGAACATGTGCCAAGTCAAGCCACTCGAATCGTTCAAAGGAGGATACCACCCTATCATACCACATCACAACCATTTTAATAGCATGTTGGCATGCAAGGTAAACCATTATAAACTCCTAGCAAATTAAGCATGGCATAAGCAACTATAATCTATAATCGTCATTGCAAACATATTTCATCCATAATAGGATGAATCAGGAACGATGGACTAATCATATTTACAAAAAAAAGAGAGGTCGAGTTCATACCAGCTTTTCTCATCTTGGTCAGTTCATCATATATCATCATTATTGCCTTTCACTTGCACGCCCGAATAGTGTGGATAATAATAATAGTGCACGTGCATTGGACTAAGCTGGAATCTGCAAGCATTCAACTCAAGAGAGAAGACAAGGTAATACGGGCTCTTTGTTAGATCAACAATAATGCATATGAGAGCCACTCAACATTTTCATCGTGGTCTTCTCCTCTCAACCCCCAAAGAAAATAAAAGAAACAAAACTATTTACACGGGAAAGCTCCCAACAAGCACAAGAAGAACGAGAAATCTTTTTGGGTTTTATTTTTAATTACTACTAGTATAGGTATGGAAAGTAAACTAACTAAAAGCTACAACTAATTTTTTTTGTTTTTCTTAAGGTTTTTCAGACACACAAGAAGAAAGCTTAAAAAGAAAATAAACTAGCATGGATGATACAATGAAAAAGTATGAGCACCGACAATTGGCATGAGTGTATGAACATGAATGTAATGTCGGTGAGAAATACGTACTCCCCCAAGCTTAGGCTTTTGGCCTAAGTTGGTCTATGCCCATGGATAAAAGTGGCCCTCTCCGGTGTATGGGGGAGTGTCCTCTGGGTGCCACTAGTTGGCGATCTCCTCCGGATTTCACTGATAAATAGACTGACGGTGAGGATCAAGTGGTGGCTTCGGCTCCGGCTCTGCAGCTGACATCTGGCCCCGGTATGCATGAATGGCCTCAGGCAAAATGAGGTACGTGCCTAAAAATATGTTAAACAAAGAGAGCGCAGGCAAGGTAATAATCTCACAATAATTTTTATCAAATATTAATTTGTACTTAAGTATCTTTTTCTTATCCTTAACAATAATCTCATGTGCTACCATACTCTTATAACCTAGAACAATAGGAGGTAGCAACTTTTCCTCTTTCTCAAAATGCCTGATAGGTATGTTAAAGTATGCAGCAAGGCGCCAGGCAAAGATACCTCCGAGGACGGGGCCCTTTGTATGGTTCAGATTTAACCGTTTAGCAACAATAGCGCCTAAACTGAAAGTAGTATCACGAAACATGGCATGGCGCAAAATAACAATATCAGGGGCACTAAGGTTTCCGCAGTTCCCATGACCAATTAAACATCTACTAGCAAATATTACGAAGTAACGCAGAACAGGAAAATGTATGCTAGTGATTCTTGCATCGGAAACCTTCCTAGTTTCCCCTACAGCAATCGTATCAATAAACCCTTCCACATCTTTACGATGCGGTTCCTCTACGCTGCCTGCACATGGTATCATACAGACTCGGCAAAAATCATAAAGTGACATCTCCTAATGCTCATCATATAAATAAAATTCCATCAAAGGTGGCGATCTTCTAGCATGGAAATGAAAATTTTGCACAAAAATATTGGTGGTCACGCCGGTCGTGGAGGAAGTCGGTGAGGCCTGCATTCTCAGCCAAATGATAAAAATCTTCATAAATCCCAGCTTTTCTCAAGAACTCATCACAAGGCCATTCACACAGCCGAACCTCCGCGGTACGAGCGAGATTATACTTGGGCTTCTTATTTTCTTCACTTTGCTTATCCTTAGAGCTTCGGCTCGATGAGCCCCTCAAAAATCTCATTCATCTTTTTTTGAAAATTTCTGAAATTTTTAGTAACTTGAAATAAAAGTGAACCAAACTCAACAAGATTGATAGCAACTACTCCTACAAGTGTCTAGAGGCTATATCATGCATTAAAACTACTTTTGACCACATAAATTTGACATGCAAGATCAAGAACAGGGTCACCTAAGCAGCAAAAATTGCAATAAATAAAGCACTAAAACAAAAACTAATTGGACCATTGGAGGAGTCACATACCGAAGAACAATCCCCCAAAGCAGTTTTGTGAATGGAGCTTTGAGCAAGGAGATCGTAAACGGAAGCAAGATGAGCAAGAACTCGGGTTTGAGCTGGTGGATGATTTTTTTCTGGAGCAAGATGAAGTGTGTGGGTGCAAGGATAAGTGGAGGGGACCCACATGAGGTCCATGAGGCAGGGGGCGCGTCTAGGGGGTAGGGCGCGCCCTCCACCCTTGTGGGCACATGGTGGGTCCCCCTGGTGTGTTCTCAGTGCCAATAATTCTTAAATATTTTAGAAAAAATCATATTTCATTTTCAGGGCATTTGGAGAACTTTTATTTTCAGGGTATTTTTATTCCAAGGATAATTCAGAAAACAGACATAAAATACTATTTTTTCTTTATTTAATATAAATAACAGAAAATAAAAAGAGGGTACAGAAGGTTGTGCTTTCTAACTTCGTCCATCTCATGCTCATCAAAAGGAATCCACTAACAAGGTTGATCAAGTCTTGTTAACAAACTCATTCCGAATCGCATGAAACCGGAGAAATTTCGAACAACACTAGGTTACCTCAATGGGGATATGCACGTCCCCGACAATAAGTATATCATATTTCTTCTTAACAGTAGGAAGAGGAAATTCAAAACCTCCAATAGTAATTGTTGAAATTTTTCCAATAGAATTGATACTATGGACTTGAGGTTGTTTCCTCGGAAAGTGTACCGTATGCTCATTACCATTAACATGAAAAGTGACATTGCCTTTGTTGCAATCAATAACAGCCCCTGCAGTATTCAAAAAGGGTCTACCAAGGATAATCGACATACTATCGTCCTCGGGATATCAAGAATAACAAAGTCCATTAAAATAGTAACATTTGCAACCACAATAGGCACGTCCTCACAAATACCGACAGGTATAGCAGTTGATTTATCGGCCATTTGCAAAGATATTTCAGTAGGTGTCAACTTATTCAAATCGAGTCTACGATATAAAGAGAGAGGCATAACACTAACACCGGCTCCAAGATCACATAAAGCAGTTTTAACATAGTTTCTTTTAATGGAGCATGGTACAGTTGGTACTCCTGGATCTCCAAGTTTCTATGGTATTCCACCCTTAAAAGTGTAATTAGCAAGCATGGTGGAAATTTCAGCTTCCGGTATCTTTCTTTTATTAGTAACAATATCCTCCATGTACTTAGCATAAGGGTTCATTTTAAGCATATCAGTCAAATGCATACGCAAAAAGATAGGTCTAATCATTTCAGCAAAGCGCTCAAAATCCTCATCATCCTTTTTCTTGGATGGTTTAGGAGGAAAAGGCATGGGTTTTTGAACCCGTGGTTCTCTTTCTTTACCGTGCTTCCTAGCAACAAAGTCTCTCTTATCATAACGTTGATTCTTTGATTGTGGGTTATCAAGATTAACAGCAGGTTCAATATCTACATCCTTATCATTGCTAGATTGAGCATCAACATGAACATCATCATTAAAATTATCACTAGGTTCATGTTCATTACCAGATTGTGTTTCAGCATCAGAAATAGAAATATCATTGGGATTCTCAGGTATGTCAACAATAGGTTCACTAGAAGCATGCAAAGTCTTATCATTTTCTTTTTCTTCCTCTTAGAAGAACTAGGTGCATCAATATTAGTTCTCTAAGAATCTTGCTCAATTCTCTTAGGGTGGCCCTCAGGATACAAAGGTTCCTGAGTCATTTTACACCCTCTAGTCATAACTCTAACATCATTATCATTTTTCTTATTATTTAATTCATTGAGCAAATCATTCTGAGCTTTAAGCACTTGTTCTACTTGAGTGGTAACCATAGAAGCATGTTTACTAATAAGTTTAAGTTCACCTTTAACTCTAGACATATAATCACTCAAGTGTTCAAGCATATCAGCATTATGTTTCAATTGTCTATCAACATAAGCATTGAAGTTTTCTTGTATAACAATAAAATTATCAAACTCATCTAAGCATTGGCTAGCAGACTTATGACGAGGAATATCACCTTCATCAGATCTATAGAGAGAATTTACCTTTACTACCTGTGTCAGGTTATCAAGACCATGTATTTCTTCAATAGGTTATAAATTCTTAACATCTTCAGCTTTACTACCTTTTTCTTTCACAGATTTCTTTGCCTCTTGCATATCTTCAGGACTGAGAAATAGAATACCCCTTTTCTTCGGAGTTGGCTTAGGAGTTGGTTCAGGAAGTGTCCAATTATTTAAGGATAAAGTAAACCATGTTTTAGCATCACCCTTTAATGAGAATGGGAATAACTTAAGGATAAAGTAATAGCGAGTTTTCTCATCATGAGTAAACAGGGTGGCTATATCATTTAATTTAGTAAGATGTGCCACAACAGTTTCAGATTCATAGCCATAAAAAGGATTAGATTCAACCAAAGTAATTAACTCAGGATCAATAGAGAAATCATAATCCTTATCAGTAATAAAGATAGGTGAAGCAGCAAAAGCAGGGTCATATTTCATTCTAGCATTCAAGGATTTTTCTTTAAGCTTAGCTAACAGTTTCTTAAGATCAGATCTATCATTGCAAGCTAAAAAGTCTCTAGCAGTTTCTTCATCCATAACATAACCCTCAGGCACAACAGGCAATTCATATCTACGGGGAGAATCGTCATCATCACTTTCATCAATATTATCAGTTTCAATAATTTCATTCTCTCTAACCCGAGCAAGTTGTTCATCAAGAAATTCACCTAGTGGCACAGTAGAATCAAGCATAGAAGTAGTTTCATCATAAGCATCATGCATAGCAGAAGTGGCATCATCAATAACATGCAACCTATCAGAATCAATAGCATGTGTAGGTGTCGCAAGTTTAGTCAAAACAGAAGGTGAATCAAGTGCAGAGCTAGATGGCAGTTCCTTACCTCCCCTCGTAGTTGAGGGAAAAGTATTGGTTCTTTGATCCTTCAAGTTCTTCATAGTGATAAGCAGATATAAATCCCAAGTGACTCAAAGAATAGAGCTATGCTCCCCGAAAACGGCACTAGAAAATAGTCTTGATAACCCACAAGTATAGGGGGTCGCAACAGTTTTCGAGGGTAGAGTATTCAACACAAATTTATTGATTCAACACAAGGGGAGCCAAAGAATATTCTCAAGTATTAGCAGCTGAGTTGTCAATTCAACCACACCTGGAAACTTAATATCTACAACAAAGTATTTAGTAGCAAAGTAATATGATAGTAGTGGTAACAGTGGTAAAAGTAATGGTAGCAGTTTTGGTTTTATAGTGATTGTAACAATAGCAACGGAAAAGTAAATAAGCGAAGAACAATATATGAAAAGCTTGTCGGCAACGGATCAGTGATGGATAATTATGTCGGATGCGATCAATCATGCAACAGTTATAACATAGGGTGACACAGAACTAGCTCCAGTCCATCAATGTAATGTAGGCATGTATTCCGAATATAGTCATACATGCTTATGGAAAAGAACTTGCATGACATCTTTTGTCCTACCCTCCCGTGGCAGCGGGGTCCTATTGTAAACTAAGGGATAATAAGGCCTCCTTTTAACAGAGTACCGAACCAAAGCATTAACACATAGTGAATACATGAACTCCTCAAACTACGGTCATCACTGGTAAGTATCCTGATTATTGTCACTTCGGGGTTAACGGATCATAACACATAATAGGTGACTATAGACTTGCAAGATAGGATCAAGAACTCACATATATTCATGAAAACATAATAGGTTCATATCTGAATTCATGGCACTCGGGCCCTAGTGACAAGCATTAAGCATAGCAAAGTCATAGCAACATCAATCTCAGAACATAGTGGATACTAGGGATCAAACCCTAACAAAACTAACTCAATTACATGATAAATCTCATCCAACCCATCACCGTCCAACAAGGCTATGATGGAATTACTCACGCACGGCGGTGTGCATCATGAAATTGGTGATGGAGGAAGGTTGATGATGACGATGGCGACGGATTCCCCTCTCCGGAGCCTCGAATGGACTCCAGATCAACCCTCCCGAGAGAGATTAGGGCTTGGCGGTGGCTCCATATCGTAAGACGTGATGAATCCTTCTCTCTTATTTTTTTCTCCCCGAACATGAATATATGGAGTTGGAGTTGAGGTCGGTGGAGCACCAGGGGGCCCACGAGGCAAGGGGGCACCCAGGGGGGTAGGCGCGCCCCCACCCTCGTGGACAGGGTGTGGGCCCCTGTCCTTGATTCTTTTGCCAGTATTTTTTATATATTCCAAAAATAATCTCCGTTGATTTTCAGGTCATTCCAATAACTTTTATTTCTGCACAAAAATAACACCATGGCAATTTTGATGAAAACAGTGTCAGTCCGGGTTAGTTCCATTCAAATCAGGCAAGTTAGAGTCCAAAACAAGGGCAAAAGTGTTTGGAAAAGTAGATGCGATGGAGACGTGTCAACCGGAAAGTCTCTTTACTCGTTTGTAATGCATCATCCCGCAACTAACTCATTACTTACATTGCTTGCAAGGCTTATAGTGATGTGCATTACCGAGAGGGCCCAGAGATACCTCTCCGACAATCGGAGTGACAAATCCTAATCTCGATCTATGCCAATTCAAAAAACACCATCGGAGACACCTGTAGAGCATCTTTATAATCACCCAGTTACGTTGTGACGTTTGATAGCACACTAAGTGTTCCTCCGGTATTCTGGAGTTGCATAATCTCATAGTATTAGGAACATGTATAAGTCATGAAGAAAGCAATAGCAATAAACTAAATGATCAAAGTGCTAAGCTAACGGATGGGTCTTGTCCATCACATCATTCTCTAATGATGTGACCCCATTCATCAAATGACAACACATGTCTATGGCGAGGAAACTTAACCATCTTTGATTAACGAGCTAGTCTAGTAGAGGCATACTAGGGACACTCTGTTTGTCTATGTATTCACACATGTACTAAGTTTCCGGTTAATACAATTCTAGCATGAATAATAAAAATTTATCATGATATAAGGAAATATAAATAACAACTTTATTATTGCCTCTAGGGCATATTTCCTTCAGTCTCCCACTTGCACTAGAGTCAGTAGTCTAGATTACATAGTAATGATTCTAACACCCATGGAGTCTTGGTGTTGATCATGTTTTGCTCGTGAGAGAGGCTTAGTCAACGGGTCTGCAACATACAGATCTGTATGTATCTTGCAAATCTCTATGTCTCCCTCCTTGACTTGATCGCGGATGGAATTGAAGCATCTCTTGATGTGCTTGGTTCTCTTGTGAAATCTGGATTCCATTGCCAAGACAATTGCACGAGTATTGTCACAAAAGATTTTCATTGGACCCGATGCACTAGGTATGACACCTAGATCGGATATGAACTCCTTCATCCAGACTCCTTCATTTGCTGCTTTCGAAGCAGCTATGTACTCCGCTTCACACGTAGATCCCATCTCGACGCTATGTTTGGAACTGCACCAAATGACAGCTCCACCATTCAATATAAACACGTATCTGGTTTGTGACTTAGAGTCATCCGGATCAGTGTCAAAGCTTGCATCGACGTAACCATTTACGACGAGCTCTTTGTCACCTCCGTAAATGAGAAACATATCCTTAGTCCTTTTCAGGTATTTCAGGATGTTCTTGACCACTGTCCAGTGATCCACTCCTGGATTACTTTGGTACCTCCCTGCTAAACTTATAGCAAGGCACACATCAGGTCTGGTACACAACATTGCATACATGATATAACCTATGGCTGAAGCATAAGGAATGACCTTCATTTTCTCGCTATCTTCTGTAGTGGTCGGGAATTGAGTCTGACTCAACTTCACACCTTGCAATACTGGCAAGAACCCTTTCTTTGCTTGATCCATTTTGAACTTCTTCAAAACTTTATCAAGGTATGTGCTTTGTGAAAGTCCAATTAAGCGTCTTGATCTATCTCTATAGATCTTGATGCCCAATATATAAGCAGCTTCACCGAGGTCTTTCATTGAAAAATTCTTATTCAAATATCCTTTTATGCTATTCAGAAATTCAGTATCATTTCCGATCAACAATATGTCATCTACATATAATATAAGAAATGCTACAGAGCTCCCACTCACTTTCTTGTAAATACAGGCTTCTCCAAAAGTCTGTATAAAACCATATGCTTTGATCACACTATCAAAACGTATATTCCAACTCCGAGATGCTTGCACCAGTCCATAAATGGATCGCTGGAGCTTGCACACTTTGTTAACACATTTTGGATCGACAAAACCTTCTGGTTGCATCATATACAACTCTTCTTTAAGATATCCATTAAGGAATGCAGTTTTGACATCCATTTGCCAAATTTCATAATCATAAAATGTGGCAATTGCTAACATGATTCGGATGGACTTAAGCATCACTACGGGTGAGAAGGTCTCATCGTAGTCAACTCCTTGAACTTGTCGAAAACCTTTCGCAACAAGTCAAGCTTTGTAGAAAGTAACATTACCGTCAGCGTGAGTCTTCTTCTTGAAGATCCATTTATTCTCTATGGCTTGCCGATCATCGAGCAAGTCAACCAAAGTCCATACTTTGTTCTCATACATGGATCCCATCTCAGATTTCATGGCCTCAAGCCATTTCGCGGAATCTGGGCTCATCATCGCTTCCTCATAGTTCGTAGGTTCATCATGGTCAAGTAACATGACCTCCAGAATAGGATTACCGTACCACTCTGGTGCTGATCTTACTCTGGTTGACCTACGAGGTTCGGTAGTAACTTGATCAGATGTTTCATGATCATCATCATTAGCTTCCTCACTAATTGGTGTAGGAATCACTGGAACTGATTTCTGTGATGAACTACTTTCCAATAAAGGAGCAGGTACAATTACCTCATCAAGTTCTACTTTCCTCCCACTCACTTCTTTCGAGAGAAACTCCTTCTCTAGAAAGGATCCATTCTTTGCAACAAATATCTTTCCTTCGGATTTGTGATAGAAGGTGTACCCAACAGTTTCCTTTGGATATCCTATGAAGACACATTTCTCCGATTTGGGTTCGAGCTTATCAGGTTGAAGCTTTTTCACATAAGCATCGCAGCCCCAAACTTTAAGAAATGACAACTTGGGTTTCTTGCCAAACCACAGTTCATATGGTGTCGTCTCAACGGATTTAGATGGTGCCCTATACGTGAATGCAGCCGTCTATAAAGCATAACCCCAAAACGATAGCGGTAAATCAGTAAGAGACATCATAGATCGCACGATATCTAATAAAGTATGATTACGACGTTTGGACACACCATTACACTGTGGTGTTCCGGGTGGCGTGAGATGCGAAACCATTCCACATTGTTTCAAATGAAGACCAAACTGTAACTCAAAATATTCACCTCCACGATCAGATCGTAGAAACTTTATTTTCTTGTTACGATGATTTTCCACTTCACTCTGAAATTCTTTGAACTTTTCAAATGTTTCAGACTTATGTTTCATCAAGTAGGTATAACCATATCTGCTCAAATCATTTGTGAAGGTCAGAAAATAACGATACCCACCGCGAGCATCAACACTCATCGGTCCGCATACACTAGTATGTATTATTTCCAATAAGTCTGTTGCTCGCTCCATTGTTCCAGAGAACGAATTCTTAGTCATCTTGCCCATGAGGCATGGTTCGCAAGCATCAAGTGATTCATAATCAAGTGATTCCAAAAGCCCATCAGCATGGAGTTTCTTCATGCGCTTTACACCAATATGACCTAAACGGTAGTGCCACAAATAAGTTGCACTATCATTATTAAACTTATATCTTTTGGCTTCAATACTATGAATATGTGTATCACTACTATCGAGATTTAGTAAAAACAGACCACTCATCAAGGGTGCATGACCATAAAAGATATTACTCATATAAATAGAACAACCATTATTCTCTGATTTAAATGAATAACAGTCTCGCATCAAACAAGATCCAGATATAATGTTCATGCTTAATGCTGGCACCAAATAACAATTATTCAGGTCTAAAACTAATCCCGAAGGTAGATGTAGAGGTAGCATGCCGACGGCGATCACATCGACTTTGGAACCATTTCCCACGCGCATCGTCACCTCGTCCTTAGCCAATCTTCGCTTAATACGTAGTCCCTGTTTCAGGTTGCAAATATGAGCAACAAAACCAGTATCAAATACCCAGGCACTACTGCGAGCATTAGTAAGGTACACATCAATAACATGTATATCAAATATACCTTTCACTTTGTCATCCTTCTTATCCGCCAAATACGCTGAGCAGTTCCGCTTCCAGTGACCAGTCCCTTTGCAGTAGAAGCACTCAGTCTCAGGCTTAGGTCCAGACTTGGGCTTCTTCACTTGAGCAGCAACTTGCTTGCTGTTCTTCTTGAAGTTCCCCTTCTTCCCTTTGCCATTCTTCTTGAAACTAGTGGTCTTATTGACCATCAACACTTGATGCTCCTTCTTGATTTCTACCTTCCCAGCCTTTAGCATTGCGAAGAGCTCGGGAATTGTCTAATCCATCCCTTGCATATTATACTTCATCACGAAGCTTTTGTAGCTTGGTGGCAGGGATTGAAGAACTCTGTCAATGACACTATCAACCGGAAGATTAACTCCCAGCTGAGTCAAGTGATTGTGGTACCCAGACATTCTGAGTATATGCTCACTGACATAACTAGTCTCCTCCATTTTGCAGCTGTAGAACTTATTGGAGACTTCATATCTCTCAATCCGGGCAATTTCTTGAAATATTAAATTTAACTCCTCGAACATCTCATATGCTCCATGATGTTCAAAAGGTTGTTGAAGTCCCGGTACTAAGCCATAAAGCATGGCACACTGAACTATCGAGTAGTCATCAGCTTTGCTCTACCAGGTGTTCATAACATCTGGAGTTGCTCCTGCAGCGGGTTTGGCACCTAGCGGTGCTTCTCGGACGTAATTCTTCTATGCAGCAATGAGGATAATCCTCAAGTTACAGACCCAGTCTGTGTAGTTGCTACCATCATCTTTCAACTTAGCTTTCTCTAGGAACGCATTAAAATTCAACGAAACAGTAGCATGGGCCATTAATCTACAACAACATAGACATGCAAAATACTATTAGGTACTAAGTTCATGATAAATTAAAGTTCCATTAATCATATTACTTAAGAACTCCCACTTATATAGACATCCCTCTAATCATCTAAGTGATCACGTGATCCATATCGACTAAACCATGCATGTCCGATCATCACGTGAGATGGAGTAGTTTTCAATGGTGAACATAACTATGTTGATCATATCTACTATATGATTCACGCTCGACCTTTCGGTCTCAGTGTTGCGAGGCCATATCTGCATATGCTAGGTTCGTCAAGTTTAACCCGAGTATTCTACGTGTGCAAAACTGGCTTGCACCTGTTGTAAGTGAACGTAGATCTTATCACACCCGATCATCACGTGGTGTCTCGGCACGGTGAACTGTCGCAACGGTGCATACTCAGGGAGAACACTTGTACCTTGAAATTTAGTGAGAGATCATCTTATAATGCTACCGCCGTACTAAGCAAAATAAGATGCATAAAAAGATAAACATCACATGTAATCAAATAAGTGATATGATATGGTCATCATCATCTTGTGCCTTTGATCTCCATCTCCAAAGCATCATCATGATCACCATCGTCACCGGCTTGACACCTTGATCTCCATCGAAGCATCATTGTCGTATCGCCAACTATTGCTTCTATGACTATCGCTACTGTTTAGTGATAAAGTAAAGCAATTACATGGCGATTGCATTTCATACAATAAAGCGACAACCATATGGCTCCTACCAGTTGCCGATAACTATTACAAAACATGATCATCTCATACAACAAATTATATATCATCACATCTTGACCATATCACATCACAGCAAGCCCTGCAAAAACAAGTCAGACGTCCTCTACTTTTTTGTTGCAAGTTTTACGTGGCTGCTACGGGCTCCTAGCAAGAATTGTTCTTACCTACGCATCAAAACCACAACGATTTTTCATCAAGTGTGCTATTTTAACCTTCAACAAGGACCGGCCGTAGTCAAACTTGATTCAACTAAAGTTGGCAAAACAGTGAATGCGGTCACTTGTGTGCGAAGCACGTCGGTAGAACCAATCTCGTGAATGCGGTCATGTAATGTCGGTCCGGGCCGCTTCATCCAACAATATCGTCGAATCAAAGTAAGACGTTGGTGGTAAGCAGTATGACTATTATTGCCCACAACTCATTGTGTTCTACTCATGCATATATCATCTACGCATAGACCTGGCTTGGATGCCACTGTTGGGGAACGTAGTATTTCAAAAAATTCCTACGATCACGCAAGATCTATCTAGGAGAAGCATAGCAACGATCGGGGAGAGTGTGTCTACGTACCCTCGTAGACCGAAAGCGGAAGCGTTTAGTAACGCGGTTGATGTAGTCGAACGTCTTCCAGATCCAACCGATCAAGTACCGAACGCACGGCACCTCGGCGATCTACACACGTTCAGCTCGGTGACGTCCCTCGAACTCTAGATCCAGCTGGGGCCGAGGGAGAGTTTCGTCAGCACGACGGCGTGGTGACGGTGATGATGAAGTTACCGACGCGGGGCTTCGCCTAAACACTACGATAATATGACCGAGGTGGAAAACCGTGGAGGGGGGCACCGCACACGGCTAAGAAATCAACTTGTGTGTCTATGGGGTGCCCCCTCCCATGTATATAAAGGAGGGGAGCAGGGGGTCGGCCGGCCTCAAGGGGCGCGCCCAAGGGGAGGAATCCTACTCCTACTAGGAGTAGGTTCCCCCCTTTCCTAGTCCAACAAGGAGGGGAAGGAAGGAGGAAGGGGAGAGAAGAAAGGAGGGGGGCGCGCCCCCACACCTTGTCCAATTCGGACTAGGGGTGCCACCTCCTGGCCGGCCCTCTGTCCTTTAAGGCCCATGGTGGCCCATTAACTTCCCGAGGGGGGGGGTCCGGTAAACCTCCGGCACTCCGGTTTTATCCGAAACTCTTCGGAACACTTCCGGTGTCTGAACAACATGGTCCAATATAACAATCTTTATGTCTCGACCATTTCGAGACTCCTCTTCATGTCCGTGATCTCATCCGTGACTCCAAACAACCTTCGGTACATCAAATCATATAAACTCATAATACCAATAGTCATCGAACGTTAAGCGTGCGGACCCTACGGGTTCGAGAACTATGTAGACATGACCGAGACACTTCTCCGGTCAATAACCAACAGCAGAACCTGGATGCTCATATTGGTTCCTACATATTCTACGAAGATCTTTATCGGTCAAACCGCACAACAACATGCGTTGTTCCCTTTGTCATCCGTATGTTACTTGCCCAAGATTCGATCGTCGGTATCATCATACCTAGTTCAATCTCGTTACCGGCAAGTCTCTTTACTCGTTCCGTAATGCATCATCCCGCAAATAACTCATTACTTACATTGCTTGCAAGGCTTATAGTGATGTGCATTACCGAGAGGGCCCAGAGATACCTCTCCGACAATCGGAGTGACAAATCCTAATCTCGATCTATGCCAACTCAACAAACACCATCGGAGACACCTGTAGAGCATCTTTATAATCACCCAGTTACGTTGTGACGTTTGATAGCACACTAAGTGTTCCTCCGGTATTCGGGAGTTGCATAATCTCATAGTCATAGGAACATGTATAAGTCATGAAGAAAGCAATAGCAATAAACTAAACGATCAAAGTGCTAAGCTAACGGATGGGTCTTGTCCATAACATCATTCTCTAATGATGTGACCCCGTTCATCAAATGACAACACATGTCTATGGCGAGGAAACTTAACCATCTTTCATTAATGAGCTAGTCTAGTAGAGGCATACTAGGGACACTCTGTTTGTCTATGTATTCACACATGTACTAAGTTTCTGGTTAATACAATTCTATCATGAATAATAAACATTTATCATGATATAAGGAAATATAAATAACAACTTTATTATTGCCTCTAGAGCATATTTCCTTCAAGCTGACGGCAAAGACCATCTTTGTCGTCCGCTAGCAGACGACAAAGAATGGACTGATGGAAAATTCTCTCATTCCTGTAGTGATAAGCATTTCTTGAAGTCCATGTGTTGGTTTCAAAGAGTTTATGTGATGACCAAAGTGTTATTCAAGGATATCCAAAGATTGGTCATGTAGAATACATGATACACGGTTGATCAAGACCAAGTCAAAGAGTGAATCAAGTTGATCAACACACAAAGCGTACAAGATGTACCGAGAGGGATCGAGTGATCCCATGGTATGGTAAGCATTATCCACTACGCTTTGTGTACTAACCCATGGTCTACGTGAGAGTTCTATGTTGCTAAGAAGTTGGAGCATGACTATTATTGATTGTCTTCCCTTGTGTGAAGGTCGGAGGCGTGCGATGGTTAACTCCTACCAACCTCCCCCTAGGGGCATGCGTAGTAGTACTTTGCTTCGAGGGCTAATAGACTTCCGTAATAAGTATGTGAGGTCTTTATGACTAATGTGAGTCCATGTATTATACGCACTCTCAACTTTCGCAATTTGCTAGCCTCTTCGGTACCGTGTATTGCCCTTTCTCACCTCGATAGTCGGTGCAAACTTCGACGGGCGTCCAAACCCCGTGATATGATACGCTCTATCACACATAAGCCTCCTTATATCTTCCTCAAAACAGCCACCATACCTACCTATCATGGCATTTTCATAGCCATTCCGAGATAACTTCCACCGTTCCGTTTATTATGACACACATCATCATTGTCATATTGCTTGCATGCTCATATACCTGACATAGTATTTGTGACTCAGCCACCGTTCATCATTGTTATACATGTTATGCTAGCATCATTGCACATCTTGGTACACTGCCAGAGGCATCCATATAGAGTCATATGTTTCAGTTTTATCGAGTTGTAATATTGAGTTGTAAGTAAATAGAAGTGTGATGATCATCATTATTACAACATTGTCCTGGTGAAAAAAAAGGAAAAGAGGCCAAAAATAGCCTAACAAAAAAATTAGAGAAAAAGAGAGAAGGGACAATGTTACTATCCTTTTCCACACTTGTGCTTCAAAGTAGCACCATATTTTTTATATAGAGAGTGTCCTATGTTGTCACAATCATATACTTATGGGAATTTTTCATTATAGAACTTGACTTGTATAACAATGATGAACGGTGCCTGAACTTCTGAGGAGGTTTGACCTCCTCGTAATCCTCGGATGCTGGCCTTTTCCATCATTCGGTGGAGAGCGCCTCACTCCCCTCCTTTTCCTCCTCCCAGTCATTGTCGGAAGAAGAGTTTTGATGGTGCGTCCGAGGTACTTTCTTCGAAGACTAGGTTATTTGTCATGTTCTTCCTTTCCTTCGCCCGAACGTTCCCGGATTCGAAGGGGGAGCTCGGATGACCCTGTATCGTAACGTCTGAAGTATCTCCTAGGGCAGATAGGTTCTTCGTCCAGTTCTTCCTTTCCCCTTCCTTTGTTTTGGCTGGAACATTTTTACAGGAGTTGAGAGCATTTTTTGACAGTTCTGAATATTTTTGAGATTTTAAACATTCTTCATTTTTTTTTGAAATTGTGAATATTTTTAACGCAAATATTTACTTGAAATTCAGATGTTTTTTCAAACAATTTTTGAAAAAATATAAAAATAATAATAATGAGGATGAGAAACTTCTAGAAGTTTCAAGAAGTAGGAAAATCGAGAACAAAATCTACTAAATAGACCGGGCTCATCCACTCGGCTCCATACGATAGCTCGACAGTTTGCTGCATCGAGTAGCAAATAGGAGATGCTACATCCTAGTCACCCATGTTGTGCAGTGCCAAACAACCAATTGTCCACCTTTTTAGTTAATCTTTTATCTTTTCCTTTTTTAACCACTCATTTATAATGAAATTTGAAAAGGTCTCACAATTTTTTTGATTTTTTTGCGATTTTGAAATTTTTTTGTTAATTTGCAAAATGTTCCAAATTAAAAAATATAAAAGGTTCACGATTTTTTCAAAAACTTTATGAACTTATAATTATGTTGATTAATTTTACAAAATATTCTCAAATTTCAAAAAATAAATAATCAAAATTTACGTCTGTGGATTGAAAAAAAAAATGCTCATATACAGACATAGCAAACGATTGATCACAAAGTTCATATCATAACAATAGTTCTTTATCCCAATAAGGAATGAAAGCGTATTCGCTTGAAATGAGAGAAAGAAAAGTTTTGTAAAAGAAAATAGATAAAGACAGGGAACGTGCTAGGGGTGACGTAAATCACCCTACATAATGACATTTTCTCCTCTCTTAGAATAGGCAATTTCCAAAAAAAACATGAGAAATATTGTATTTTTAAATAGATTACTTTAAAAACATCTGGAATATTATTTGAAATATATGCAAATTTTTGATAATTTTGAAGTAGTTTCACGGAAGTTGAGAACATTTTTAGTAAATTCTGAATATTTAAAATTCTTACATTTATTTTATTTTTCGATTTTTTGGCATAAATATAAAAATAATAGTAATAAGGACGAGAACCTTCTAGTAGGTTCAAGAAGTAGGAAATTTGGGGAACATAATCTACTAAATGGGTGGGCCTCATCCACTCGGCTCTGTGAAAATTGGTCGACAGTTTGATACAACGAGTGGCAAATAAGAAATGGCACACCTATTCACCGTGTTTTTTTCTGGGAAACCTAGGCCCATTGCTCTGAAGTGCCAAGAAATCCGTGCACCCCACCGGGCGGTTTGGGCTTCCCATGTTTGGGGCACAGGGCGCCATTATAATTTCTGTTTTTTCCTCTCTTTTTAACATTTTATCTTCGATTTTCACTGAAATTCAAAAAATGTTGTGAAAATTGCAATTTTTCAACCATTTGAAAACTGTTCAAGATTTTTAAAAATGCTTTGATATCTAAAAACGTTCAAGAATTTTAATAAAATCATGAATTTAAAAAAAATATTATATAACTTTTTTAAATGTCGAATTTCAAAAATTATTCAGAATCTATGTTTGTGGATTTCAGAATTGCTCCTGACATACAAAAAGGGTCAGAAAATGTTCATGTATGTGAAGAATGTTTTCCAATCTTGAAATCATTTCGAAGATTATTTTTATCAGTAATTTGTGTATATATTCCTGCATTTTTTCAAATATTTTAATTTTAAAATATATTCATGAATTTTGGAATTATTCCGTTATTTGTAAAAAATCACAAGTTTACAGTTGGAAGAAACAAAAAGGAAATAAGAAATCCGGAAGGAAACAGGTAAAAACCATAATTAAAACACCAAAACAATTGATTAGGTTCCTGAGGCTTCTCAACACCGGTTTTTTGGACTGGACCGGGAGCTTAGGAGGTAATTGTTTTGTGGACTTACAACGCATTAATGCCTCAGACTATCTTCTGATCAGAAAGGACAGGTTCGGAAAAGAAAAACCATCCTTCGGCTGCCAACACCGACGAGCTGGATCTTAGATCCAGAGTAAGTGCAACCTGAATGTAATAATCTTGTTGCCGAAGACCAGAATGAGGGGTGGGGATGTAAAATGTTAGCGACCCTGACGGCGCGGACCCACATGCCAGCAGGCCACACCAGAAAGAGGCGCGGCCCAGCCGCGCCAGGAAGCCCAACACCAAGTACACGGGCCCAGAGTGGGCCACGGCCAAGCCACGCTCTACTTAACCTGACGGCGACGAGGGAAACGGCATCCAGTGGATCAGGAACGACCTGGCGGCGGCTCCATTTCCCCTTTCGAACCCTAGTTCCTCCATTCGAGCTCCGCTCCTGTAATCGCCTGTAATTGCTACTACTTCAGAGAGCATAATAGATCGATTCCCCTACCTTGATCCTATCATCTGGTATCAGAGCCACCAACCACCACCCTCCCCGCTCTGCCCTGGCGCATCTCATCGAGACGCGTGGTCTCCGCCAAGCCCGTGAAGCCATGGATCCCAGTGTCTCTGCCTTCCTCACCCGCTTCGAGACCAAGATCGAGGCCGCGATTGACGGCCTCACCAAGGTGCAGCACAACACCGCGACGAAGATCGATGATCTGCTCAGCTGGCGCCCCGATCTCGAGCGACGCGTCGCAGATCTCAGCGATGTCGTGGCTGCTCTTCAAGCGGCGCCGCAACCACCTCTGATGGAGCCAGAGGACCAGCAACCGCAGCCGCCGGGCGACCACATCGGCACCTCGGCAGGCGCGGCCGGCAACACCCAGGGGCCCCATGGCCACGGCGTCACCATCAATCCTCGGGGGTCCTCGGCGGTGCCAATTCCGGCGCCGCCGCCGCCCCCGGCATCTGGTCAGTACGACTCCTTGATCCCTTCGTCTGTGGCTCTGTCGCCTTTTTCTCATGCAAGTCAGCTGCTCTCTGGCCTGGGTCAGGCGCACGCATCGATCACTTTTCCTCAATTTACAGGCGAAAACCCAAACCTCTGGAAAACATTGTGTGAACAATACTTTCAGATGTTTGGAATTCTGCCTTCGTTCTGGGTGCCTATGGCAGCCCTCAATTTTTCCGAGTCGGCTTCGATTTGGCTTCAGTCCATTCAAAAACGGCTCGATGAGCTAGATTGGGAGTCCTTCACATATCTTTTGTGCACACGCTTCGGGCGAGATCGACATCAGATGTTGATCCGACAGTTTTATACTGTCCGCCAAACCACCACTGTTGCGAATTACATTGAACAATTTGAACTGACTATTAACCATTTGAGCTCATATTCGGATTCGATTCACCCATTCTATTTTCTCCCCCGTTTTGTCGAGGGCTTGCGGAAGGATATTCGCGCTGTCGTGCTGGTCCAGCGGCCACCTGATCTGGACACGGCGTGCGCGCTCGCGTTGCTGCAAGAGGAAGTAGCAGAAGGCGCGTTCGGGTCTCTTCCGCGACCACCAGAGCCGGGAGTGCGCACGGCCCTGCCCCTCCCGCCGCCACCAACACCTCCAACACGCCCTGTAACTGCTGCTCCCGCAGCGGATCGACGGGGGATCGAATCGGCACGCGCCGATACGGCGAAACTCAAGACCCAGCGCGACTACCGACGAGCGCGCGGGCTATGTTTCAAGTGCGGCGAGCGTTGGGGACACGATCACGTGTGCCCCACATCCGTGCAGCTCCACGTTGTCGAGGAACTCCTGGAACTCTTCGGCATCGACGACAGCATCGATTCCTCTTCGGCGGCACCAACAACTGAGACAGTTATGGCGATCTCTCGCCAGGCCCTTTCCGGCGGTGTCTCCGCAAAGGCATTTCAGCCTCGAGCATGGATTCAGGGTCAGGAAGTGCTCATGCTGGTGGATTCTGGTAGCTCCACCTCTTTCATTAACCACACACTCGCCGCGAAGCTGTCAGGAGCGCGACCTCTACCACGCGCTTGCAAAGTTCGTGTTGCAGATGGGGGCGAGCTCGCATGCGTCTCTGAACTGCCAGCCTGTGCCTGGTACACTCAAGGCAGTGAATTCGTCACAGATATGAAGATTCTGGCGCTTGGCACTTACGATGCCATCTTGGGGATGGATTGGCTGGAAGCAAACAGCCCTATGAAAGTGGACTGGCGTGCCAAGCTCATTGAGATCAAAACCCCTGATGGTGTCACTCGTCTGCAAGGTCATGAAGCTCAATCTTCAGAGTGCTCTGTGATCAACGCATTGCAATTGCAGAATCTGTGCAGAACAGGGGCCATAACACATATGGTGTATGTGTGTGCACCCTCAGCGGAGGAGAACAACCCAGATGCAGTACCAGCCATTATACAGCAAGTAGTCGATGATTTCTCTGCAATATTTGGTGAACCAGTGGGACTGCCACCGCGGCGTGACTGTGACCACAAGATACCACTGATCCCAGGCGCTCAACCTGTCAACATACGGCCCTACCGCCATAAGCCTGACCATAAAGACGAGATCGACGCGCAGGTTGCAGAATTGCTGCGTCAAGGAATCATACAGAAAAGCTCCAGCCCGTTTTCCTCTCCAGTAATTTTGGTAAAAAAGAAGGATGGCACGTGGAGGATGTGCGTCGACTACAGACATTTAAATGCAATCACAACAGTGGCTAAGTTTCCAGTGCCCGTAATTGAAGAACTATTGGATGAGTTACACGGGCAGTGTGGTTCTCAAAACTGGATTTGCGGTCAGGATATCATCAAATCCGGCTGGCGCCAGGCGAGGAGTACAAGACGGCCTTCCAAACCCATTCAGGTCACTATGAATTCAAGGTGGTCTCCTTTGGGTTGGCTGGAGGCCCGACCACTTTCAACGGAGGCCTCCACACCACACTCCGACCCCTGCTCCACGACTATGTGCTACTCTTCTTCGACGACATCCTCATCTTCAGTAAAACTCTTCAAGATCACGTCAATCATCTGCGCCAAGTGTCTCAACTGCTACAGCGAGATCAATGGAAAGTTAAGCTCTCCAAGTGCGAATTCGGCCAAAAACATCTGTCCTATCTAGGCCATGTCATCAGTGAAAAAGGCGTGGCCACAGAACCCAGTAAGATTCAAGCAGTCAGCACATGGGCGACTCCAACGGACACAAAGGGAGTACGCAGTTTCTTGGGCCTGGCTGGCTATTACAGACGCTTCGTGAGAAACTTTGGTGTCATCGCACGACCCCTGTTCAACCTGTTAAAAAAGGGGGTCCCCTTTGTCTGGACCAGCAACACTGACACAGCCTTTCAGTTACTCAAGCAACAGCTAATCTCAGCTCCGGTTCTGGCCTTACCCAACTTTCAGGAGCAGTTCGTTGTGGAAACCGATGCTAGTGACAAAGGAATTGGAGCTGTTTTGCAACAGAAAGGGCACCCCATCGCTTTCATGAGCAAGGCCTTGTCACCACGTTATCAAGGGCTATCAACTTATGAAAAGGAGTTCTTGGCAGTCATTGTGGCAGTGGATCAGTGGAGACTGTACCTACAACATGCAGATTTTGTGATATATATAGACCAGAAGAGTCTAGTTCATCTAGAGCAGCAAAGACTTACCACCCCTTGGCAACAAAAAGCTTTCACTAAGCTCTTGGGCCTTCAGTACAAAATCAGATACAAAAAAGGCTTGGAAAACACGGCCGCCGATGCTCTGTCTCGTGCCAACCCTCCTGAGACACTATCTGCAGTGACAATCTGTCAACCTGCCTGGTTGGAAGACATCAGCAACAGTTATAACAGCAACCCCCAAGCCCAACGTTTGCTCGAGCAGCTCGTAGTACGGCCAGACCCAAAAGGAAGATTCGCACTGCAACAAGTCATTCTTCATTTCCGCGGGCGCATATGGCTGGGTGGATCGACAACAATGTAGCAACAGATCATCGGCGCCTTTCATGATAGTTCACTGGGGGGACACTCGGGCTACCCAGTTACATATCGCAAGATTCGACGCCTGTTCGCCTGGCCAAAAATGAAAGCTCACGTGCAACAGTATGTGCAATGCTGCCCTGTCTGCCAACAAGCAAAACCAGACAGAGCAGCATCTCCAGGTCTGTTGCAGCCTCTGCCAATTCTGAAACAATCTTGGGATATTATCACTATGGACTTTGTGGATGGGTTGCCACAATCTGGGAAGAACAACTGTCTTTGGGTCATTGTGGACAAACGAACGAGATATATTCATTTCTTGCCCCTAGCTCATCCATATACAGCATCCAAAGTGGCCCAGCTCTACATGACTCACATCTACAAGATACATGGATTACCTGGGGCAATTGTCTCGGACCGGGACCCGGTTTTCACTAGCCACTTTTGGCAGGAACTGTTCAAGTATGCAGGCACTGAACTTCGACTGAGCACAGCAAACCACCCTCAAACAGATGGCCAAACAGAGCGCCTGAATCAGTGCGTTGAAACCTTCTTACGCTGCTTCACACATGCGTGTCCGAGGCGCTGGAGTTATTGGATACCAATGGCTCAGTTTTGGTACAACTCTTCACATCACTCGGCCATCGGCATGTCACCTTTCAAAGCCATGTTTGGCCACGAGCCCAAGTTCTGAGGCATCTCGGCGCCCACATCATGCTCAGTCCCGTCCCTGTCTGCTTGGTTGGAAGAGCGCGCAGTCATGCAAGACCTGATACAACAACACCTGCATCGAGCCAAGAACTACATGAAGACACATGCTGATCAGAAGCGCTCTTTCCGTGAATTTGAGGTGGGCGATCAGGTTTATCTGAAACTTCAGCCTTACATTCAGACATCAGTTGCTCCTCGGGCAAACCACAAGCTCTCCTTCAAATTCTATGGACCGTTCGCCATCATCCAGAAGATCAACGCGGTGGCCTACAAACTACAGCTGCCACCGCAGGCCACGGTGCACCCAGTATTCCACGTGTCCCAGTTACGCCGAGCTTTGTCACCTGGTACGACAGTTCAGTCCGAACTTCCTTACAACACTAATGCTTTGGTTGTTCCTGGTGAGATCCTACAGTCTAAATGGGGACGCAAGAATGGAGACATGATCGAGCAAGTCAAGGTCCGATGGACTGGCGCCTCCAATTTGGATGACACATGGGAGGATCGGCAAGCTCTACAGGCTCGCTTTCCCCACGCAGCGGCTTGGGGACAAGCCGCCACTCAAGGAGGAGGGAATGTTAGCGACCCTGACGGCGCGGACCCACAGGCCAGCAGGCCACACCAGAAAGAGGCGCGGCTGCCCAACACCAAGTACACAGGCCCAGAGTGGGCCACGGCCAAGCCACGCTCTACTTAACCTGACGGCGACGAGGGAAACGGCATCCAGTGGATCAGGAACGACCTGGCGGCGGCTCCATTTCCCCTTTCGAACCCTAGTTCCTCCATTCGAGGTCCGCTCCTGTAATCGCCTGTAATTGCTACTACTTCAGAGAGCATAATAGATCGATTCCCCTACCTTGATCCTATCATAAAAGGCGCCGCAAGGCCCGTTTAGTTAACTCTAGTTAGCTTGATAATCCATTTTTCTAAAAAAACTGTATTAAACTGTTAGACAAATAAGTGGGCTTAAAGAGGATTTTCGCCGGGTACCCTAGAGAAAATCTGACTAATTAATTTGCCAAAGAAACACCACCATCGACAAATGATTTTTACTAGTTCCACCAAAATACTACTACTACTACGTGGTTTGTTCTTGTGCTCATTGGCAGTTCGCTTCAGTGCAGTGGCATCCGTCCGATCGAGTTAGCGAAAAATGTCGGAGCAGCTTCTGCTATGTATCATCTGAATCGCCTCTCCAGTGGCAAGAGCGGCACATGCATGATAGAGCCAGGAGCTTGGCGCGTGCACGAACATGGCGATTCGTCTGAAGTTGCAGTATTTAAATCCTTGTTTCTGCAAAAAGAAATGTAAATGGTAGAATTACATTTCTCATATCGAAGATACACACTGTCATTTTTTGGAACTACTATCGTCATACCTTTGCTCCCGTCCAACAATAAGAATCGTGAAACACTCTGTTGTATTTTGTTACTTAGATTACATGGTATGTGCATAATTGCTTTGCGGCAAAAAGTGACATGCCAATGTTTGGTGTTGTGACAAATATTGACTACTATAAGGTATTTTCATAATTGCTTTGGTGGAAAAAGGTGACATGCCGATATTGCTAATCTCACATGAAATTGACAATATTGGACAAGACTTAATATTGTTAATATTTTATTAGCCAAATAATGGTAGCAAATGCAAATCAATCGTGCTCGTAGTTTCTCAGTCCACAAATGGAGTGGAGAGATTCGGTACGTAGTAGCCCTCCTCCAGAGTGTGACCAGTACTGTGTGGCCTGTTGTCTGGCGGGCGCGTCTTTATCTTGCCCCTAGCGAGATGGCAGAACCAATTGCCCAGAGGAGATTGTAGCGGGTTGGGCGAGTAGAGAGCAATAGATTTGCTTCGCTCGTTTGTTTTTTGTTTCCGTTAGTTTTTCTTTATATTTCGAAATATTCTACTCCCTCCGTAAGTAAATATAAGAGTGTTTAGATTACTACTCTAGTGATCAAAGCTCTTATATATCTTTATAGAGGGAGTACACACATATTTTGTAAATTACTTTACTTAATTTTTGGAAAAGTTCACTCACATTAAAAATGTTCATTAATGAAAAAATTGTTTGTGCAACTTGTAATAAGTGTTCATATCATTTGAAAAGCTGTTCATCACATTTTTATGCATTTCAAAAATATGTTTCTCACATTTAGGAAAATTGCAGTATGTAATTTTTTTTGCATAACTTTGTAAAGTTGGGTAGCATTTAAAAGAAAATTTAATAACGTTATAAAAAAATTTACCCTTAAAAAATAATTCGCACATCTAAGAAAAATATTCATGGAATTTATGAAATTATTCAATTCGTGTTGAAAAAATGTTCACTGTGTATTTTAAAATTTTCAATATGCAATTGGCAAATGTTCAATGTATATTCGAAAAAAAGTTCAACATGTATTTGGAAAATATTCAACGTGTATCTGAAAAATGTTCGACCTGTATATACAAATTGTTTAAGGTACCTTTTGAGAAATGGTCAAAATGCATTCAAATAAATGTTCGACATGCATTTAAAACTCGTTCATCACGTATCTAAAATATATTCAGTATGTATACAAAAAATGTTCAATTTGTATTAAAAAAAACTTGACATGTTTTTTCAAAAATGAAGACGAGAAAATTTTAAAAATAAAGGAATAGGAAAAAGTAAAGAAAGAAGAAAATTTATATAGAAAACACACAGAAAACCCCAAAAAAAGAAGCGAAAGCTTCTAAAACAGATATGAGACCATAAAAAGCTTCTCAAAATTTACCCCACGAAGCAGGACGTGGTGTTTCTGAGCTCAAGCTCAAATGAACTCGGTGAACAATTAAATCCAAATAATTGGAAGTTTTCAAATAATTCTTTTTTTCAGAGCATTGACACATGTTTAAAGTGCACCCAAAATTTCATCATAGAATGACTTTCGTGCAAGTCATGGCAAAAAAAATTGATGCTCAATATGCGCATTATTGGGCCGGCCTGCTAGTGGGAGGGTCAAAGTTGAGTAGTCCTTCAATCTCAACAACGGGTGGAGTGAAATCCAACAAAAAAAATCAGTAACTAAAAGAATAAAAAAAAGCTTCCGCAACCTCAGATTTGGGTTTAGCATTTACCTGTTTCCTTCCATCCAACCCGGGAAGGGATGTAAAAAAATCCTTCTTCTCCTCAAAAGCTACGAGTGTTTGTTCGTCGTTTAGGCCGGTGAGTTACATTTTTGCTCATTGCAATCACCTCTCTCGGTGGGCAAAGAGATAGCCCTGGCGGTCGGTGTCAAGCCATTATGGCCTCTAACAAGAAAAACTGGGCCATCGCCCTATCTGGAAAAATAGTAATTAGATAAAAAAAATTTGAAAAGACTTTTGAAATAAAGTTCACCTTCATTGCACTTGTAAGTAAAATTCCACAAAAAGAAAAACCATGTTGACTTCTTAAAAAACAAAATTTCGATCAAAATAGCGTGAACAGTGACCTATAATAGCAAATAGATTTTGTTTTTTTCGCCCTGAAGTCAACGCTGGATTTGTGTTCGCAAAAACTTATATACAAATGGAAAAGAAAGTCAAAAAATTTCCAAAAAATTCTAATTTTTTCTTTTTACATAATAATAATAGTTATTATTCCTCATATAGGTGTATATACACCCAGGAACCCAATACTAATTCCCACCATGAGACGGCACTACTTCATTGATCGGCCTCAATTCATGCGTCGGGCTATTTTCTGACCAGAAAGCAGGTGCAGGAAAGAGAGAAAAAGCCCTCGTTCCACGGCTGCCGTCTCCGGCGAGGCGGCGGAAGACATTTGAAGTCAGTTGGAGCGAGCGCAATTTGGACGTAAGAAGCTTGCCGGTGACAAGAACGAGAACGAGGTGGCTGACAGGTTTGCCACGTACACGAGAGAAAACATGACTAATTTGCAAGAGAAGTGGAATCCCACCGTCGGCAGATGGTATTTAAGATAATATGAGTACTATCTCCGCCCCGCTTTGTCGGCCCTCTTTGTATTTTGTGCCAAAATTTAGTATATGTACTCCCTTCGTCCGTTGAAGAATGAAATCTCAATGTCGACTAGTACTTCTATCTTCGCAATGCATTTTAAAGCAGAAAAAAAATACTTCTCTATCATCACGCGGTAATCAAGACGAATAACATTCTACACACGACCTCCTAAATTTCTATATGCACTTAGGCCAACTCCATCGCGCGACCCTATCCTGTCCAGCCCCGTCCGTTTGGGGTAAAACGGATAAAGAAGGCGGCCCAACGCGCGATCGCCCGGACCCATCTTGTCCGTTTTGTATCCGGGCCGACCCATTTCGAGCGCAAACTTGCGTCGGGTTTGGGTCGCGACAGACACCAAACGGACGCGGGCCTCGTCCGCGTCGGGGCCGCGTGGCAGGCGACCACCTACCTCCCACCCGTCCACATCAATGCGCACGAGCGGGTGGCCCCACCTGTCATCCGCACGTCGAATGGTCGCCGTCCTTCTTTAAGTGCGAAGCGTGGACATGTCGTCGTCCACACTGCCCCACGCCACCCCGCGGCCTCCTCGAAACCCGACAGCCCCGAACCCTAGCCCTCCACTGTCCTCGAGCTCGCCGGCCAGCCACCTCGCCATGGGCTTCTGAAACCGCAAGGGGAAGCACGACCGTGAGGCCGGCTCCTCCTCGGAGCGCCGTCGCGGCTCCTTGAAGAAGGAGGAGCCCGCGTCTCCGCCGTGCTCCTCCCGTCGAGCCCCCGCGCCGGCCCCCTTCACCATCAACCCTAGGCCCGTCGGCGAGCGCGACCGGTAGTACCTCGCAGTGAACGTATGCCGGAGGTACTGGGAGACGAGGACGCCAGTCCCGTGGAGCGACGTCCACCTCCCCAACGGCTGGCACCTCAGCGCCGACCGGATCCCGATCCTGCCTATGCCGGCGAGCGGCCGCGCGCGCCGCAACGAGATCGAGCGCCGCCGCCGCCTCCTCCCCGACGACCTGTACCATGACGCCAGGTACGCTCCGGATTCCTCCCTCTGGGACACGTGGCTCCGGGACGAGCACGACACGCGCCGCGCTTCATACTTCGCTGGCACGGTGTCGGGGCCGCGGCGGCCACGTCGAGAGGTGCGCGGCCTCATGCCCACGTCGTCGCCTTCCCCGTCTCCGTCACCACCTCCACGTCCTCGCATGACAGCCGAGGAGGAGGCCCGGCTCGTGCAACGTGTCATGGATGACTTCATGTACACCCACGACGAGCGCCAATGGGACGGCTTGGAGGAGATGATGGCACTCTCTGCCGCCGGTGACGTCGCCTTCCCCGAGCTGCAAATGGTGGAGGAGAGGAGGGAGGAGCCGATGGCCGCGTTCCACCCGGGCCTGCTGGGCCAGGGGTGGGGCTGGTCCTGCACTGCTCTGGAGATGGCCGCCGCCGTGGGTGTCAACTAGTGCGCCACTCCGCCGCGGTCACCGGAGCGGGAGGCGTCGCCACGGGAGGAGGTCGTGCAGGCACCTCCCGCCGTCCAGCCCGCCCTCGTCTACCACGCACCGCCGACCCACCTCTGGACGCCGCCGGCCTACGTGGACCTCGTCAGCGACGACGACGACGCCGACGGCCACTGAAGATGGCGACGACATCGACAGGCACGGGCACGAGCGCGCTGGCGGCAGCCTTTTTTTTCTTTTTATGTTTAATTATGTCAAGTTGGATGTGAAACTGGGCCGTTTTGTGGCCATGGACCCTAAATTAAGTTTAAAATTTTTTAAACTGCGTTTATTTACCTTTTTAAGTCATTTTGTTTAAGTTTTTATGTTTTTTTGAACACATCCGACACGGACAAGTTTTGGGGTGCAGCCGCGCGGTGGGCGCACGCACGACCCAACGGACAGAGGCGGACACGGGCGAACCCATCAGCGCCCCAAAGGGACAAAATCCGGTCAAAATGAACGTCCGTTTGAGGTCGCGCTGTGGAGTTGGCCTTAGCTCATTGGTGGTCGGGTAATTAAGAATGAGAGAGGTGTCGGAGTAATGGGCCACGGGTAGGCTAACCCGACGCCCATAGCCTTTCGAGACATCGGGGCTGACCACGCCCCTTAGGATGCCAAGGTAAAGAGCCACCTTCTGGAAGCCGGCTGGAGAAATAGCCGGCTGCCCGTAGACGGCCCAGTCCAGAAGGCGAGGTCGAGACAAGCCGACTCCTGTCAGGCGGCTTTCAGAGAAGCCGGCTCCGAGGAGTCGGCTCGCAGCCCCTTCGAAACCCGTGCCCGCATCAAGGGGGACGGGACGGGGGATGGCTACAGTGCAGCCCATCCCCTCCCCTTCCTAAGGGTTGGCGTGGCCACAGTGCGCTGTACCAACGAGGAGCCCCGCCCGGTGCGGCACTCTTGCCATGCCAGCCCTGACGTCACCATGGGCAGGCGGAGTCCTGCTCCCACGACGGCATGTCTGTATGGCCCAAGGACGACGGGCCCCACCAGTCAGCGAGAGTCCAGAAGACGGCGAAGAGCCCTACCAATCGGACCCGATGGGTGTCGGCCCCTAGGAGTCCGCCTGCTCCTCCCATGGGCCCCACGTGCCATTAACCAGACAAGACGGGGAGTGGCTACAGTAATCGCCCGCCATGACGGCGGTGCTGTAGCCATGATCCTTCGACCAAGCCTGCATCATTAGAAGCGCGGCTACAGTGATCAGCAGCCGGCAAGACCCCCAAGCGGCGGGTACGGCCTGTCGGCTCCATACCAGACTAGTCGGCGGGGCCCCCCGATCGGCGGGCCCCAGCAGTCGGCGGAGAAGTCGGCGGGCGAAGAGACTGACGGCTGGGCCTGCGCCCAGTCATATTACCCTTGTACCCCTGGGGGTAGGCCTATATAAACCCCCCAGGGCACCCATGCAAAGGGTTCGGACCCATTAGAACTAGACCAGAGATATAGGAAGGAGAAAGCTAGCCTTGCCTTCTCCTACCTCCAGCATACAGCTCGAGGAGCACCCTTGTACTCGCTTTCCCTTAGTGATCATGCGGAGACCCCGCAGAGCAGGACTAGGGGTGTTATCTCCTAGGAGAGCCCCGGACCTGGGTAAAGTACGGCGGCGTTCGTGTCTACGCCTAATCCCGCTTCCGGGCACCGGCGACGTTCTACTCGTTCCCACCATGATAAGCCATCCTTTGGCATATGTCGCACCCAACCCCCAACATTTGGCGCCCACCTTGGGGCCAGGTGCACCGTCATCCGGAGACCTGTTTTGGACGAGAACCCTTTTTCTCCCTGGCGAGCGCAACCAGCCCGGCACGCCAGATGGAGCCTGCGCCGACGAGCTGCTTGGCGCGGAAATCGCCTGCGCGGCCAATTGCCTCGCCAATCTTGTTGGCGAGGTCCGCCTCTCCGACGAGCCCGCATCCGACGCGGTCACAGGCGGCCCCAAGAGCCTCCTCGCGGGCCTCCTCGACCAACTCAACTTCGCCAGTGAGCCAGATGTGGACTTGGAGTCCGTAGGCTCCACCGACCCGATGCTGGTCGACTCCGACACCGCGTCGCTCGACGCGTTCCCCACCAACGTGGTGGTCTACGACGAGCCGCTCCCTCGCGCGGAGAGCGGCGGATGCACCGTCACGGAGGTACTTGTCATCGGTCACGGCGAGCACTCCGACGGAGGTGCTCGCGACCCGCTTGATGCGGCACTACTAGACCTAACCGCGCCCATTCCCGAAGACGCCGACGCCGAGACACTGGAGGCGCGCCGCCTTCAGCTTGTCGGAGGCGCCAAGAATCTAGCCAGCATGAGACGCCTATCGGAGGCCTATCAGCGCGAGATAAACCGCGCTGTGGGCGGCACGCCGGCTCCCGCCGGGCCCAGCCGCCTTGGCGTAGTCCAGCAGCGCGGCGTGGCCATCGCCAACCTGTTCGGGGAAGATCGCCCCGTCTACGCCACGCCAGCGGAAAACATCCGACTTGCCCAAGCGGCAGCAGACGAGCTGGACAATTTCGAGGGCGAGGAGCGTCGCCTGATGGCGGAGCGCGTTCAGCAGCTCCGCGACGCGGCTGCCGAACAGAACGAGGCCGGCTGCCGCACCGATGCGCTGCGTCGGCAGAATGACGACCTGCATCCCCGCCGAGACCAAGGCGCGACATCTCGGACGTCGACTGGTGGCGCCTGTGGAAGAAAAGACAAGGAGCCGGCTGCTAGCCGCAGTCGGACTCGTATCACCATAGAGCGTGACCAAGACGGCCGCCCAAGAGCAGTGGAACGACGGGACAACTGTCCGCCTCCTCCCCCTCGCAGGGAAAGGCGAGTCTCCCCGCCGCCTGTTGACCACCCGACACTCGGCAACCACCTTGGCCGCCGAGAGGGAGTCGGAGAGAATGATGCCCGCCACCGGATCGACCGTCTCCACCGATCCCTAGCGCTTGAAGAAGAAGATGAGTTGGGTCCGCCGTGTTTCGGCCCCCGCATTCGAGACGAGCCTTTCCCCAAAGGGTTCACACTCCCAAGAGACACGCCCAAATACACCGGCTCGGTGAAGCCGGAAGATTGGCTGGTTGACTACTCCACAGCCGTCAGCATAGCAAACGGCAACAAGCGTGTTGCCGTGAAGTATATCCCGCTCATGCTCCAGGGCACGGCCCGGACTTGGCTGAACAGCTTGAAGCCCCGCAGCATCAACAGTTGGGTCGACTTCACCGATGTCTTCGTCCGCAACTTCACCAGCACGTACAAGCGGCCTCCCAAACCTCGCCGGCTTTCCTTATGCATGCAAGGCCCCAACGAGTCAACTCGCGACTACCTCACGCGCTGGGCCGAGCTCCATAACTCCTGCGAGGGCGTGCACGAGGTGCAGGCCATCGAATACTTCATCGCCGGGTTTAGAGAGGGCACCCTCCTCAAGCACAAGCTCCTCTGCGACGAGCCAGAGACCCTCGACGAGCTGCTGATCATAGCAGACAAATATGCCTCGGCCGACTCCTCCATGAAGGCGGAGATCCAAGTTAGTGCGACTGGCAAGGTGGCTCCTCAGGCTCCTCGAACCCCGGCTGGAGACGCTAGTCGGCATCAACAACAGAACGACCACAAGCGCAAATAACAGAAGGGCGGCAAGCCCAACTGGTTGCCGGCTTTCTCATATGAGCAGACTTTGAATGCTCCCTGCAAATTCCATAGTGGTGCGAAGCCGTCCAACCACACCACTCGGAAGTGCCACTGGCTCACCAGGATCGTCAAGGAAGACGGCCTCATGCCTCCCCCGCCTGCTGGGCAGCCGCCTCCTCCCCCGCCCCAGCAGCCGGTGGTCAGACCAGTCGACACAATACAAGACGAATACCCAGAAGAGCATGGAGCCTATGTCATCTTCATCAGTGTGGCCGATGATCGATGCAGCAGGCGGCTGCAGCAACAAGAAGTAAATGCGGTAGCATCAGAGACCCCAGAGTTCATGCATTGGTCTGAAAAGCCCATCAGCTGGAGCAGAGCTGACCACCCGGAGGTGATGCCTAAGCTCGACTCCTATGCCCTAATTTTGGATGCCACCTTTGCCACGGACAAGCGAGCAGCTCGTTTCTCCCGAGTCCTGATAGACGGCGGCAGCAACATTAACATCCTATACAAGGATACCATGGAGAAATTAGGAATCAGACAGAGGCAGCTTCAGCCCAGCCGGACAGTGTTCCATGGCATAGTTCCTGGCCTTTCCTGCTCACCAATCAGCAAGATTCTGATAGACGTCCTCTTTGGAGACAAAGATCATTTCCTCCGAGAGTCAGTATGGTTTGAAGTGGTGGACCTTGAGAGCCCATACCATGCGTTACTTGGCCGGCCTGCCTTGGCCAAGTTCATGGTTGTCCCCCACTATGCCTACCTCAACATGAAGATACCGAGTTCCAAGGGGATTTTGACCATAGCTGGTGACTACAAGAAGTCGTCCGCCTGCACAGCAGAGAGCAGTCGATTGGCCGAGTCCCTCGTGATTGCAGCTGAGAAGCGGCTCCTTGACCAGGTTGTGGCGATGGCAAGCAAGCAGCCAGAAATGTCGCCCGATCCCAAGGAGTCAGAAGCTGAGGGCTCGTTCAAGCCGACCAAAGAAACAAAGAAGATACCCTTGGACTCAGAGCACCTGGAGAGGTACGCTGTCATAGGTACAAACCTCGACAGCAAATAGGAAGGCGAGCTCGTCGATTTCCTCCGTGAGAATCGGAACATCTTCGCATGGTCCCCCAAAGACATGCCAGGTGTCCCGACGGATTTCGCCGAGCACAAATTACATGTCTGGTCTGATGCCAAGCCAGTCAGGCAGCCCTTGCGCCGCCTGTCAGAAGAAAAGAGAAGAGTCGTCGGAGAAGAAATTGCCCGGCTGCTGGCAGCCGACTTCATCATGAAGGTGTTCTTTCCAGAGTGGTTGGCCAACCCGGTCCTTGTGCTAAAGAAGAACAAGCAGTGGCGTATGTGTATTGATTACACCAGCCTCAACAAAGCATGCCCCAAGGACCCGTTTGCTTTACCAAGAATCGACCAAGTAATAGACTCCACAGCCGGATGCAAATTGTTGAGTTTTTTGGATGCATATTCAGGATACCACCAGATCAAGTTGAACCCGGCTGACAGACTGAAGACCGCCTTCATCACGCCATTTGGAGCCTTCTGCGACTTGACTATGACGTTTGGCTTGAGGAATGCCGGCGCCACCTTCCAACGTTGCATGCAGAAGTGCCTCCTCAAGCAACTCGGCAGGAACGCCCACGTTTACGTGGACGATGTGGTGGTGAAGACGGAGAAGCATGGAATGCTGCTAGAAGACCTCAAGGAGACCTTTGAGAACTTGCGCCGATTTCAAATCAAGCTCAACCCCGAGAAATGTGTCTTCGGAGTACCAGTCGGCCAGCTTCTTGGCTTCCTGGTCTCCGAACGCGGCATAGAATGCAACCCCGTGAAGATCAAGGCCATTGAGAGGATGGAAGTACCCAGCCGACTGCTGGACGTACAGAAGTTCACCGGCTGTTTGGCATCCATCAGCCGATTCATCAGTCGGCTGGGCGAGAAGGCTCTCCCCCTATACCAACTCATGAAGAAGACCACTTTTTCGAGTGGAACCACAAGGCTGACGAAGCTTTTCTCCAGTTGAAGAAGATGTTGACTACTCCACCTGTCCTGGCGACTCCGACTCCTAAGGAGCCCATGCTCCTATACATCGCTGCCACCAGCCGAGTGGTCAGCACAGTCATCGTGGTAGAGCGCAAGGAGGAAGGCAAAGCCCTACCAGTCCAGAGACCGGTATATTATTTGAGTGAAGTACTGTCGACCTCCAAGCAAAACTACCCCCACTACCAGAAGATGTGCTACGGCGTGCACTTTGCCGCCAAAAAATTGAAACCATACTTTCAAGAGCATCCAATCACTGTGGTCTGCACAGCTCCACTGGCCGAGATCATCGAAAGTCGAGATGCTTCGAGCCGAGTGGCCAAATGGGCCATAGATCTGGCCCCCTACACCATCTACTACCAGCCTCGCACCGCCATCAAGTCACAAGCGCTGACCGACTTCCTCGTCGACTGGGCCGAGACCCAGTACTTGCCGCCAGCGCCCGACTCCACCCATTTGGCGGATGCATTTTGACGGCTCCAAAATGCGCACCGACTTGGGAGCCGGCATCGTCCTCACCTCTCCCAAAGGCGACAAGCTCAAATATGTGTTGCAAATCCACTTTGCCGCCTCCAACAACGTCGCCGAATACGAGGCACTCATTCACGGGCTCCGGCTTGCCAAAGAGCTCGGCATTCGCCGGATCCTGTGCTATGGGGACTCCGACTTAGTGGCCCAGCAGTCGTCGGGCGACTGGGACGCCAAAGATGCAAACATGGCGAGCTACCACTTCCTCGTACAGCAACTCAGTGGATATTTTGAGGGATGCGAGTTTCTCCATGTGCCAAGAAACGACAATGACCAAGCAGACGCCCTGGCACGAATCGGCTCCACCCGTCAAGCAATACCAACCGGTGTCGCCCTTCAGCGCCTTCTCAAACCGTCTGTCAAGCCATCACCAGAGTAAGATTCTATCTTCGTGCTGGCTCCTCCTGAAGCAGTCGGATCCGACTTGAGAGCTCAATCAGCCGGCACGGGAGTTCTGACGGACGGCCCGAGGGTCGCAGCAGTCGCACCTAGCCCGGGGACTTCAGAACCCAGCCCGGGGACTGCAGCGACTAGCCCGGGAACTTCAGAACTCGGCCTGAGGACTGCACCAATCGGCCCCGGGACTTCATCGACACAGCAAGCGGCTGCCGACTCCAACCCGCTGCCTCCCAGCCCAGCCGCCCTTGTCCAAGTTGCAGTCCTGACAGTTGCAGAAGTCACAACACCTTCATGGGCCCAGCCCATCCTCAGATTTTTGGTGAACAAAGAGCTACCAACTGATGAGATCTCGGCCCAGCAAGTGCAACGTCGGGCAGCAGCCTACACCATTGTCAACAGAGAGCTCATGAGGCGCAGTGTCACTGGTGTCTACCAGCGCTGCGTGGAGCCGGAGCAAGGCCAAGCGATTCTCGAAGACATCCATCAAGGCGAGTGTGTCCACCACGCGGCTTCAGGAGCACTCGTCGCCAAAGCCTTCCGCCATGGTTTCTTCTGGCCGACTGCTCTTGAAGACGCCAAAGAATTGGTGCAAAAATGCAAAGGGTGCTAGAAGTTTCGTTCCAAGCCACATCAGCCGGCTTCTGCGCTCAAGACTATTCCCATTGCCTGGCCCTTTGCTGTCTGGGGCCTGGACATGGTGGGACCATTCAAAACAGCGCGAGGAGGCATGACCCATCTGCTTGTCGCGGGGACAAGTTCACCAAGTGGATAGAGGCCAAACCAATCAAGAAGCTGAATGGTCCGACTGCCGTGACTTTCATCTCCGACATCACCATCAGATACGGCATACCGCATAGCATCATCACCGACAACGGCACAAACTTTGCCAAAGGCGCCTTGGCCCGTTTCTGCGCGACGCGGGGCATCAGACTGGACTTAGCATCAGTTGTCCATCCGCAGTCAAACGGACAAGTAGAGCGAGCAAACAGCCTCATCTTGTCCGGCATCAAGCCTCGACTGGTCGAGCCTCTGGAGTGTTCGGCCGGCTGTTGGCTCGACGAGCTGTCGGCCGTCCTCTGGAGCCTGCGCACAACTCCAAACAAGTCAACCGGCTTCACGCCCTTCTTCCTCGTCTACGGCGCCGAAGCCTTCATCCCAATGGACATAGAGTTCGACTCCCCTTGAGTCACCATGTACACCGAAGAGGAGGCAGAAGAAGCACGTCAAGACGGTGTCGATCTGCTGGAAGAGGGCCGGCTGTTAGCACTCAGTCGGTCCAGCATCTACCAACAGAGCCTGCGCCGATATTATAACCGGAAGGTCAAGCCGAGATCTTTCCAAGAGGGAGACCTTGTGCTCCGGCTGATCCAGCGAACAGCCAGTCAGCACAAGCTCTCAGCGCCTTGGGAAGGCCCCTTCGTCATAAGCAAAGTGCTAGGCAATGACTCCTACTACCTGATTGACACTCAGAAGCCTCGAGCATGCAAGAGGGACGACTCCATCAAGGAGACGGAACGGCCGTGGAACGCAAACCTCCTCCGAAGATTTTACAGTTAAAACAGTATGTACCACGCTTCCTTTTGTATTAAGTACGAAGACTCCGGGTCCCCCGAGACGAGCTCGGGGACTACCCTCTTTTATCTATATGATAAGAATCATGCCCATAAGTATGTTATTTTTTATGCCGCTTGGCACCGGGTCCGACTAGTCAGCCCGGGGACTTGCCGCCTTGCACTACGAAATGCTTCCTGCAGCCGGACAAGTAATGTGTGGCACCTAAGTCGTCTCCTGCCAGATGCCACAGCTCGCAGAGCGACTGGACGGTGGGCAGGAGTAAGGTAGAAAGGGTGCCCATATGAAAAATGGCTAAGGACGCAAGCATGGGCATAGTCTAAGCCGGCTTCCCGCCTCTTACGACCGACTGTTGAGCAGCCGGCTCGCCATGTTCTACTTAACCTGTCAAAGAACTCTAAACGGCTAAGTACTTGCCTTCCCAAAAGAAGCTAAGTACTTGATCTAGCAACAGTCCGTAGAGCGGCTGGCTGACTGGCAAGACGACAACCAAGGGAAGGCGGCAAAGGGGAAAAGCCAAAGAGCAACAGGCAAGAAGAGATAGAACTCAGAATGTATTTACATAGCAAAGGCCTTTGGCCAATCTTCAAACAACAGTTCAAGATACACCCCGCGGGTGGAATTGTGCAAAATTAACAAAGTTCATCGAGACCGATAAGCAGGTATAAGCAAAGGTAAAGTGGTAGCCTAGGAAGCAGCAGGCGGGCTTGGTGGAACGGTGGAATCGCCGGCGCCGGCTGGTGGAGCGGACGGCTGGGAAGTCTCCGCTTGGTTGCCTCCAGTGGTAGCCGGCTCGGTTGGGCATGGATCATTGTTGGAGGCGCGGTCGAGCTGAGGCTGGCCGTCCGCTCCGACCTCCGGCGCCTCCCCTTCGCCTTCCTCCTCCGTCCTGCCTTCTTCCTCGCCACTGGAGTCGATCACCTCCGCTGAATCCTCATCGTCAGCCGGATTCATCCCGAACCATTCCGGCGGCGCCTCGTCGCCATTCTCAGCCCACTCCGGGACGAAGACGCTGGTGTCAGTGTACTCGGCGATCGATGCCGCGCGCTTGACGAGGTCATCTTCCACGACCGCCAACTACGCCTGAGCTTCTTGATGGGGAACGTAGTAATTTCAAAAAATTTCCTACGCACACGCAAGATCATGGTGATGCATAGCAACGAGAGGGGAGAGTGTTGTCTACGTACCCTCGTAGACCGACAGTGGAAGCGTTATGACAACGCGGTTGGTGTAGTGTACGTCTTCACGGCTCGACCGATCAAGCACCGAAACTACGGCACCTCCGAGTTTTAGCACATGTTCAGCTCGATGACGATCCCCGGACTCCGATACAGCAAAGTGTCGGGGAAGAGTTCCGTCAGCACGACGGCATGGTGACGATCTTGATGTTCTACCGTCGCAGGGCTTCGCCTAAGCACCGCTACAATATTATCGAGGAGTATGGTGGAAGGGGGCACCGCACACGGCTAAGAAAACGATCACGAGGATCAACTTGTGTGTCTAGAGGTGCCCCCTGCCCCCGTATATAAAGGAGCAAGGGGGGAGGGCGGCCGGCCCTTGGGCGCGCCAAGGAGGAGGAGTCCTCCTCCTAGTAGGAGTAGGACTCCCCTCTTTCCTACTCCTACTAGGAGGGGGAAAGGAAGGGGGAGAGGGAGAAGGAAAGGGGGGCACCGCCCCTCCTCTCCTAGTCCAATTCAGACCAGAGGGGGAGGGGGCACACGGCCCATCCTGGCCGCTCCTCTCTCTCTCCACTAGGGCCCATAAGGCCCATTACTTCTCTCGGGGGGGGGGGGGTCCGGTAACCCTCCGGCACTCCGGTTTTCTCCGAAATCACCCGGAACACTTCCGGTGTCCGAATATAGCCGTCCAATATATCAATCTTTATGTCTCGACTATTTCGAGACTCCTCGTCATGTCCGTGATCACATCCGGGACTCCGAACAAACTTCGGTACATCAAAATATATAAACTCATAATGAAACTGTCATCGTAACGTTAAGCGTGCGGACCCTACGGGTTCGAGAACAATGTAGACATGACCGAGACATGTTTCCGGTCAATAACCAATAGCGGAACCTGGATGCTCATATTGGCTCCTACATATTCTACGAAGATCTTTATCGGTCAGACCGCATAACAACATACGTTGTTCCCTTTGTCATCGGTATGTTACTTGCCCGAGATTCGATCGTCGGTATTCCAATACCTAGTTCAATCTCGTTACCGGCAAGTCTCTTTACTCGTTCTGTAATACATCATCCCGCAACTAACTCATTAGTTGCAATGCTTGCAAGGCTTAAGTGATGTGCATTACCGAGAGGGCCCAGAGATACCTCTCCGACAATCGGAGTGACAAATCCTAATCTCGAAATACGCCAACCCAACATTTACTTTTGGAGACACCTGTAGAGCTCCTTTATAATCACCCAGTTACGTTGTGACGTTTGGTAGCACACAAAGTGTTCCTCCGGCAAACGGGAGTTGCATAATCTCATAGTCATAGGAACATGTATAAGTCATGAAGAAAGCAATAGCAACATACTAAACGATCGGGTGCTAAGCTAATGGAATGGGTCATGTCAATCACATCATTCTCCTAATGATGTGATCCCGTTAATCAAATGACAACACATGTCTATGGTTAGGAAACATAACCATCTTCGATTAACGAGCTAGTCAAGTAGAGGCACACTAGTGACGTTTAGTTTGTCTATGTATTCACACAAGTATTATGTTTCCGGATAATACAATTCTAGCATGAATAATAAACTTTTATCATGATATAAAGAAATAAATAATAACTTTATTATTGCCTCTAGGGCATATTTCCTTCACTTCTAGCCGGAACGTGGCTAGCTGGGCTAGACTCAGCCTAGGATACCACGCCTTACGAACTCTAAGGCCCGACGCGCTCCAGCCCGGGCCAAAGAGCCCTTCCAAGCTTCAAGGCGGCCAGCCGCTACCTCCAGCCAGTCGGCAGTCCGACTTGGGGTGCGCGGTGCATGCATGTCCGGCCACAGGGCGGCGATCGCCTGGGCATCGACACGTTGAAGCCGGCGCAACATCCAGTGGGCCGGCCGAAGACGAGCCTCAATGCTCAGGATCTGCTCGTTAAGGGTTCGGGGGGAGTCAGCGGCGATCTTCGCACCATCCGCCCTCCGCCCTTCACGATTAGCCTCGATGGCCTGGTTGGCGGCGTCCGAGTGGCCAAGGAAGAAGTCTGCCAGGACAGGAAGGCAAAGAGCCAAATTAGAGATTAGAAGCCGGCTCGACCAACAGCCCGTAGCTCAAAGAATAAAAGTGAGGAGAGGCTCACCGTCGACGAGATCCTCGATCTCATGGAAGCCGGAGGACAACATCGCCTCCTTGTCGGTCCAGGAGGAGGGCTCGGACGCGAATTCAGCAAGGAGGGCGGTCTCCTTGTCCTCCACCTCTTTCTGGGCCTTCTTGAGCAGCTCCTTCTGCTCCGCCAGCTGCGTGGCCAGCCGGTCGCGCTCCTCAGCCAGCTGGCCGCACTCCTCCTCCTTGGTGCGCAGGGCAGTGTTGGCCTCGCCCAGCTGCTGCTGCTGCAGGGCGGCGTTGGCCTCTGCAAAATAAAGAAGAGAACAAGGTGTTAGTTACCAACAAGAAAGGAAAGTCGCCGAGGAGATCCGGCCCGGCTGCTCAGCAGTCGGCCCGAATCGCGAGGACTACAGCCCGCGGGCGCGCCAGCGCGCCCCCGCGAAGAAAGAGTCACCAACAGAAAAAAAATAGTCGCCGGGGAGATCCAGCCCGACTGCTTAGCAGTCGGCCCGAATCTCGGGGACTACAACCCGCGGGTGCGACAGTGCGCCCCCGCAGAGAAGGAAGAGGACTCACTCCGGCTTTCCGACAAGTCGGAGGTCCACTTGGCCAGCTCCTCGATGTTGGCGTTGAAGGTGGTCATGCGAAGATTGTGGTAGTCCTGTGACAAAATTTCAGACAAGTATTAGTACTTGGAACTCGCCAATCAGAGTTCCGAGCCGCCTGCTCAGCAGCCCGCCCAAAACTCGGGGACTACACCCAGTGGGTGCGCTGGTGCGCCCCCACCGAGAAGGACGAGAAACAGAGACAAAGAAGAAGGGAACGTATCCGGATGGCTTCTCGCGATGCCAGATACGCCTTGGTGCAGTTCTTGATGGCATCGCCCTTGGCTCGTAGCTTGGCTTGGACGTCCAGAAGCGCCCGGTTCAGTGGGCCCGTCCCACCTCCCCGCACCCACCCAGTGGGCGCGGCGCTCGTCGCTTCGGTGTCCGGGATCGTGGAGCTCACGGCGCCGGTCTCCAGAGGGCGCGGCGCCTAAGCCGCCTTCGCGAGATGACGATGCGTTGGCGTGCCGACCTGGAGAACTAGGCCCGCCACCACCTCGTCTTCGGGTGGCGGCACCGGTGGGTCCGCCGGCTGCTCGCCTTGCGCGCTCCCAGATGACGGCGCTGGCGGCACGATCATGTCCGGCATGGCGGTGTCGCGGCCATCCTTCTCCATGACCGGCTTCTCGCCGCCGGCCTCCCTAGTCTGCGCCGTCAACTCCGGGGGTGGCGGTGCGGAGTTCAGAGGAATAACAAAAACCGCCGACTGGCGGTGCGCGGCTTCTTTAGCTCGCTTCTTCACCGCGTCGGCGGCCTCGGCCTCCGCCAGTCTCTTTTTGGCGGCGGCCTCCGCCTTCTCAGCCTCCGCCTTCTTCAGGCGGGCGGCTTCCTGCTCTTCATGCACCTCTCGTGCGTTCCGCTCTGTCGCCTCCCGGAGGTCGGTGACAGGGTCAATCCGCCGAGTGATGGAGGAAGTCTCCGCCGACCCTACGATGGAGGCGGCAGCGACCTTGTCAAGAGAGAGGGGAGCCCTGGACCCAAGGGCGACAAGCAAGCAAACTCAGACAAGATCAACGAAAGAAAAAATGAAAGCGCAAGAAAGGTAGCACTTACGCGGAGACCAGCAGCGGCTTCTTCACTTCCTTGCGGAAGCGGTGGGCCTTTGCGGCCGCCTCGTCCCGCTTGGTCGCCGCGGCCGAGCCCTTGGGCTTCTTTGGCCGGCTTTCGAACAGGCTCGGCGCGGCCCTGCGCTTCTTCGCGCCGCCTTGGGTGTCCGGCGCGACAGAAGAGCTCGCGCCGGGCTGGCCGGCTCCTGGCTGGTGGCGTGGGGCGACCTCCTCCGCGTCATCGTCAGGCCAGTCCTCGAAACTGGCCCCGAGCCTCGGGCCACCCACTTCGCCGCTTCCTCCCTCGGCGTCGTCCTCCAAGGCCACCGCCCCCAAGTCGGGGTCGTCGACGTTGCTCTCCGCCCGGTCGAGGAGGAATTCGCGGGCCGGCCCCACGGTGCCGGCTGTCGGATGAAGGAGGGGGTTCTGACCAAAGCCGATTGGTCAGATTGGACAAGACGGACTCGGCGGCAAAGGAGTCAAAGAAAAAGGAAAAGAAACAACTCACCATGGGCAGAGAGTTGGCGCATGAATATGGCTCCTTGCCGAACTGCCACTCTCCCGTGAGCTCGCAGTTCGCAAGGTAGTTCACCATGTGGGCTACCTCCGCGTGAGGCATCTCCTTGGTACACAGACGACTCGGGTCCCGATGCCCGCTCATCTGGCAAATCATGTGGGGGCGACTTTGGAGTGGGTGCACTCGGCGCGCCACGAAGGCGGCCAGCAAATCCGACCTGGTCAGGCCCTCCGACTGCGTCAACACTCGGAGTCGTGCGATGGCGCCGGCTCCTGCGGGCGTCAGCGTCCTGGCCCGATACGACCAGTTGGGCTGCCTCCCAGCCGGCGGGCCGGTCACGTAGGCCGGCAGATTGACCCAGTCGCCCTCCGCGAAGACGCTCTTCATGTAGAAGTACGACCGCTGCCACATCTTCACCAACTTTATCAGCCGGATGGGGGGAAACGGGTTGTCGGCCCCGACCTCCACACGGCGATGAACGTGCCGCACTGAGCCGGCATGCATGCGGCTTGGGTGCCGAGCTTGGAGTAGAAGAACTCCCCCCAGAGCTCGATGGTGGGGAGAACGCGGAGGAAGCCTTCGCACAAGGCGACGAAGGCGGACAACAGCACCACCGTGTTGGGGGTGAGGTGGTGCGGCTGGAGACCGTAGAATTCAAGAAAGGCGCGGAAGAAGCTGCTCGCCGAAAGGCCAAGGCCGCGTAGGCAGTGCGAGCGGAAGACGACCCGCTCGCCCTCCTCCGGCGCCGGCGAGATTTCCTTCTTCGGCGTGAGGCGGACCCTCACGAAGTCCTTGCCAGGCAGCCATTGTGTCATGCGGAGGAAATCTATGTGATCATCGTGGACCTACGAACCGTCCCAGGTGCCGGAGTGCACTGCGGGGGGCGTGGCGGCGAAAGAAGAGCTCATCGAGAACGGATCACCGCGGCGCTCAGCGTAGCTTGGGGCGCGGCGGCGAGAGGAAGAAGAGAAGGAAGCAGTGAGGAGGAGGAGCGCGCGTGCTCTGCCGCTCTCCCTCCACCCTACTTATAGACCAGTGGGTTGCGAAGCCGAGGGGGCGGGTGTGGGATTTACTACGCCCACTACCCCACGCCCCCCACGTTTGTCGCGCAAAATTATTGCGCGCAATAACGCCGCGGGAATCTCAACCGTCCACCCCGACCGCAGCGGATCCGCTCGCGTGCCGAAGCGTGGTAGTGGTCGGCCCCGCCTGTAGGCGTGTCCCATCGCGCGCGTGGGTGGGCAGACTGGCCCGACCGCTCGACGCCACGTGACAGGCCCGAAACGGGCGGCGGCCTGGAAGCTAGCACGCCGCATGGATCCCGCCGAGGCGTTCAAAAATTTTGGACAAGCCAGATTGGGCAAGTCCGACTCCCGCCAGTCGGCCCGGCAGAAGTCGAACGAAGCTTCGCCTCAAGCACTCGGAGAAAGGAAACTGCTGAGGCTCCTCGACCAGTCGCCCCCGGCGCCTCACCAGCTTCGGGGACTACTGCCGGAGTAATGGGCCACGGGTAGGCTAACCCGACGCCCATAGCCTTTCGAGACATCGGGGCTGACCACGCCCCTCAGGATGCCAAGGTAAAGAGCCGCCTTCTGGAAGCCGGCTGGAGAAATAGGCGGCTGCCCGTAGACGGCCGAGTCCAGAAGGCGAGGTCGAGACAAGCCGGCTCCTGCCAGGCGGCTTCCAGAGAAGCCGGCTCCGAGGAGTCGGCCCGCGGCCCCTTTGAAGCCCGTGCCCGCATCAAGGGGGACGGGACGGGGGATGGCTACAGTGCAGCCCATCCCCTCCCCTTCCTAAGGGCTGGCGCTGCCACAGTGCGCTGTACCAACGAGGAGCCCCGCCCGGCGTGGCACTGTTGCCATGCTAGCCCTGACGTTACCACGGGCAGGCGGAGTCCTGCTCCCACGACGGCCTGTCTGTATGGCCCAAGGACGACGGGCCCCACCAGTCAGCGAGAGTCCAAAAGACGGCGAAGAGCCCTACCAATCGGACCCAATGGGAGTCGGCCCTTAGGAGTCGGCCTGCTCCTCCCACGGGCCCCACGCGCCATTAACCAGACAAGACGGGGAGTGGCTACAGTAATCGCCCGCCATGACGGCGGTGCTGTAGCCATGATCCTTCGACCAAGCCTGCGTCATTAGAAGCGCGGCTACAGTGATCAGCAGCCGGCAAGACCCCCAAGCAGCGGGTATGGCCTGTCTTCTCCGTACCAGACCAGTCGGCGGGGCCCCCCGATCGGCGGGCCCCAGCAGTCGGCGGAGAAGTCGGCGGCCGAAGAGACTGACGGTTGGACCTGCGCCTAGTCATATTACCCTTGTACCCTTGGGGGTAGGCCTATATAAACCCCCCAGAGCACCCATGCAAAGGGTTCGGACCATTAGAACTAGACCAGAGATATAGGAAGGAGAAAGCTAGCCTTGCCTTCTCCTACCTTCAGCATACAGCTCGAGGAGCACCCTTGTACTCGCTTTGCCTTAGTGATCATGCGGAGACCCCGTAGAGCAGGATTAGGGGTGTTATCTCCTAGGAGAGCCCCGAACCTAGGTAAAGTACGCCGGCGTTCGTGTCTATGCCTAATCCCGCATCCGGGCACCGGTGACGTTCTACTCACTCCCACCATGATAAGCCATCCTTTGGCGTATGTCGCACCCAACCCCTGACAAGAGGTGATGGCTCGCACATTTCCAATTCATCTTTTTACTCCATTCCATACTTTATTCTAAAAAAATTACATGTACATTTTTCATTAGACGAAGAGAGTACTAGTTGTTTTGCGTGATGGCATCCGTCTGGCGAGTTAGCAAAAATGGCGGCGCAGCTTGTATCATCCGAATTACCTCTCCGGTGGCAAGAGCGGCACATGCGTGCACCGAGGCAGGAGCCTAGCACTTGCACGAACATGTCGAACGGCCCGCCTTCGCGCACAGTCCAAAGGCCATCGTCCATCATCACTCATCACTCATCGCTCATCAGTAGCTCGCCTCCAAGTTGGCGCCACCTTAGTCACTGTAGCCAACCTCCTCTTCCCCGCGGAAAAGACGGGGCGTCAAGCCGTCAACCACCACCACACTACACCGGCTTCATCAAATTGCACCTGGGAAAGAGACGGACTGGGCCACCACCGCGGCGGCACTGCCTAGTGCTGCTGAGGATTTGATCAGGCAGGGATAACCCCATCCCCTTTCAAATCCTGCATTAAAGTGGAAGATCGAAATGACTAAAATACTGCTTGCACCGGTCCGCAACAAAGGAATCGCACCAAATTTGCTTGTTATCCTTTTCTTTTCACCTTTCTGTCCCGAGGATATCTTGTTCCAGTTCCATCTGCTTGCCAATGCTAGCTACTACTTGCTGCTTCCGGATCAGAGCGAATGTCCAGTTGGAGGCGACGCCATGATGGATGTGCTTGACTGACATATACTACGAGGAGCTACGAGGACCTCGGGCATGCGTGAGAGCTAATCAACTCTCGCTTAAAATATTACCCAGTGCCTGTGGTGCACTGCCACTGTTGTTCACGATAACTCCAACGATTAGTCCAGCACAAACTAATATAGCATTGCTTATCATGTTAGTAGTAGTGGTGGTGCATTAAGCACGGCAAACTAATATAGCATTGCGTACCATGTTAAGACGTCCGGTTGTTTCCTAGCTAATCTTCCAGCGCACTAATTGCGCCGCTCCAAAAAGATCCAAGAGTGCTCCAGCCGTGGCGCTGCCACTGGTGTTCATGATAACGCCAACAATCAATCGAACCCAACCCGAACAGCATTGCTCATTTGTACACTACACGTAGTGCGATGGAGCAAGAAGCACAGCTAGCCTAGCCAGACGAAGACGGGCGTCCTGATCCTGATCCTGCATCGCACTAATTTTAGTCGCCTAATCAATCCTGCATCGCACTAATTGCGCCGCTCGAAAGAGATCCAGAGGGGACGGTTGAAGGAAGAAACGGTGAGGTGTTGCTCGGAGACGCAACCTTTTCGCAAAGCGCGGCTCCATTAGTCATTAGATACACGCACACTTACGGGAGCTGCCCCAAAAGCGCAGATTACTATACGCAAACGCGATCAGGATGGTGACAAGCAGATAGATCCTGGGACTTAAATTAAAGGCGATCAGTGCTGTTAAACTACGTACACATCGAGATGCCATTAGCCCGGGCACCACTGAGCTGCCACCGCGTACGCAGTGACGGTGCTACAATACTCTTGGCGATAGATAGTTTAATGTACAGCCTACACCGCTGTCCTTCCCTTTGGGGGCTTGAACGGAAAATTTAAGGTAGAAAAGTGGCCGGAGAGACGACGCGACCCCACGCCGGCCGGCCCGCGAAAGAACGGCTCCCGTGGTGCCATGGCAGAGCCGGCCCTGCCTTTCCGGCCGGCGATGACGCGCCTCGCCGGGGACAGGTACGGCAGCCACATTGGTCATTTGGCTCTCTTGTTAAACCGGGACGTACGGGCTTTCTTGCGGTGAAGGTAGCAGTAAGCGGCTTACAGGTGGGGCCTGCTTGTCATGCTTCCGTGAGTTGGCGTGCGAGTGCGAGCGCGTTGTCTTGTGGCTCACGAGTCACACCGGCGGCGGGTCGCCTCCGTTGACAACGTCGACCGGCTTGGCGACGGCGGCGGCGGGGAGGAGGAGCGTGCGGCAGAGCGGGCAGCTGGGCTGGGAGCGGAGCCAGGCGTCGACGCACTCCGGGTGGAAGCAGTGGCCGCAGGGAGGGAGCGCCTTCACCTTGTCCCCGGCCACCAGCGCGCTGATGCAGATCGAGCACTCCACAGCCGCCGCCTGCTCCTCGTCTCCGCCGTCGCCCTTGTGCCGGGAAGGGGAGCGCGCCGGCGAGGAGGCGGGCGGGCTGTAGAGCGTGACTGGCAGCCCATTGATGGCGTCGGCGTCGAGGCCGGGCACGGGCGACGCCGCGGCGGACGAGGACGAGGCCTCGCGGTCGGCGTCGCGGCGGGCGCGGCGGCGGCCGCACGCCCAGCGGAGGTAGAGGCAGACGGCGACGAAGGCGACGAGGAGGGCGAGCAGGCCGGCCAGCAGCGGCACCGCGCGGCCGCGCAGCGCGAAGTTGCTGTCGTCGACGTCGCCGTACCGCACCCTCTCCACCTGGTTCGTCGTCCCCGCGGCGCCCTCCTGCGCGGCCATCGGTTCTCTCCTTCTTCTCCCCGCGAACTCTGCAGGCACGCACGCACGCAAGCCTCGACGTGCACGAGCTTGGACTTCTTGGACTTATCAGCTAGTAGCAGCTAGCCCACCCTCTCACGCCATGTGCGGGGTGCGGACTTGTGGAGCTCTGGTGGTCAAAGGCAGCGCATGGGAGACCGAGCGCGCTGCCGGCCGGCCGGCTTGTGGTGCAGGCGATCGGTGGAAGGAGCGGGCGAGCGAGGAAATATCGTGGCAAGTGGCGGTGTGGCTCGGCCTGGCGAGAGAGCGATCGACCGGAGAGTGAGCGAGCTGCTGGACGGGGAGCGTGGTTTTAAAATTCAAAGTCCTCGGCCGTCCCTTTTAAGCTTGGAAAAATGGCTCCGGCCGGTGGGGCACAGGCGGAACGGAAGCTAGCCGCGAGGCCCGAGCTGATGGGCAACTGCCAACTTGGGCGTGACTGGATCGAGCCGGCACGCACGGCGGCATGCCGCACTGTGCTGTCGCCGTGGACTCGGCGATGCGATATTCTTCTTCTTAATTTGCAGGGAGGTGTAATATTCTCCGGTTCGGATCGCTGGTCACGATCCACAGGGGATGGACGACTTGTAGCAAGCGAGCTGCGCGCATGCATTCAGACCAATGGTTTTGCACTGCACCTACGGGGATCTTTGACTGGCGATTGTTTATTTTTCTTGGCGGATTTGTGGCTGGAACTTGTGACAGTTACATCGCCAAGGGTGAATTGGCCGTCGTACTCCTGCCGGCTAGACGGCTAGTGGCCATCTGCTTCGAGGGTTCGTCGGCGAGCTGCCCCCGCCCAGGTGACTCGCGAGAATCTACAAGACTACAACCTTTCCTTTGCCGCTTATCCATGCTCCTCTCTTCGTGGTCTCGACGCGCTCCTAGGGTTTCTCCACTCTCACATTGATCTTCCTTTTCTCTTGCCTGAGTTATTTTCATAAATTAAATTTGTGTAAATGCAGGAAACGTGTGTTATAACCCATGTGTGTCCGATCAAAACTTCTATCCGGACTACTGTCAAAAAGAGTTCACCTCGTGTTTCTTGACAACGGAACGAGAGTCACGGCACACGATGGTTGTCATTGTTGGATCCATCCAATGAAAGACCACATTGAGGCATTCGTCTCTGGCTCAGCGCACACAAAAAACAACACTACCTAGCAATGAAGACCAGACCATCCCCACCAATTACCCAAGCGTTTGAGTTCTCTTATACCGCGAGAGTAGGCTATCGGTTTGCGGCCGTCCGTGGGTAGTCGGTCATGTAATTCAAAATTCTTCTCAATTATTGGGATGAGGCAAAGCTTTTGCCTGACATGATCCGAATTAGTAAGAAATAGGATGCAACAGACAGTTGCAGATCGTCAGGAGAAGACGATGCCTGGGGAAATTCTCCTCCTCTTCGTAAAATTAAAATTTTCTTTCACTTTGTAAAAAACTAATACTAATATATTCTAACGGCTAGCCTTTTTTGAGCAAGTACCGGCTAGTCATGGTTTCGTTTCTTTTCACGAATACGCAAAGCTTGCGTGTCATTCCATTGATAGAAGAAGATCAAAACGAGTACCAGATGTGATACAACACATGACACGAACGAAGAGGCCTGAACATGATGATCGGAGCATAGAAACAAGTCATGGTTTCTGTTAAACGTTCGGCTGGCTTCGAGAGGACAGTGTCTTTGGCGCAACTTTTGGCAGGACCCTTCGTGCACGGTGCGGCGATGTGTCATCGCGCACCGGCACGGCCCGATCGACCGATCATAGCACCGGGCACGGCAAACTTTACCCTGGCGTGGAGCGACTGCTAAATCTGTTGGCACCTCTCCGCGTCTCAGCACTATGCTATGCATGCATGCCCGCCAAACGAAACACGGAAAACGAACACACGGTGCAACGTTACGTGCAATCCACCGTGTCCTTGCCATATCGAGACAACAAAGCCGGGTCACGGCCAGGGCAGGTGGCTTTGAGCTCGAGATAAGCCCGGGATAACAAAGAGCACCCTTGCATGGACCCCGGTCGGCCGGCCGACTTTGGGGCGGTAGTGCTCGATCATGCATATCACTAGCTGTCTAGCTGTGCATATCATCGCCTTTTTTGCCAATCCGATCGCGTGCTTGCTAATAAATTATTGACGCACAACAGAGACCCGACCCGGCGATTTCTAGCTTACATAGCTAGCTGAAAAGGGCAAGGATTAAAAGCCAGAAACCGTGTGTCTCACTCCGATCTCACCGCTCGAGCCACCATCATCATATGTATCTTCATTATCATCGTCCCGAAAATATCCTAGGATAAAGGCGGAGACGTACGCCGGGTAACCACGCAGCCGTTGCCTGTGCGCTCCGCCGTCAGCACTGGGTAGGAGGAGTAGCTTTTGCTTTGGACGAGCAGCGATCGAGGTGCAGTGCATGCGAGTGCTGGGCAACTGCTCGTTGAGCTATATTGTCGTCGGCGTTTAGCGCAGCGCCGGGCAGTCGGCCGTCGTGCGCGGGAAAGGCGCATGCGGGCCTGCCCTCTGCCCAGGTTGCATTGTGCGACCTAGCTGTGGGCGCGAAAGCAGCTCCGAGCTCGCGGTCCAGCACAGCAAAAGCGACCAAATCTTAGCGAGCATCGCACTAATATGTGTACTATCAGCATATGCTAGGCCAGGCTTACGGTTCCTTTACGTGCAGTTTCCATCATGGCCGCAACCAATCTACTTGCTCCGTTCGTACGTGCAAGTCGGCCAAATTATCCATCCTCGACCCTATGCTTCACTTCTCCTCCACTAGCTTCACGGCCAATCGCGCGCCCACATTGACACTCAGGCTGGACACAGGACATGCATGCATGCGTACGCGCCGTAGTACAAGGTTGTCGTCGGCGCGATGCGAATGCGATGCGATTGGACGGGTCGTTGCGTTGGTTGGCTGGCTGCCTTGTGGGACGGACGACGATGAGATGCGGGAGTCGGTGGTCTGTTGGTGCAGAGGATGAGGAGATACTGCAGCCTGCGGGTGGGCTACTTGCGGCTGGTGAGTGCATGTCTGATGCGAAAGTGGCAGCAAGTTCGTGTGACCACTGTGTGTAATGGGATGCATCGATGGGTTGATCAGAGCAACTTGATCTGACGAACTATATATTGCCTGTAGACCATGAGTGGTGATGGTGGACGAGCGGAACGGTTTACCTAGCGCTGCCCACTAGTGACTAGTCCAGGGCATGATTGTTCAGGGAAAAGACCGAAAGTGGTGGTGAAAACGTACCTGTCGAACTGAATCTTCTTGGCATCATTTGATACTTGATAGTGCCACACAGTGTTATAGAGCAATAGCCCAAGTCGACGGAAATGACAGTCCAACTTAAGCCGGGGTTAAAAAAATTAGAAGTGGTAACGGCATCCAATCTCCCGAGTGTCCAGACTGTTTTGACTTTTGGAGCAGGAATTTATCCCCATGAATAAAATCAGTAAATCTTATTCTACCCCTAAAAAAACTTATTCTATACTAGATTTCTTCGGTGTATTCTATTTCTGGTTTCTTTTGATGCAAATCTAGTTATCAAATTGGAATCAAGAAGCAGACATCAGTAGCTAGCAACTAGCAAATGGTTTACCCACTAATATAAGCAATCACAATCTCTCCTTGAAAACAGTGCTCAATGTAATCTTTCGTTGAGGTAAGCAACACGATCGTTCCAACTGCGGTCTTCAATCTGCCCAGGAATGAGTAGACTTCACTGCATTTGGAATACCTGACTACATTTTTGTTACGGTTATCTTTTTTTCTTTTCCAAAAGGTAGTCAAGGAAGTGCACCACAACAAACATGGTAATGATCGCGCAAGTGTGTCCACCCCCACTGGTTTGACGGGGAATGCCTCAAAAGTGCCTTGGAGGTATAAAAAGTGCTATAAATCACATCAATGTCTAATGAAATAGGGTTTTCACTCCTTGTGGATTTTGCCCACCATCCTTTCAGCAGAGAAACAACATATGTTAACACGCAACAACATAATGAGCATAATTGGTTTGCTACCAATATTTGGCTTGCCAAATGTTGGCACTGCCAACTATTGTCAATACCGAGACTTCCCAACTATTGGCAACTTTATGTGAGAGAGACAAAACAACTCGTAGCCAACCAAGTAGTTGCCAATATTTGGCACAATGCCAAACATTGGCATGCCAATTTTTGGCAGCAAACCAATTATGCTCAATGTCTTTTGGACGCGAATATCTGGTGAACGATCGTTGGTAGAGAAATTCCACCGAAAGACCGAGTTGCCATGCCAAAACAACTTTAAATGCCATGCGGCATTTCTTCCAGGACTAGCGTGGGGAGAGTTGCACATGAAGATATCCAAAATAGCACTTCCTCCGTTTTAAATTACTCGTTATGGTTTTAGTTCAAATTACGGAGGGAGTAGGTGTGAAGGGAGATATTTTTTTATAAAGAAATAATGTGTATGATATGCATGTATGGTATGTGCAGATGTGTAATTAAGAATAAAAAACTAATGACTATAGAATACTAATCATTTACTAGGTGCCCCGTGGATGGCCGTGGGCACAAAATGAATCCCATGCATGCATAAGAAGTCTTAAATACTTGTAAAATGTGGCTTATTGTTAGCATTTTTTCCTGATCCTTGGCACTTCATATGAAGAGCCAACCTCATCGATGTGAAAGTATTTTGCTGTCTATAAAAGAAGAAGAATTCAGTTAAAAGCTTGGAATCAATACAAGTAACCACCACAATTAATTTGGAACTGGATTAACCACAACATGAACATCTGCAAATTTGCAACTATGTATTACAAAAAAAGTGACATGTACTTGATGACAGCAAACATATAGATTATATGGAAGTATTATAACAAAATCAAGCGAAACAAATTTTGACAGTAAAATTAACTGAAACGTGTTTCAACTGGATTGAATATTACTTTTGCACAGAGCATCTCAAACAAATCAGTGGAAAAGAAGTATCACCCATTTATAGGGTCTCACAAACAAACGATTAATGGATCACCTTTGCCACATCAGACATGAGCACTGTCTGTGCCCATCAACTTTAATCTTATTTCAACTACTTGTGAGACATTCCCTCTGCAGGATAGATGCAAACAGAACTTAAGTTTTAGTTATGAAACAAATAGCATATCAAAATATTGTAACATGCAAATATTGAACCACAATACTGACATGAAACAATCTTTAAAACTCAAAGCACTGAACTCAGTTTCTTCCATCGGTTCTTCAGGGATAACACAAGAAGGCATATCTATTGATATATGTTGTTGCCACATTCAGTTTGGAATAAATAAGTGTAAGAAAAGGACCAGAGAAAGAACAGTGTATTTTGTGCATGAAGTAAATAAAGAAAACAAATAATGCATTGGTAAAAGGTCACAACATAGCAATAGTAATTTAGTGTGCCTTCTCTAAATGGACGATGCAACATACAAGAAAAATATAGTATCACAATTTCTTGGTAGAAGTAGAACTATGGTCACGGGTTAATTCTGATCAGCGGCGGAGCCAGCTCAAGTTTAGCCTGGGCAAGATCGAAGTGCTGCCATGTTAATAAACTTTTTGCCAAGCAAACTCTTCAGTAAACTAATTCTCTCTACTACAATTCCTTGGACATGCAGCGTGGGATCCCGGGCAGCCGCCCCAGCTCGCCGGGTACGGTGCTGGCTCCACCACCAGAATACGCCTTGCATATCTGAAAGAGTATCTTCGCTGCTCTTGTTTATAGCCTACGTTGTGAAAAAGCCAGCCAGCATTCCACCAATTCCAGAGGCCCCCCAAACTTAGCCACGTTCTTCCATTGACAGCCAACTCAATTTCAGGCCGGGGTATATATTGCCAATGCCTCATGTTGTTGACTCGGCCTCGTGTTGTTCTCAATATTGGCAGGTAGTTTTACTGAATGGGTTGTATCATCATCACATTTATGCAAGGGATTATGTGTTGTGGTCTCATGTTATTTGCAAACATTACAGATGGCCGAAATCACGAAGGAGTTTCCTGAGTTGGCCCAAAAGGGATTGAACTACTTGATGTGGGTATCCGACTACGAGATCATGCTCGAAGGCAGATGCATTCTGAGGGTGATTGGTCTAGGGATCCATCCGGCCCCCACAGGCCACAAAGTTGCACCGGAGAATGCTCGAGCTCTGCACTTTCTTCGCCACCATCTGTGCCCTACTCTGATAGACGGATACATGGCAGAACGGAGCACTTCGGCCTTTGGACCGCTCTCAAGTAGCGGTACCAAAGGCCCTCTAGCCTCTCGAAACACTGCTTGAGAGTGGTCGAAAGGACCGAAGAGCTATGTTCTGTCATGTACTCATCTTTTAGAGTAGCACACAAATGGCGAAGAAGGAAGAGCAGAGCTTGCGCATTCTCCTGTGCGACTTTGCAGATTATAGGGGCCAGCTGGGTCCCAACACCAATCGCCCTCGGAATGCATTTGCCTTCAAGGACGCTCTTGCAACCAAATGCCTACATCAATTAGTTTAGCTCGTTATGGGCAACCATGGAAACCTTTTCTTCAGGATTCCGACCACTTGCAATTTATGCAAATAACATGAGACTACAACAGGTAATCCATTGCATAAACGTGATGATGATACAACTTATTCAAATGGTATCCCAATATTTAATACATTCTTTGATGATAAAAAGTGACAAGAATCTACAATAGTAAAAAACTATAGTGAACACATGTACAAAGATAACATGTTAAGCACATCTTAAAAGTGAAAATTAGCGACAAAAAAAGGATTCTCGAGGAATTTTGAAGCCTAAACATGCATTTTAGGGGAAATAGGGAGTTCTAGGGATTTATATGTAGAATAATTCAGCTGGAATAAAATGCGCGACAATACGAAAAGACAATGCTGATAACATGTCCCCCCTGGGATAGGAGGAGAATCTGCTAATGGGTCGGCCCAAGTAGCATCGCATCATAGGCGAGCGCTAACTTCTACCCGCCATAAGCGATAGACAGACTTTGCACATAACCAATGACAGCCCATTGCAACTTCGCAGCAACCCTCACTAGTAGAAAACAGGGCTTTGGTCCAGGCCGGGTCAGCCCATTAGTCCCGGTTCAGTCCAGAACCGGGACCAATGTGGGCATTGGTCCCGGTTCGTGAGCCCAGGGGGCCAGCCGGGCCACGTGGGCCATTGGTCCCGGTTCATCTGGACCTTTTGGTCCCGGTTGGTGGGATGAACCGGGACCAATAGGCCTCGCTCCTGGCCCACCACCATTGGTCCCGGTTGGTGGCTTGAACCGGGACCAAAGGCTCCCCTTTAGTCCCGGCTCATGTCACCAACCGGGACCAATGAGGTGCCTATATATACCCCTCGCTCGCGAGCAGAGCATCCCAGTGCTCTGTTTTTCTCTGGCCGAGGGGGAGAGGGTTTTGTGGTGCTCTAGCTCACCTCCTATGCACATGAGGTGTTCGATGGAATGCCCGAGCCACACTACTTAAGCTTTCTCCTCTCGAAGCTCGACCTCAAAACTCCATTTTCCTCGAGATTTGTCTAGATTTAGCGGTCCGCCACGCCCCGTCCCCGTCTTCACCGCCGTCGATCACCTGCGCCGATCTCATCACCGACACCACCTTGGTGAGCCTCTTGTTCTTATCTTCTTTCTGAAAGGAAAAATATTCTTACTTGTATGTTTAGATAGATACTTGTATCATTTTCTTACTTTTATTACTGCATCTTATATAGTGCGATGGTTTTGGTATCCACCCCCGTCGGCCCTCGTCCTGTCTATGATTCGGATGTGGTATGTATATTATCTTTATAACTATTGGTTCATTTATTGTTTATGAAAATTATGCCGACCAACGTGACATAGATTTTATTTATCTAGGATGTATGTGAATCGGAAATGCCAACCGAGCCTATTGTCGAGAGGTTAAATTTAGTTGAAGAAGAAAACAATTTGTTGAAGGAAAAAATAAAAAAATTGAGGAGGATAAGATGATATTGGAGTTGCATGTTGCGGATGTCGTCGATGATCACAAGATCAAGATGGATGCAATGCGCTTGAAGATTAGAAAGATTAGAAAATATGCCATTCATACCGAGGCTTGGTATCATTATGCCGTTGGATCAATTGTTACCTTGGTTGCGATTATGATCGCATTTGTTTTCGCATTGAAATGTTTTACATAGTTTCAATGTATGGTTTAATTAATTAGATGCTATGGAGAGCTATATGTTGTTAGATGAGAACTATGTATGCACTTTGGTTTTAATGTGATGATGAACTTCTATTAATTTGGACACTTAATTATATATAATGCACGCAGATGAACCGACAATGGATGTACGGTGACAGACACACCCGCAATACATTAAGGACGTGCATGAATTTCTTGATGCGGCTGAGGCAAACAAGCAGAATGGTTTTATGTGTTGTCCATGCACTGAATGTGGGAATACGAGGTCTTACTCTAACTGGAAAATCCTTCACTCCCACCTGCTTTACAAGGGTTTCATGCCACACTATAATGTTTGGACGAGGCACGGAGAAATAGGGGTTATGATGGAAGACGGCGAAGAAGAAGACTACGATAACAACTATGTGCCCCCTGAATACGGTGATGCTGCAACGGGGGGAGCTGGTGAAGATCAAGAGGAACCAGACGATGTGCCCAATGATGCTGCAACGGGTGAAGCTGCTGAAGATCAAGAGGAACCAGACGATGTGCCCGATGATGATGATCTCCGCCGGGTCATTGTCGATGCAAGGACGCAATGCGAAAGTCAAAAGGAGAAGCTGAAGTTCGATCACATGTTAGAGGATCACAAAAAAGGGTTATACCCCAACTGCGAAGATGGCAACAAAAAGCTCGGTACCGTACTGGAATTGCTGCAGTGGAAGGCAGAGAATGCTGTGGCTGACAAAGGATTTGAGAAGCTACTGAAAATATTGAAGAAGAAGCTTCCAAAGGATAACGAATTGCCCGACAGTACATACGCAGCAAAGAAGGTCGTATGCCCTGTAGGATTGGAGGTGGAGAAGATACATGCATGCCCTAATGACTGCATCCTCTACCGCGGTGCATACAAGGATCTGAACGCATGCCCGGTATGCGGTGCATTGCGGTATAAGATCAGACGAGATGACCCTGGTGATGTTGACGGCGAGCCCCCCAGGAAGAGGGTTCCTGCGAAGGTGATGTGGTATGCTCCTATAATACCACGGTTGAAACGTCTGTTCAGAAACGAAGAGCATGCCAAGTTGATCCGATGACACAGTGAGAACCGAAAGAAAGATGGGAAGTTGAGAGCACCCGCTGACGGGTCGCAGTGGAGAAAAATTGAGAGAAAGTACTGGGATGAGTTTGAAAAGGACCCAAAGAATGTATGGTTTGCTTTAAGCGCAGATGGCATTAATCCTTTCGGGAAGCAGATGTAACACCCTCGATGCGACTATATCTCCCATGTGTCGAGGCACGACTTAGAGGCATAATCGCATTGAAGGCATATGTCGCAAGTTAGGCAATCTTCACAACATCTCATGTAATATGATAATAAAAGGGGAGAGAACATAGTTGGCTTACACTCGCCACGTCAATCAAGTACATAAATAACATTACATCAACCAAACACTCATGGCCCGACTACGGCGCCAAAATAAAAGAGAACCCAACATGCGACAACGGTCCCGTTCACCCCCAACTGGGCACCACTACTGATCATCGGGAATGGAAACATAGTAACGTTGAGAGTCCTCGTCGAACTCCCACTTGAGCTCGTACGCGTCACCTGGAGCGGAATCACCTGGACCTGCATCTGGTGTAATAGTAATCTGTGAGCCACAGGGACTCAGCAATCTCGCACCCTCGCGATCAAGACTATTTAAGCTTAAAGGTAGGGGTAAGGAAAATATATGTGGAGCTGCAGCAAGCGACTAGCATATATGGTGGCTAACTTAATCGCAAAAGAGAGCGAGAAGAGGAGGCGAAGCGCGAGCGAGAAACTAGAGAGCAACCTGCGCAAACATTACTCCAACACTGTGTCCACTTCCCGGACTCCGCCGAGAAGAGGCCATCACGGTAACACACTCAGTTGATTCATTTTAATTAAATTAAGGTTCAAGTTATCTACAACCGGACATTAACAAATTCCCATCTGCCCATAACCGCGGGCACGGCTTTCGAAAGTTCAATCCCTGCAGGGGAGTCCCAACTTAGCCCATGACAAGCTCTCACGGTCAACGAAGGAATAGACCTCCACCCGAGACATTCCGATCAGACACGGTATCCCGGTACAACAAGACATTGCGACAGGTTAAAACAAGACCAGCAACACCGCCCGAATGTGCCGACAAATCCCGATAGGAGCTGCACATATCTCTTTCTCAGGGCACACTCAGATGAGCGCTCCATACAACTAAAACCAAACCTCGAGTTTCTCCGAGGGGGCGCTGCACAGGACTCTAGTTTGGACCAACACTCAGAGGAGCACTGGCCCGGGGGGGTTTAAAATAAGATGACCCTTGGGCTCCGGAAACCCGAGGGAAAAAGAGGCTAGGTGGCAAATGGTAAGACCAAGGTTGGGCATTGCTGGAAAAGCTTTAATCAAGGTGAAATATCAAGGGGTTCCCATTATAACCCAACCGCGTAAGGAACGCAAAATCCGGGAACATAACACCGATATGACGGAAACTAAGGCGGCAAGAGTGGAACAAAACACTAGGCGAGAGGCCGAGCCTTCCACCCTTTACCAAGTATATAGATGCATTAAGATAACATAGCAATATAATGATATCGCAACAAGTAAATAAAAGATGTTCCAACAAGGAACGGCCTCCAATCTTCACCTGCAACTAGCAACGCTATAAGAGGGGCTGAGCAAAGCGGTAACATAGCCAATCAACGGTTTGCTAGGACATGGTGGGTTAGAGGTTTGACATGGCAATTGGGAGGCTGACAAGCAAAAGGTAGGCATCGTAGCATTGGCATAGCAAAAGAGCGAGCAAACTAGCATAGCAAAGATAGTAGTGATTTCGAGGGTATGATCATCTTGCCTGCAAAGCTGTCAGAGTTGACTGGATCCTCAAAAGCAAACTCAACGGGCTCCTCGTTAGCGAACTCATCTCCCGGCTCTACCCAAACAAGACAAACAAGCAACAAGGATACAATCAACCACGTGCAAGCTCAAACAATAAGATGCAATGATGGGATGCTATGCGGGATGCGATGCGGGATGCATATGCAAGATATGACAGGAAATGCAATGAACCTGGCCCCAACATGGAAATCCAAGTGTGCCACTGGAAATATGGGACGAAATCGCTTGAAAACGATATAAAGATCACCGGAATCGGAGTTACGGTTTGGAAATGGCAAGCGATTCAAATATGACACCGGTCAGCGATTTACAGCAAGTAGGCATCTAAATGCAACGAAATGAACATGCTATAGCACTCAAACATGGCAACAAAATACATGGCAGGGAAGCATTCAAGATGCCTAACAAAAGCCTAGCATTGAGCTACGGCCAATTCATCCATTAACAGGTTCAAACAAGCATGGCAAAAACGCAAATGGAAAACAGATCTCAGACTTAGTGAAATTAACACTTGTCTGAAATTTCAGATCAGGTAGCCCTCTTCGGAGCAACAAAACTACATGCTAAAGGATCTGAACATGACAAAGTAAAACATGGCATGGAGCTACTCAAATAGCTTAACAAAAGTCCCTTAGTGACCTTGAGCCAAAAGGGATCGGAAAATACAATTGCAAGCATGTGAACATAGCAAAAACATAATCAGTTTTCAGACTTGGTGAAAACTTGAGCAACCTGAAACATAACTCAAGTAGGCATATTTACGAGCTCGATGCACTCACTATGGTACAAGTCATGGCAAGACAAGCATACATCAAGAAGTCACAAAATGCAATCTAGGCATGGCAAGAACAATAGCATAGCATGCACGGATCAACTACAACATCACCGGCAAAATTGCAAACAAGTTGACAATCTGCCCAGATTCACAAAGTAGCAAAAGTAGAGCTCGATTGACTCAAGCTAGGGTGCTCTAAAATTGCAAACAAAGACATGGATGGATAGGGAACTACAATATTAACAGAACTCCTTTACTGATCATCCCCAAAAGAGGCACGGATCACTAGGAAACAACACGAACATATGGCATCATGAGGTAAACGATCCCAGGACTTAGTGAAATTACTAAGTCCCTGAAAAACAGACTTAGCAAGTGCACCACTTTGCAAGCTTGCACAAGTCACCACACACATCCTAAAAATACATGGGTTGCACCTCTGGAGAGATGACAAAACCCTTAACAAAACACATGTAGAACTCATGGGCATAGCATGCACACATTAATCATGGCAAAAATGACAAAAGTGCTAAACGGAGTAGCAGATCTGACAATTAACTCAAGTAGCCCTCTTCTAACAGCACTTCGGGCATCAAGATGAGCTCAAATGAAAATGATGCAATGTAATGAAATGATGTACTCTCTGAGATGAACATTTTGATATGCTATATGCATGAATCGGAGCTACGGATGCAAAGTTACGGGGCTACGAACATGTGCATATGGACTGAGAATTTTGGGACTTAGGAAAAAATTCAACCTCCGGATCTGGATCTAGGGTTTCACGGCACGCAACCCGAGGCGGCCGAATCGAGCTCGCCAGAGAGGGCGTCGGTGGCCGGAGCTGGGGAGAGGAGAGGCCGGGCCGGCGGCGGCGCGCGGGCCAGGAGGGCCTCGCCTGGGCCGGGCGGGCCGGCGGCGGTGGGAGGTGGCGGCTGCCATGTGGCAACGCGGGAGAGGGCGCGGGCGGTGGCGGACGTTGTCCGGCCCGCTCCGGACACGTCCACCGGCGGCGGTGGGTGGATCTAGGGTTAGGGGGGAGAGTGGAACCGCGAATTTGAAGGAGGGGGTGTATATATAGGCATAGAGGGAGCTAGGAGAGTCCAAATGAGGTGCGGTTTTCGGCCACGCGATCGTGATCGAACACTCTATATGATGGAGCAGAGTTAGGTGGGTTTTGGGCCAAATTGAAGGGGTGTTGGGCTGCAACACACACGAGGCCTTTTCAGTCCCTCGGTTAACCGTTGGAGTATCAAACGAAGTCCAAATGATACGAAACTTGACAGGCGGTCTACCGGTAGTAAACCCAGGCCGCTTGGCAAGCCTCGGTCCAATCCGGAAATGTTTAATCCCCACACACGAAAGAAAGGTAGAAATGACCACCGGAGGAGAACGAAGCGCCGGAATGCAAAACGGACAACGGGGAAAATGCTCGAATGCATGAGACGAACACGTATGCAAATGCAATGCACATGATGACATGATATGAGATGCATGACAACGAGAACAACACACGGAGACAAAGACCCGAACCCGAGAAATAAATATATCTTAACGCCAGAAACGGCAAGAGTTGGAGTACAAATTGGGTAAGTTACATCCGGGGTGTTACAGCAGAGCAGCAATCACAGCACCTGGCCCATGACTCTATGTATGTATAATCTTCCTCCTTGGATGTGCATGAAGCGGAAGTTCATTATGATGCCAGTTCTCATCCAAGGCCCTAAGCAACCCGGCAACGAAATTGATGTGTACCTAAGGCCATTAGTTGAAGAACTTTTACAGCTGTGGAATGAAAACGGTGTACGTACGTGGGATGAGCACAGACAGGAGGAATTTAACCTTAAGGCGTTGCTGTTCGTGACCATCAACGATTGGCCCGCTCTCAGTAACCTTTCAGGACAGACAAACAAAGGATACCACACATGCACGCACTGTTTAGATGACATTGAAAGTATATACCTGGACAAATGCAGGAAGAATGTGTACCTGGGCCATCGTCGATTTCTTCTGACCAACCATCAATGTCGAAAGAAAGGCAAGCATTTCAAAGGCGAGGCAGATCACCGGAAGAAGCCCGCCATGCGCACTGGTGATCACGTGCTTGCTATGGTCAATGATTTACACTACGTAATCTTTGGAAAGGGTCCCGATGGACTAGCTGTTCCGAATGACGCTGAGGGACACGCAGCCATGTGGAAGAAGAAATCTATATTTGGGACCTACCCTACTAGAAAGACCTAGAGGTCCGCTCCTCAATCGACGTGATGCACGTGACGAAGAACCTTTGCGTGAACCTGCTAGGCTTCTTGGGCGTGTATGGGAAGACAAAAGATACACCTGAGGCACAGGAGGACCTTCAACGTTTGCACGAAAAAGACGGCATGCCTCCGAAGCAGTATAAAGGTCCTGCCAGCTACGCTCTTACGAAAGAAGAGAAAGAAATCTTCTTTGAATGCCTGCTCAGTATGAAGGTCATGACTGGCTTCACGTCGAATATAAAGGGAATAATAAATATGCCAGAGAAAAAGTTTCAGAACCTAAAGTCTCATGACTGCCACATGATTATGACACAACTGCTTCCGGTTGCATTAAGGGGGCTTCTACCGGAAAACGTCCGATTAGCCATTGTGAAGCTATGTGCATTCCTCAATGCAATCTCTCAGAAGGTGATCGATCCAGAAATCGTACCAAGGCTAAGGAGTGATGTGGCGCAATGTCTTGTCAGTTTCGAGCTGGTGTTCCCACCATCCTTCTTCAATATCATGACGCATGTCCTAGTTCATCTAGTCGACGAGATTGTCATCCTGGGGCCCGTATTTCTACACAATATGTTCCCCTTTGAGAGGTTCATGGGAGTCCTAAAGAAATATGTCCGTAACCGCGCTAGGCCAGAAGGAAGCATCTCCATGGGCCATCAAACAGAGGATGTTATCGGGTTTTGTGTTGACTTCATTCCTGGCCTTAAGAAGATAGGTCTCCCTAAATCGCGGTATGAGGGGAGACTGACTGGAAAAGGCACTCTTGGAAGAGACTCAATAATATGCAGGCACGGATATTCTTGGTCTCAAGCACACTACACAGTTCTACAGAACTCTACCTTGGTGACCCCGTATGTCGATGAACACAAGAACAGTCTGCGCTCCAAACACCCGGAGCAGTGCGATGACTGGATTACATGTGAACACATCAAGACTTTCAGCAGTTGGTTGCAAACACGTCTCAGAGGTGACAACACTGTTTGTGATGAGTTGTACTTGTTGTCCAGGGGACCATCTTTGACTGTACTGACTTACAAAGGATACGAGATAAATGGGAATACATTTTACACGATCGCCCAAGATCAAAAGAGCACCAACCAAAACAGCGGTGTCCGCTTTGATGCAGCGACCGAGAGCGGAAAGGACACATGTTATGGTTACATAGTGGACATATGGGAACTTGACTACGGACCTGATTTTAAGGTCCCTTTGTTTAAGTGCAAATGGGTCAATCTATTAGGCGGCGGGGACAGGTAGACCCACAGTACGGAATGACAACAGTGGATCTGAAAAATCTTGGGTACACTGACGAACCGTTCGTCCTAGCCAATGATGTGGCACAGGTTATCTATGTGAAGGACATGTCTACCAAACCGAGAAAAAGAAAAGATAAGGAAGCGAATACATCATATGATGAGCCAAAGCGCCACATAGTTCTTTCAGGAAAAAGGGACATCCTGGGAGTGGACGGCAAGACAGACATGTCTGAAGATTATGAAAAGTTTCATGAAATTCCTCCTTTCAATGTCAAGGCTGACCCAAGCATCCTGATAAACAATGAAGATTATCCATGGTTACGGCGCAATAAGCAAATGATACAAGCGAAGAAAAAGTGAAGACTTTCTCCCGCAACTATTATGATGATACCATGCCAACTTTGTAACACACGAACATGCTACCATTGTCCGTTTTGTACATGCACATGCTATGTGGGTGAAATTATGATACCATCCCAACTTTCAACTTTTTCACAGTTCATTTGAAAGTGATTGTCCATTTTGTACACGAAGTGCATCAAGTTTTCTCTATAAGCGCATCTATTCTCATTTTTTTAGTAAGTTAATCACAAACTTGTGATTCAAACAATTTTCAAAGAATTCAAATTTTAACTATTTAAATTTGAAAACTAATGGCACTAACAGAAAGTTTATAATTTTTCTAAAACTAATGGCACTAACAGAAAGTTTATAATTTTGCTAACCTAAAAGCAAACAGAATTAAAAATTAAAGCAAAAAACAAAAGAAAATAAATAATGCAAAAAACAAATAAAAAAACAGGAAAAAACTATTTTTATAGTAAAGTTAATCACAAAATAAAATAAATAAAGCAACAAAGAAAACAAAAAACTAAAAAAGTGTTTTCATATTTGAAAACTAATGGCATTAACAAAAAGTTTATAATTTTTCTAAAACTAAAAGCATAAAGAATTAAAAAATAAAGCAAAAAACAAAAGAAAAATAAATAAAGCAACAAAAAAACAAAAAAAAATGCCATCTACTGGGCCACCACGGCCTGAATACGACTAGAAACCCTACCATGGGCCAGGATTCAGGCCCGCAGCAGGCCCAGTAGGCCCACAGGCATTGCAGTGACAGATTAGGCCCGAAAGCCTGCAGTTGAGAGGAGCTCGGGAGGGTGGGCGCAACAGCGCTTATAAACCACCCCCGAGCCCTCTCAACTAGCGAGGTGGGACTAAACTTTTGGGCGCGGGGCAGCACAAGGCCATTGATCCCGGTTGGTGGCACCAACCAGGACTAAAGGGGGCCTTGGTCACGGTTCGTGGAACCAACCATGGCCAATGCCCCCCTTTAGTCCCGGTTGGTGCCACCAACCGGGACCATAGGCCTTTGCTTCCCGCCCTTTCGGCTGCTGAAAAGAGACCTATGGTCCCGGTTGGTGGCACGAACCGGGACCATAGGTGTGCATTGGTACCGGTTCGTGCCACGAACCGGGACCATTGCTCTGGGTATATAAGGTAGCACTTGTGAAAATTTCGCCAACCGCTCCCATTCGCCCCCGACGCCGCCAGGCCGTTCGTCGTCGTCGTCGCCGCCCCGAGCCCGTCGTCGCCCGCTCCCCGTCACCGTCGCCCCGCGTCGCCGCAGGCCTTCTCCCCGTCGCTGCGTGCGCCGTCGCCGGCCTCCTCCTTGTCGCTGCGTGCGCCATCTCCGGTCCCCTCCCCGTCGCCCCGCGCCGCGTCGCCGGCCTCCCCCGCGCCGTCGCCGGCCTCCTCCCCGTCCCCGGCCTCCTCCCCGTCGCGCCCCCAGTGAGCTCCCCGCCCCTTCCCATCGATCCCTGTCGCTCTGACCATCGCCGCCGCCGCCGCTGCTCTTTGTGTGTGATAAATTTTTTCATATGTGTATGTATATGCTCATATGTATTTGGATTTGGCTATGTATGTATGTATGTATGTATATGCTCATATGTATGTACGTATGTATGTATATGCTCTCTATATATGGATTTGGCTATGTATATGCTCTCTGTATATGCTCATATGTATGTATGTTCATATAGCATTTTTTCTATATATGAATTATTTTTTTGTTCATGGATATATGCTAAAGAAAACGAGGGGGGTGATAGATGATGATGAGGGGTCGAGAGGGGGACGAGAGGTCGAGAGGGGTCGAGGGGAGAAAAAAAATGTTATCAGGGACGAGGGTCGTCGAGGTGTCGAGAGAGGGACGAGGGGTCGAGAGGGGTACGAACCGGGACCAATACTCTATGTATATAAGCATGACTTAGAAACAAGAAGAGGAGAGGAAGAAGAGGAGAAATAAATAAGAAGAAGAAAAAAGAAGAAAAAGAAGAGGAGAAGAAGAAAGGAATAGTGGAGAAGAAGAGAAAATAGAATATATTCTATTTTTTCTTCTTCTCCTCTTTTTCTTCTTCTTTTTTTCTTCGATCTTCTCCTCTAGCTATTCCTTTCTTCTTCTCCTCTTTCTTCTTCTTTTTCTTCTTCTTCTTCTTCTTCTTCTTCTTAATTTTTATCGGGAACGAGGGTGTCGAGGATTGCCGAGGGGTCGAGGGTCGGGAACTAGGGTAGAGGGTCGAGGGTCGTTAAGGGGTCAAGGGTCGAGGGTTCGAGGGTTCTATAGGGTCGAGGGATCGAGGGTCGAGGGTTCCAGGGTCGTCTAGGGGTCGAGGGTTCCAGGGTCGTCGAGGGTTCGAGGGGTCGAGGATCGCCGAGGGGTCGAGAGAGGTTTCCTAGTGTCAAAGTATTGAAGAAATCCATGGCTTCATCATTAGCCGGAAGTAACCAGGGCATGAAGAAGTCCTCCAAAGTTATTTTGGAATGGTGTCCCGGATAGGATAATTTGCCTTTTTGTATGAATTTCAGCAAAGGCCTTCCAAATAATGATATTTGGAAGGTTCTTGCTGAACTTTGTACCAAAAAGCGAATTATCCTATCTAGGACTCCGTTCCAAAATAACTTTGGAGAGCTTCGTACCATCATGCACCTGTTACTTTCGCCTAATGATGAAGACATGGTTTTGTTGAATCCTTTTACACTAGGCAACCTCCCGACCCCTCGGCGATCCTCTTGAACATGAGAGGAAGAAGAGGATCGCCGAGGGGTCGAGGGTTCCAGGGTCGTCGAGGGTTCCAGGGGTCGAGGATCGCCTAGGGGTCGAGAGAGAGATTTCCTAGTGTCAAAGTATTGAAGAAATCCATGGCTTCATCATTAGCCAGAAGTAACCAGGGCATGACGAAGTCCTCCAAAGTTATTTTGGAATGGTGTCCCGGATAGGATAATTTGCCTCTTTGTATGAATTTCAGCAAAGGCCTTCCAAATAACGATATTTGGAAGGTTCTTGCTGAACTTTGTACCAAAAAGCGAATTATCCTATCTAGGACTCCGTTCCAAAATAACTTTGGAGAGCTTCGTACCATCATGCACCTGTTACTTTCGCCTAATGATGAAGACATGGTTTTGTTGAATCCTTTGACACTAGGCAACCTCCCGACCCCTCGGCGATCCTCTCGAACATGAGAGGAAGAAGAGGATCGCCGAGGGGTCGAGGGTTCCAGGGTCGTCGAGGGTTCGAGGGGTCGAGGATCGCCGAGGGGTCGAGAGAGAGATTTCCTAGTGTTAAAGTATTGAAGAAATCCATGGCTTCATCATTAGCCAGAAGTAACCAGGGCATGACGAAGTCCTCCAAAGTTATTTTGGAATGGTGTCCCCGATAGGATAATTTGCCTTTTTGTATGAATTTCAGCAAAGGCCTTCCAAATAACGATATTTGGAAGGTTCTTGCTGAATGTTGTACCAAAAAGCGAATTATCCTATCTAGGACTCCGTTCCAAAATAACTTTGGAGAGCTTCATACCATCATGCACCTGTTACTTTCGCCTAATGATGAAGACATGGTTTTGTTGAATCCTTTGACACTAGGCAACCTCCCGACCCCTCGGCGATCCTCTCGAACATGAGAGGAAGAAGAGGATCGCCGAGGGGTCGAGGGTTCCAGGGTCGTCGAGGGTTCCAGGGGTCGAGGATCGCTGAGGGGTCGAGAGAGAGATTTCCTAGTGTCAAAGTATTGAAGAAATCCATGGCTTCATCATTAGCCAGAAGTAACCAGGGCATGACGAAGTCCTCCAAAGTTATTTTGGAATGGTGTCCCGGATAGGATAATTTGCCTTTTTGTATGAATTTCGGCAAAGGCCTTCCAAATAACGATATTTGGAAGGTTCTTGCTGAACTTTGTACCAAAAAGCGAATTATCCTATCTAGGACTCCGTTCCAAAATAACTTTGGAGAGCTTCGTACCATCATGCACTTGTTACTTTCGCCTAATGATGAAGACATGGTTTTGTTGAATCCTTTGACACTAGGCAACCTCCCGACCCCTCGGCGATCCTCTCGAACATGAGAGGAAGAAGAGGATCGCCGAGGGGTCGAGGGTTCCAGGGTCGTCGAGGGTTCCAGGGGTCGAGGATCGCCTAGGGGTCGAGAGAGAGATTTCCTAGTGTCAAAGTTTTGAAGAAATCCATGGCTTCATCATTAGCCAGAAGTAACCAGGGCATGACGAAGTCCTCCAAAGTTATTTTGGAATGGTGTCCCGGATAGGATAATTTACCTTTTTGTATGAATTTCAGCAAAGGCCTTCCAAATAGCGATATTTGGAAGGTTCTTGCTGAACTTTGTACCAAAAAGCGAATTATCCTATCTAGGACTCCGTTCCAAAATAACTTTGGAGAGCTTCGTACCATCATGCACCTGTTACTTTCGCCTAATGATGAAGACATGGTTTTGTTGAATCCTTTGACACTAGGCAACCTCCCGACCCCTCGGCGATCCTCTCGAACATGAGAGGAAGAAGAGGATCGCCGAGGGGTCGAGGGTTCCAGGGTCGTCGAGGGGTCGAGGATCGCTGAGGGGTCGAGAGAGAGATTTCCTAGTGTCAAAGTATTGAAGAAATCCAGGGCTTCATCATTAGCCAGAAGTAACCAGGGCATGACGAAGTCCTCCAAAGTTATTTTGGAATGGTGTCCCGGATAGGAGAATTTGCCTTTTTGTATGAATTTCAGCAAAGGCCTTCCAAATAACGATATTTGGAAGGTTCTTGCTGAACTTTGTACCAAAAAACGAATTATCCTATCTAGGACTCCGTTCCAAAATAACTTTGGAGAGCTTCGTACCATCATGCACCTGTTACTTTCGCCTAATGATGAAGACATGGTTTTGTTGAATCCTTTGACACTAGGCAACCTCCCGACCCCTCGGCGATCCTCTCGAACATGAGAGGAAGAAGAGGATAAAAAAAGAAGAGGAAGAAGAAAAAAAGAGGAGAAGAAAGAATAGAGGAGAGGAGTTCTTCTCCTCTATTCTTTCTTCTCCTCTTTTTTTCTTCTTCTTCCTCTTTTTTTATCGGGAACGAGGGTCGTCGAGGGACATAGATGTAGTGTCGTTGTTGTCGATATATACCCCCTTCCGATAGCTTCAACATGTGGGGGGGGGGTCGATATTACCCCCTCCTTGAAGCGTTCTCGAGGCCACCCCAAACCCTTGAAGCGTTCTCGAGGCCACCCCAAACCCTAGAGAAGCAGCGTCGAGGCCACTAATTAATATATATGATTCCTTACTATGATTAGGTAGCTAGTTCTACGTTTGCCACTAATATATCCATCTGTTATGTTTGAATAATAATTGCCATGTTGTAAATATTTGTAGAAACTATGGACCCCGCCCGAGACGAAGCAAAAGAAGCGTTGTTGAGGGACATAATCGCAGAAGGAAGTGATGCCATCTCGTTGTTTCTCAACGACACCGATGGTCTGGAAGGAGAGGGTGAAGAAGCTGGCTATGGTGACCTAATGCCGGTGCAAGAAGAAGAACATGAGGATGGCTCCGGTGACCCAATGCCGGTGCAAGAAGGAGACCGTGATGACGGCTCCGGTGACCGAACCGAGTCCGGCCAGGTATATATTAGTTAAGCCTGTGCTGACTAGCTGATTGATGCATTCATTGTTTTGGTATGTACACATATTAATTAAGTCTTTGTTCTTTTTTCTAGCCCTCCGGATCGAGCACAACTTCGGTAAAGAGACGAGGCCCGAAGAAAAAGTTGAGCTCGGATGAAAAGTTTGAGATCATAGCAATCGCGCCCGACGGCCAACCGATTGAACCCATCCGAACAAAGAACGCATTTGTTGCTCAGTGCGGGGTTCTGGTTAGGGACAAGATCCCGATAAGCATCCAACAATGGTTTAAGCCGGCTACAGAAGACCCTGAGGTGTCTTATGTCAATGATATGCAGAAAAATGATCTTTGGACTGAGCTGAAGTCAAATTTCACCCTACCGCCAGAGGATAATCCAGAGAACCCAGTTAAAGAGCAATTAATCAAGTCTTTTGCTCTTAAGAGGATGGCAGAACTATTCAGGAGGTGGAAGAAAGAGCTGAATAAGTTTGTTGAAAATAATGAGACACCAGAATTCAAGGGCAGATATGAGAAGATCAGAGATCACTGGCCCGCATTTGTGGCCCACAAGACATTGGAAAAGACTAAGAAGATGTCGGCGACAAACAAGCAAAATGCTGCGAAGAAGAAGCTTCACCATTGCACGGGGTTAGGTGGCTACCTCGTAGCCCGGCCTAAGTGGTCCAAGACTGAGAATGATCTGGTTGATAAAGGGATCGAACCAGAGACAATTAACTGGCCAGACTGTTGCCGGACTTGGTTCTTTGGGGCTGGCGGAACCTTGGACCCTGTAACAGGGAAGTGCATTTGGACGAACGATCAAATGGACATACCAGTCAGGAAGCTTAAGCAGTATATCAAAGCAGCGCAGCAAGGTAAGTTCTTTCCAGACAGAGAGAATGACGAGCTCACAATGGCCCTCGGGAATCCTGAGCACCCTGGACGGACACGAGGCACGCCAGGCTCCATTCCGTGGAAGGTTGGGTTTCCGGACGCAGGCGGTTACAAATCCCATTAGAGGAGGAAAAAAGTGCAGCAAACCCAAATGCAGGCGCTGCAAGCAAGGGTAGACGCGATAGAGGAACGAGAAGCAAATCACAGCAAACGTACTGCCGAAGCTTCCCCCGAAGCTACCCCGCCATCTCAGCGCAGAAGCAGCGTGGCTTCCACCTAGCTGCTTCAGCCGGAGCATGCCTTGACGGCTCCTGCCAGCTATCCCGTGGATGCTATCACAGAGTCTCAAAATTGCCACCTTATGACGCAATGGATGAATTTGAAGGTCAAGGCGGCTGTTGGCTCTGTTTATCCTACTGAACCCGGCGCAACTTTTCACTGTCGGCCGATTCCAGAAGGATATGCTAGGGTGATGGTGGATGAAATAACAGAGGGATTTGAGGACCTCCAGCTTGACCACCCTACCGGTGGAGGGGAGACTCGGCTGGGGTCTGCTCTGAAGACTCCATGCCTATGGCGGAAGGAGCTCATCAACCTTCCGAACTGGACGCCTCCGCCTCCTCCTCCTCCTCCGGCGAGTCAGGGCACTCCGCCTCCTCCACCGCCTCCTCCTCCGGCGAGCGACGATCAGGGCCCTCGGCCGGCTCCTTCTCCGGCGCATGGCGGCACTCTGCCTGCGCCGGCGCGCCCGAGCAGCCAGCCTCCTCCTTCTCCGCCTTGTCAGCAAGGGCGGAAGAGACCCGCCGCCGCTCCGGCAGTTGCTCCGGCGCGTCATAGTCCTTCTCCTCCGCCTCGTAAGCAAGTAAAGAAGACAACCACTTCGTCTGCTCGGCCGGCGTCTAGCAGTACAACCAGAGGCGGGAGGACATACAGATTCGGTCCTTCTCTGAAGAGTCCATAGAAGTTACCATACGAGAGGACCCCAGAGGAGAATGCGAAGATCGCGTGAACCGAAGTGGATGACTGGTTTCAAGGGTTGAAAGCAAAGAGACATCCACCTCCGGAGGAGAAGGTAGATCCGGTGAAAGTGAAGCGCACTCTGGCTACCCTGGCAAAACCACCCAAGTCTCCGCCGAAAGGCAACTATGAGCGCATTATTGCAAAGACATGGGCCGAAGCGGAACGGTCGGGAAGTACAGTCAGTGATCAAAGGCTGAAAGAACGACGAGCAGCTGGGAAACAAATTGCCCAGCTCGGCGAACAAGCGAATCAATCGTGCCCCCCGCTCAAGGTGCCTAGCGACATCGTCGATCCGAGGATGGTGCCCGGTTATGGCAATGTTGACGATTACCTGCCCGACGATGTACATTATGATCCCATGGAGGTGCAGATACACAGATACGAGTACGGGAAGCCTCTCGTCAAAGATGAAAAATCTTTAACAACGATGATGCGAAGATTACATGATTGGTACTTGAAAATCTGCAGAGAGTCTGGGGGGAGGAGTACTTTGTATGCGAGAGTTAAACCGGAGCATGACCTCGTCGGAATTGAACTGTTGCCTATTCCATTTGAGGAGTTCTATCAGTTTTTCAATCAATTGGCCCTCGATAAAACAACGATCACCTGTTACTGTCTGTAAGTACTACTACTTCTGTCATTAAGTCTCTCTATATAGCTCATCTCTTTCATTGCATGTATTTATAATTATCCTCACTATATTATGCAGATTGAAGATCGCCGAATTGAAGAAAAGACAAATCGGTGATATTGGGTTCGTTAACACATATCTCATAGATGCAACTGAGGTTGAACATCGTCCCGAAGATACCGAGGCCAACTTGCTATGATCATTCAAAAAAATGAAAACAAAGATATAATACTCTTTCCTTACAACTTCAAGTGAGTGTTACTGTCTTGTGCATATTCGGTTTCCCTTATATATTAGTCCAGGTTATAGTAATGTAATTGATGAGTTATGCATGCGTGTGCAGTTTCCACTATATTCTCCTAGAGATTAGGCTTGAGCAGGGAGTAGTAACCGTCTTGGACTCTAAACGAAAAGATCCCCAGGAGTATGCGGACATGACTGAAATCCTCAAGAAGTAAGTTAAATCGATCATTATCCACCATATCAACAACTTTGTTCATTTCCTGATATCAAGTAATTGTTTTCTTTGTCCGGCAGGGTTTGGAGAAAATTCACCAGAAAAGTTCCGGGACTGCCGAAGGAGCTGGAATTTAGACACCCGAAAGTAAGTACTATAGTAGCATGTTCCGCGCATCTCCTAGTGATTCAAGCGCTAGTTTCATCAATACCATTTAGCATTATTGTTTATCAGTTTGATTGACCTCTATTTCTTGTAAAGTGGTTGTGGCAGGAACAAGGGAATGATTTCTGTGGATACTACGTCTGCGAGTCCATCCGCCACACGACCTGTGAGCGGGGCAGGTACTCTGACGAACAATATGAAGTACGTAAATAACAACATTCACAATTTTATTTTATTACCATCATTTGTGTTGAGTTTCATTCATTCATATATATATGTATTGACCCCCTTCTTCAAATTAGATGTTTCAGAAGCGGGATGAACTCCTAGCACCAGCTCGCATGCAAGCAATTCAAGAGGAATTGACGGCATTCTTTCTTGACCACGTGATCGCTGAAGACGGAGAATACTATGTGGACCATGAGTCCGTATGATTATATTTATAAGAGATAATTATTGTATATATGTAGCCGGTAGTGTCGCATAGATATACGAGAACTTGTTGTTCGACCAATCTCTCGGAGAAGGAGAGGTGGTCGATATCACTTCTCTCTGTATGCATATATGTTCATGACGATCTTCTGTTTCCTTCGTTTGCTTACTAGCTAGCTAGCGTGTCTAGTCCTCTCTATACGTATGTATAGTACATAGCGTCGACCAAGCACGGACATAAGAGATGACACTTCTCTCTATTAATTATAGCTAGCTAACACAATATATGAAACACCTAAATTAACCCCCCAAAACCCCCAAACACCCCCCCTTTCAAAAAAAACAAAAACCCCAAGCACAGAAATGCTGACGCGTGGATGCCTATTGATCCCGGTTGGTGCCACCAACGGGGACCAAAGGGTCTCCTGCCTGGGCTCCGCGCACAGGCCACGTGGAGGCCCATCTGTCCCGGTTCTGAATTGAACCGGGACTAAAGGGACAGGGCATTAGTACCGACCCTTTAGTCCCGGTTCTAGAACCGGGACAAAAGGCCCTTACGAACCGGGACAACAGGCCATTTTTCTACCAGTGCCTCATGATCGATGAACTAAGTTCGATACAACTTGGACTAGAGGCTTCAATTCTAACTATCTAAAAAATGACATCTATACAACAGAATAAATTCTAGTCTCATAGTTGCCAAGTTCCCAGTTGGGAAACGCGATCCTGTTAAATCAGGGACGATGAGCCCGGGTCGATCAGTCCTTCAAGAAAGTAAAAACAGATTAAGGAAAGAGTGCAATATCGCTACAGTTATGGCCACGGAATCGTATATCGAAAGCAAAAACAGATTAAGGCAAGAGCAAATTAAGGAAATCCATCTGGTATTAGAGGAGCACTGTAATTTTACATCCTTTCTGGCTTTCTGTTCCTCAATTATCTCCCCTACAGTTACGACCATGGTGTTTTTTTTTTATTCCTCGTACCTGCAACATCTGTTTTCTTCATGGGAACACGTACCGGCGGTCGAATCCTCCCGCGCTTGATCCTGATCCTCGATTGGGGTCTATGAACCCGGGACACAGGATGCGGCATCAACCCGCATTCCCGGCTACTATGGTTAGTCTTATAGCAGCAGATTATATCATGCAAACAAACAACGTGGCTGACAAATACAAAAACGAATGACCCGTCGACTTTTAATGACATCGGTCACTAACCTTGAAAATATTGCAGAATCCAAGACCAATCCGTTCTTCAATATCAGGGAGTGTTTCTCAGAGAGCCTTCGAAAATGCTTCGTTACCAACGCTAAACAACTTGGATAAAACATCTTTGCTAGCAGCAGCTGTGACTACTCCAGAGGATTGCCATTGAACAAAACACCACTGATCTGAAAAAGCATGTGCGGGTTTCAGATAGATATAATGTCGAGCATCAACGAAAATCAGAAGCAGATTGCACTAACCAAACCTCCTCTCCAAAGTCATGTTTTCCTCTGCAAGCAAGTCATAGAGCATACAAAGTGCATGTGCCTCACATTTTCCTAACATATGGATGCCCGGCACATCTCTTGACAACTTCTGACACAAGCCGAGCGACAAGACAACGTGTAATATGATACCAGCCATGATGCAAAGGGCCCAAGTCCTCACTAATGGGTTTGCGTGAGATAAATTCTTGTGGACTATGTTAATGTAAAGTAGAGCTTCGTTCTAGCGCCTGCAGCAACAACAAGATTTCATTTACAATCTCTTCCAACAGCAAACGCCAATCATTACGGAAAGAAATAAGCTTCTTGTTTGGAATACAACAGTTGAGCATGATTCAAACTTAAGATATTTGTCTACCGCATCCAAAAGGATTTCCTTGGTCCAATTCAAACATGGACGAATTTGCATCTGCCCGTATTGTTCCTCCTGTTTCACAACCTACCCCTGCCACATAATCTACTACTCCTACTTAGGATCAAATCATGGACAAACAGCAGCAATCTCCACACCGTATGATCTGGCTCGAAGTAATCACATGCAGAGAAGAATTCGCGTCAGTGCCCATGCGCCGCCAACACTCACAACGCCGCTGCGCCTCTCGCCTGAAGCCCGAACATCCCCGCCCTCTCCCAGGACAGGCACGCCTGACCCGCTCTCTCCGGCCGCGACGGCGAGGCTGGGCGACGGGATCTCGGCGGCCGCCGCGCGTTGCTTCGGGCCTTCGAAGCGATTAGGTTTTAATCCACGTTTTTTTTCTTCTAAAAATTAGGTTTTAATCCACGCTAACCTGGGCCCGGGCCCTGGTCTGGGCCGCGTTTCCTTTGGGCCCGCGTCCATCTGCGGCATTTTTAAGCACACGGGGCACTCCTGTACAGAGGCCTTTCTCCTCTTGCCTGGATCCCTACGCCGGCCGTCTCTCCCCACGAACCTCACGCCGAAGAGTAGCCTCCGCTGGCGCCGCATCTCCCGTCCTCCGCGACAACCAGGCGTGCACCCTTCTCCACTTCCCTTGCAGTCTCGCCGCGCCACCCGCGCAGACCGGCTCGAGGTCAGTGAGCAGGGGATGTGGCGGCCGCCGGGGGGATGGCGCATCGGTTCGTCTCCGTCGTTCCCCAAACCTACGAAGAGTACGGAGACGGTGCGCTGATGGAGACTCGCGGCGGGGCGAGAGGTTACTCCGACCGGCTGCCGGGCTACTACGGGTAAGGCAGATCGTACATGATGATGCTGTTGAAACATTTCTTGAGAACACACAACTAACATCAGTGTTAATTTTTTGTTTCGAATTTTGACTTGAAATTTCGTGACAACCTACACATCATCGATCTGAGGGCTTGGCCGCAAGTTTTAGGTGGTGCCACTTTGCTGCCGATGCAAGACCCCTTTTCCTCCTTCCTATAGGCTCCTCGTGGCTGCTTTTGGAGGAGATCGCCGTCAATGAGCGGCGGCACCTCGTCCGGCCGCGGCAGCGCACTTCCTCCTGGCGCTCAGCCCTGCACCAGGTACTTCGCCGCCTACATGTAATAACTAATAACGACGTGCAAAAACTTATGTTTGTTCGGCATTTCAACGAGGCAAGAAGCCACGGTTGCCCTTTTCCCCACTCAAATGTCATTTACTACTGCGCCTTTTCAATTAATACAGTGTGATTTATGGACCTCTTTAACTTGTATTTTTTTCCCGGTTTTTAATATTACCTTATAATTCTGTTTGTTCCGCATTTCAAACTACACTTCAACACGGTCCACCGCTTTTACGCTTATGTACTTCTCAGTTTCATGTCTCTATACAGTGTATGCAATGTGACAACGGCGGCGAATTTCTCACCACTTCCCTACGTGACCTCTTCTCTCGTTATGGCGCATCCTTTCAATTTCCATGCCCTCACACTTCACCACAAAATGGCAAGGTCGAACGTCTCATACGCACCACCAACGACATTCTTTGCGTTCTTCTCATACATGCTAACCTAGCATCCCCATTTTGGGTTGAGGCCCTTCACTCTGCCACCTATGTTCTCAACCGCTGACCATCCTTCTTCATCTCAACTTGGTATCAGACGCATCTGCGATCTTTCTCACATCCGATATGAATCATCTTCTCCGGCGCGTGCGCACGACCGACCTCAACTCCTCATCACCTGTCAGCTGCCCGTTCGCCGCCATTTTGGTGACTCGTGCAGTCGTGCTGCTTCGGCCGTTGATTGTGGAAAGGGGGTCGCACCTGCCGTCGCGGTCGCTGCCTCTTTCTCTTTGGCCGCCCAACGGCCTCCCTTGCGGCTCTCCTGCGACCATCCTCCGCACTTAAGGCAGCACCTTGGTCCCGTGCCTGAACCTGGGTGGCGGTGGCCCCATGGTGCGTTGTATGGATTGCACTGACACCGGCCCGTTCTCCATCGCCAGCCTACCTCCGTCCATCACTCATCACTTCCAGTCCAAGCTGGAACTCGAGCCCGGTGCTTACTCCAAATGGCGTCAGCTATTCTACTTCATTTGTTGCAAATACAATGTCCAACATCACCTCGAGGCCATCGTGGATCCCACCCACGAGAGTGTCGTGTGGCGCAATGACGACCTCACTATCGTCCTCTGCATGTATGGTGTCATCGTCAAGGAGCTGCAGGACCTGGTGACGTCGCCAACAAGCACCGCCTAAGACGTCTGGGCTCAACTTCATCTCCTGGACAACAAATTGGGTTGTGCCATCATCCTCGTCGCGAGTTTCGGAACATGGTGCAAGGCGATCTCTCCATCGCCGAGTACACCCGCCGCCTCAAGGTGCTCGCCGACGCTCTCGATGACATCGGTGAACACATCACCAACCAGACCGTCACGCTACAACTCATCCGGGGGCTTAGCCGTAAATTTCAGGTGATGGCTACCTTGCTCCCGACGCAAGACCCATTCTCCTCCTTTCTCTAGTCTGGAGAGAGTGGCGATCTCCTCCAAGAGCAGCCGGGGGCGAGCCTGGAGAGAGTGGCCATCACTTGAAACTTGCGGCTGACCCTTCAAATGAGTTTCAACGTGAGGGTTTGATCGGTGATGTGTTCGCCGACGTCACCTAGCGTGTCGGCGAGGGCCTTGAGGCGGCGGCTGTACTCGGTGATGGAGAGGTCGCGTTGCACCATGTTGTGGAACTCGGCGCCGAGGATGATCGCGCGGCCGGGTTGGTTGTCCTGGAACAGGAGATGGAGTTGAGCCCACATGTCGTAGGCGGTGCTTGGTTAGCGATGTCACCACGTCCTGCAGCTCCTCGGTGGTGACATCATACATCCAGAGGAAGATGGTGAGATCGTCGTTGCGCCAGACGGCTCTCTAGTGGGCAGGATCGGCGGCGAGGTGATGTTGGACATTGTATTTGCAACAAATGAAGTAGAATAGCTGACACCATTTGGAGTACGCACCGGGCTCAAGTTCCAACTTGGACTGGAAGTGGTGAGCGATGGACGGAGGTAGGCCGGCGGTGGAGGACGGGCCGGCGTCAGCGCAGTCCAGGGCACCATGGGGACGCCACCACCCAGGTTCAAGCACGGCGTCAGTGCTGTGCGGAGGATGGCCGCAGCAGGAGCCGCAGGTGCGACCCCCTTCCCCTGTATTGATCTTCTCGATGTACGTATATATACAGTTTAACGAGAGAGAGATAAGGGGGGTCGGGTAAGAGTAGGACGACACTGGCCGGAATAGCCAGGCATGCAGGACATGCGCTCGCACATAGTGCACTAGCTGTCAGGGCTCCTGGAGAACCGGTCTTGATAGTTTGCCACTGGAAGAGTGTTGCATGCATATTCCAACATGTTTCGAGGGGAGATTAAGGAAAGAGTTCACCACACTTGATTACGTCATAGGCAGGGGGGTTATATTTATATACAGTTGATGCCGCACCTGGCCTAGCTAGTGGAGATCATGAGGTGGCCACTACTCCAGGATGCCGTATGTGCAAGGATATACAGGTGCACATACGGTATTGTCTACATACTCAACAAAAAAACATTTGTTTTTTCCTAATATTGCGCAAATACTGTGTATTTCTGACCTGCAATACTGTTTCATTCATGGTAGTTCCTTTGGATTTAAATTAAACAAATCCTGACTTGATAATGTTTTTAGGTACGGACTAGACTACTGAGGCTAATTCCCTCTATTAGATGGACACAAAGCAACACATGTTATGTCAGTTTTCTTGGCTGATGATATCTAGTCCTCAGATTCGTGGCAACTGTTATAGAAGAATCTGCAAAATTGATACACAATCCTGTGATCTTGGGCCTGCCATGTATAAGATTTCCCTTGGGCCTAATTTTCGAACTATGTATATCCTTTGCTGTTTGAGCAATGCTCTATAGCAAATTATATTGCCGCAGGAGTTGTAAATAGAAATATCCGTCGGTCTTTGTGCATCCATAGTTCGGTCTGTACAAACTTTAATTATGTATCGCATCCGTAGTTGTATATATCGCCATCTAGCAATCATAAGAATTTGCTAGTTCAGAATAACCTCGTGATATCATGCACTCTGTACACAGATAGCATGCACAGAGGTTTACATTTTCCGACCGGGTATTTTTTTCCCTGACCTAGCAAATGACTTGAAACATCAAGCAGATCAAAGCTCTGCAGGTAGAGTTGTTCTCTGTCTTTATGGTCTCAGTTTAGAATATAAAAATATCTAAGCTCAAGGGACATGCATTGTGCCCCAACTGCATGCCTTCCCTATATAATGTGTAGCATGTAATGTTATAATCGAGTAAAGAGAACCCACACCATCCTTGGATGTTATTGTTGGGTTGTGAGAGCCTTAACTGACAACTAGTACATTGATCTTAAGTGACCAGTTGGCCTGCTTGAGCTAGCTATGAAGCCTATGACACCCCTTTAATCAAGCTGGCAGGGCAGGGCAACAGTTTTAGTGGACCACCCCCACTAACAGATGTTGATTGTGCCAGTAGGATGTTTGTTTTAACAGTTAAACAGAGTGAAACCAGTGGGTGATGGTGACGATTTAGTTAACCTTGCCTATGATGGTTGTATATCCAAAGGGACGACATACTTAAGCAAAAAGAGGAAAAGGCCGCGGGTGCCATGCTCTTCATCAGGCTTCTTTCCGGGCATCGTTTGAACTTGGCCACGTGTGTGTATTCAGGAATGTCACCAGGCTGTGCTACTCCTTCATAAAAATAGTCTACTTGCTGGTGCTCGAGATGACAAAGGCAGCCCTGCAATCAGAGATTTCTATAACAGCCAATTAACTGCAAGGTCTCAATTCTTGATACGTCATTCAACTTTAGTTTTAACCACAAGCATATACGTGATTGGTATACACCACGATTACAGTTGTCATATCAAGTTTCTATTTAAAATGTGATAATTCTGTCATGACAGTGCAGTCGAAATCCTTATGATGACATGACAATACTTGCTAAGCTTGAAAGTGTCATGACAATACTTGCTAAGCTTGAAAGTGTCTACACAGTATTTATCCTACTCCATTCGAGCACTTCTTAATTTTATTGTGACAAATTCTTATATCTTACCATTGTTACTGCTTACAGTTTGTTTTCATCGTCGAGCAAGGTCTGCCCATTCTTCCAAAGTCTCCATTTGCAGAGTCTGCAGAGCAGTTTTCATTACAGTTTTTTTTACGTATTAGCACCTCTTTTTCACTAAACCCTATTCTCATTCATGCAGTATCTCATCAGTTCATTCTGTAGGTGACCCAGCAGGAGCCCATGGGAAGCCGGGAAATGGTTACGTGTATGGTGTCGGGCATCCGTGTGGACTCCCCCGCTGGGACCTGGAGAGAGTTGAAGACGCTTTCAGTGCCAAACAAGCAAAGATGATTTCGCTCTGAGGCTGGGCATAGAAATCAACCTATCGAAGTGGCTGTTGTTAGTCTCTTGTCATCCTTAATCTGATTTACTGAGCATTTGCAGTGGTAGGGATAATGCCATGTCATTGCAATTTCGATACAAGTTTCTGCAAAGCAAAATTCGTTCGTCCCTGATTGGCCTCAACATACAGTTTTCTTCTTCTTTCGACCTTGTAAATTTTGTTTGAAGCCCCGACCAGAGAAGAATCTCCAGGTGGCAAATCATAGCGAGTTTTGTTGGTATGAAATTTGAGCTGAGAAATCAAAACTGAGGACTATGGTCAGCAATGTGCCACATACCGTTGCTTCAGTATCCAGCAAGCCTGCAGGTAGCCATCCCTGCGTGGTTGTCCCAACAAAGTCACCAAGACAATCAGGTTACAAGAGAGTTATGTCGCATATTCCTGCGTTTGTTATCATATTCAGCTACAAGGACTTGGAACAGAATCAAGGGTCTGCAGTCATAATTGTCGGTGTGTATCAAATCAGTGGCGACCAGCGTAAATCGCCGCAAATTTGCCGAGATCAGTTCGAGCTGCATCATGTTACCGTGCAACGGATCCGGTGGTTTGTATTCTGATTACCATCGCCCCACATGGTTTTTGAAAAAACAAAATGAGCGTTGTCATAGGCCTTGCAAAGTGCAAAAGGCGGGTCATCTATGGCGAAGTTCAGGGCTTCAGAGGACACTATGGGCAGCTGGTAGCTACAAGCTGGTCTCCGGGGAATACAGGCTGCCAATGTGGAATCACAAATTAGGTATGCAGAGAAAAGAATAATGTGTGCCGCTTATTTTCCAAAGAAACAAAAAGATGTTCTGCTTTCAAGGCATGGGCCCGCCCGTCTACAACAGCGTAATGCCGTAACAATCAATTGCAATTTTTGTGTCAAAATTAGCATGTAGTTTGATGGAATGTGGGTTGTGCATTTGTACTGTGAATGGATATGCTTGCACCACCGTGTAGTTTTTAGCCAGCTGCCAAGTAGGTTTCTGTAGCTGTTGTGACTTGTGACTGGCTCCAGATTATGTGCTCATTGTCGTACTACCCGAAGAAATCAGGGAGTAACTCAAGGTTAGAGACATTATTGTAATCTTAATTTAATTATTATTTAATCTTAATTTAAGGTTATGTCAAGCATGTACTAGTTGATGCGATGACATGATCACATAATTTTTATTTCAAAAAGGGTTTCCATTATTTTTATTTTGCATTTGATGAACATTACACAGTACGATGTAAAGTCTAACCCTCCTTTATGGAGGGAGTACTAGCCATATTTCTGAGAGCTACGTCCACGACGAAACAAAATAGTCAAAGTATAGCAAAATTTAACATAAGATTACCACTCCAGAGTTATTAATCCAAGAATGAAAACAATAAAAGATAAACAGTCCAGATTGATAGTCCATGACAATCTAGATAAACTAATTCAATACAAAATTACAGCAACAGGCTAGAATTTAACTAAATCTAGAACCATAACAGATCAATAATCCGGATTAGTTGTCCAATGTTACAATCCCAAAAGTTAATATTGCATACAGTCCACATAGGAACCATTCAAAGTTCACATAAGCCCAACAGACAACCAGGGAGAGTGATATCTTCTTGCTACTTCTTCACAAATTAAGGACGACCGGTCCAGTACTATCACAGAGATATACAAACTGAAACTAGCAAGATTTTCAAGTCAAAAGCAGATAAATCTCATGCCCTTTTCTATGGCATGGCTAAATGTTTAGTTCGGCCAAGACATATGCATATAAAAAGCATCAAGGAAGAATTAATGCAACTTGTTTGAAAGTATCTGATGAAAATAGGAATACCCCACGCGTTGCTTCGGAAATTGGTTGATAACATGAGAACCAGAATTAAAAATGCATATGACTTATTATATTTGATTATGTATAGTTGTAACAATACTCATTTAATAGAAGTAGAATAATTAAATGAAAAACATTTCATCAATGGTTGAATGTTGTGGTGGTTCTTTTTCCAAGCATGATTACATGTTAAGGTAGGTCTTATCACATTCATAATTGTATAGTGAGATGGTATGTTTACATGTTGAGATAAATAAGTTAGTTGAGATAACTCTCTTACGTATATAAGGAGCACACACATGTAAATAATAATGTAAAATAGAAAGCGACTGGTTTCGGAACGCGATAGACATGCTCTTTATAAGAATAATTTTGTATGTTTTAACTCCAAGCAAAGTGGATAAGATAAGTATGGTATACAGAGACATGACAATGAAAAAAAACCCGCTACATTCCTAAAATATAGGTAAAACTGAGAGTATAAATATGCTGGGGAAAGCAAGGCACGAGAAAATCTTAAAGTCATGCTTGGTATAAATGCATCCTACTATGAGCACATACATAGCATGTCATCAACCAGCTGCCTAGCCTCCGCATCTGGCAATCTCAGCATCACGTTGTTCCTAAACGAATTAAGATGGTAATGGTATCAATATAACATTATGCCTCTATCCAAATTAATTAAAATTGTAATGGAATCAACATAAAATGGTGGTGCTTCAAAAAATAAGACTAAAACAAATTGCATTGAGCGAGATTAGCATGTTGCTGTATCAAGGAGAGAAAAATCAAAAGTATTCAAGTACCTAAGACTGATTTGCAAAAGTTATCATGGTCTCTATAAAAGCCGTTGTCACACAGATGCATTCCTACTCACACATGTCAACAACGACAAAATCTCCAGTCGCTTACAGTACTTCCTGGCCATCTGCGACAGAACCACTGGTGGAGGGGGCCATGCTGTCGTGGGTTTGTCATGGCAGATGTCCTCGTGAAAGGACTTATTCGTGGAGCCATCGCTACGGGTTAGCTTGAAGGGGTTAAACTGGACAAGGGACACGAGGGATTTTATACTAGTTCGGCCCCTTCGATGAAGGTAAAAGCCTATGTCTAGTTGTGATTGGTATTGCTGGGGTTTCGATAACTAGGGAGCGAATCCGCTTTGCCTGGCTTTCGAGTTGTTGTCTGTTGTCCCTAAACCGCCGCCGGGTCGTCCCTTTATATACATAGGTTGACGCCCGCCGGTTTACAGAGTCCCGAGGCCAGATCATAAACGTGTCCGGCTCGGTCTCTATTCTTTCTAACTTACAATACAAGTCACATGAAATAGTCGGTTTACATCTACATGCCTTAACTCGCCTTTGGGCCTTGGGCCTTCGTAAAGCGCCACCATCCTCACGTCTTCATGGGCTTCTATATTCATGGATTTAACCCGGCCATTCCTAGCCGGTTTACCTCCAGTAGTCATATCCCCAACATTAGGCCCCAGATTGATTTGAACTGGTTCATGTCAATCTTCAATACTTTAGAAAAATTCTTGCCCTGGCACCTTCGTATAGATCTGGTAAACCGCCGTGATGTCATCCTTTAGATCCGTAGTAAACCGCCATGACGTCATCTATTCGTTGAAGCCGAAGATACCCTTCATTAATGAATATCCAACCATCGAGGCGACACCCTTATTAATTATCCATTTGCACTGGTCGCTTATCTCTTCGCCTTATAAATAGGCCCAAGGGCCATTCCCTTTTCCCCTTCGTCTCCTTCGCTTCTTCTTCCTCCTTGCGACTCCCCTGCAAACGAGCGCCGCCGCCGTCGCCGATCTTCGCCTCCGCCTCTCCGTCGGCCGCTGCATCAACCTGGTTGCACCAGAAAGCCGCGACGTACCTCCGCTGCTTCAACAGCCGCTGTAAGTCCTTTCCTTTCCTCCTTTGTAGATCTGTCTAGGGTTTCCTTGTTCATCAAAGTTCATCGAGGCTCCGACACTGTTCTTCCCCGTTCCTCCTTAGTCCATGGATAAAACCCTCAAGCTTGATATATTCCGTGTAATGGCTTATCTTCTTTTACCACAACAAACCCTTATGCGCATAAAAACTGATCTGGACCTTTGTGAACCGCTTCAGGACCAACCTTTTTAGGCCTAAATCTTTTTGCTTTCCTGTCTTACGGTAGATCCAAAATTTCCATGCAACCTTGTGAAACCTGTTTTACCTTACTTAGTCGTTCTTACCTTAGATCTGTATCCTCTTTATCACATAGGCGGTTTACCTTTGTAGAAAGCAATCTATCACATACCATTAGTCCCCTTGTAAATCGGTAATCCCTTTATCTCCGTTGTCATACTCCAGTTTAACAGTATGCATATACCTTTGTTCCGTTATTGCTTTGTCATTCATTATTGTATCAGCCTCCGGTTTATGAAATTTACATACTTGTATATCTTTATCCCATTGTACCTTATGCACCACCATGAATGAATTGTTAAATCAGTACTTCTTTTCAGCCTTTCACTTGCAATGGCCAAGCAGTTTTATGCCTGCAACTGGGCTCCCTCCTGGGTTATCGAAGAACATCTTAGTGGAATGGTCAAAATTGGTACCTTACCAAAAAAGAGTGAGATCCGATGGCGAGTTCCTGGACCGGAGAACCCTCCTACTCCCTAGCAGGGTGAAGCAGTGGTATTTGTTGATCACATAGGTCGTGGCTTCAAACCGCCCGGGTCAAAGTTTTTCCGGGATGTGCTTGCCAGTTTTCAACTCCACCCTCAAGACATCGGACCCAACTCGATATCTAATATATGCAACTTCCAAGTCTTCTGTGAAGTGTACTTACAAGAAGAGCCAACAGTTGAGTTGTTCCGAGACTTCTTTCGTCTGAACCGGCGTACTGAATTCGTAGACGGTCCCAACACTGAACTTGGCAGCGTCTCCATTCAGAAAAGGAAAGAAGTTGAATTTCCTCATGCTAAGCTGCACAGTCACCCCAAAGACTGGAACCAAACTTGGTTCTATTGTAAAGATACCTCCCCTGAAGATGAGAACCCTCTGCCGGGTTACCATGCTCACCGGCTCGCCAATACTCATCCACTGCCGCAACGTCTAAGTGCCCAGGAACGGGCCTCGTATGCCCCTCAACTCGCCAAGCTCCGAGCCTTTATGGCCAACGGTTTGTCAGGTGTAGACTTTGTCCACTGCTGGATATCCTGGAGCATCCTGCCATTAAGTCGCTGCACCGGTTTAATGTGTGAGTATACTGGCAACGTAGAAGACTCTCAGCGCCATATCAACATACAACTAACAGACGAAGAAGTAACAGAGTTTGTCAAAAAGATATTGAATGAATCGGAGGCTGTCTGTCGCCAAACCGTATTAAACCCCTTTTATACTAAAAACAAACCGCCTGCTGTAAGTATTATCCTCCGCTTTACACTTGATATCCTTGTACTGTATAAGCTTTGAATATCCTTTGCCCCTCTTTTAAACAGGGTGATGATCCGTTCTGGAAAAGGAAGCCTCAGGAGAAAGTGGCAAAGCCTTCCCGTCCTAAAACAAAAGCCATCAAGAAAACCTCAAAGCGGAAGGCAGCTGGAACTGGATGACGACCCGGATGAACCGGAAGTTGAGGTAGAACTTGATTCACTTTGTTCCCTTTTCTTGTATCTCATTGACAATGATATTTATCCGGAGGACGTGGAGGGCAGCCAAGGTGACGATGTAGAGGTAATTACCCTTTCCTCCGGTTCAGACTCTGTGCCAACACAAAAAATCCGTCAAGCAGTCCGGAAAGTAAGCTTTTCTCATCCTCTTGCTCATTTGGACCCAACATTTATTTTGAAGACGCAGCAGCACGAGGCTCGCCGCACCACCCGGCATAGCGGCCAACAGGTCACGTCCGCCGGTTTACCTGACACCCCGGTTCGAAAGCACTGATCTGAGGTCTCACGCACTTCTGACAATTCTTATCCCAAGGCAGGTTATTTCCGACAACCTCTTAATCCGTCCGATTCGAATTATCAGGTGACACCTCCCTCATCCTCTGGCGAGTCAACAGTGACCCAACTTCCTCCTCTCAAAACTGTAGCTGGGTAAGTACTTGAACCCCTTCTTTGAATGTTTCAATACTTTATATGCTATGCTTAACTTTCGCATCTTTTTCTGTTTTTAGAGCCAAAGCCAGACCCCAGCAAGAAGGCTCGGGTGAACAATCCGCTCGAAGACCAGGTGATTCTTGAATCGGAGCAAACTTTTGAACCGGAGGGTCCCAATCCTGAAGCTACCTTTGATGAGCCACCTGAGGGAGTCCTGGATTTGGGGGTCTCCGGACAGCCGGACTATATCCTTTGGCCGGACTGTTGGACTATGAAGATACGAGATTGAAGACTTCGTTCCGTGTCGGGATGGGACTCTACTTGGCGTGGAAGGCAAGCTAGGCAATACGGATATGTATATCTCCACCTTTGTAAACCGACCTTGTGTAACCCTAGCCTCCTCCGGTGTCTATATAAACTGGAGGGTTTTAGTCTGTAGGACAACATACAATCATACCATAGGCTAGCTTTTAGGGTTTAGCCTCTTTGATCTCGTGGTAGATCAACTCTTGTAATACTCATATCATCAAGAACAATCAAGCAGGACGTAGGGTATTACCTCCATCAAGAGGGCCCCTGGGTAAACATTGTGTCCCCTGCCTCCTGTTACCATCCACCTTAGACGCACAGTTCGGGACCCCCTACCCGAGATCCGCCGGTTTTGACACCGACATTGGTGCTTTCATTGAGAGTTCCACTATGTCGTCACCATAAGGCTTGATGGCTCCTTCGATCATCACTAGCGATGCGGTCCAGGGTGAGGCTTTCCTCCCCCGACAGATCTTCGTATTCGGCGGCTTCGCACTGCCGACCAATTCGCTTGGCCATCTGGAGCAGATCGAGAGCTACGCCCCTGGTCATCAGGTCAGATTTGGAAACTTGAACTACACGACCGACATCCGCAGAGACTTGATCTTCGATGGATTCGAGCCCATGTTGGACGCGCCGCACAGCCGCGACGAGCATGATGTAACTCTGCCGTCGGACAATGTTCGGGAGATCGCATCCGTAACTACCCCGACCATCAATCCGGAGCAAGTCACGCCATCCGAGAGTGGAGGGATGGACCCCGCCAAGGAGGCCGCACTGTCAGTGGCGATAGAGCCGGATACTGACTTCACCCCTTACGAGATTCGTGTCGCCGAACCACTGGATTCATCTCCGGCCACAGACTCCCAGCCGGTCACATCCATGCCCGTCGAGTCCGACTGGGCGACGATCATGGAGTTCACCTCTGCGGATATCTTTCAGCACTCACCTTTCAGAGACGTGCTAAATTCATTAAGGTCTCTCTCCCTGTCAGGAGAACCTTGGCCGAACTATGTCCGGCTAGAATGGGATGCGGACGACGAAGAAATTCGCTGCCCACCCACCACCCACTTAGTAGCCACTGTCGACGACTTAACCGACATGCTCGACTTCGACTCCGAAGACATCGACGGTATGGACGACGATGCAGGAGACGAACAGGAACCACCGCCCTCAGGGCGCTGGACCGCCACCTCATCATATGATATATACATGGTGGACACCCCCAAAGAAGGCAATGGCGACGAGACAGCGGAGGATGACCCCTCCAAGAAGCAACCCAAGCGCAGACGTCAGCGGCGCCGCTCTAAGTCCCGCCATAGCAAGAGCAGTGATACTGGCACAGGAGACAATAACACTCCGGATAGCACCGAAGACAACAACAATCCCCTCCAGCATGGTGTAGAGCTAGAGGACGAACAAGCTAGCCCTCCAGAGCAGGCAGCAGACGGAGAACCGGAGGAGGACAATTACATGCCTCTCTCCGAAGACGAGGCGAGCCTCAGCGATGACGAGTTTATCATGCCTGAGGACCCCATCGAGCAAGAGCGCTTCAAGCGCCGTCTTATGGCCACGGCAAATAGCCTAAAGAAAAAACAGCAACAGCTTCAAGCTGATCAAGACTTGCTAGCAGACAGGTGGACCGAAGCCCTTGCGGCCGAGGAGCATGAACTCGAGCGCCCATCCAAGAGTTACCCAAAATGTAGGTTGCTACCTCACCTCGAGGAGGAAGCATTGAAACCTCATTCACCAGTATACGATGCGGCTGACCGGCCACTACGCGGCCGAGCCAGAGAGGCATTTCAGCCTAAAGTTCAGACCGCACCCCGTCGCCACTCAGTCAAAAATACTAAGGCCCGGGGCAACACAAAGGACTTGCGAGACATCTTGGACGGTAAGGGAAACATCGCAAGGTCAATATACGGGACACGGGCACATGCGCCCACACGGGACGATGATTGTCGCGTCGGATACACCAAGAGTAAATCCGTCCGGGCCGAATACAGCAGACAAGACTCATACGAACTATGTCGGGATATAGCCCGGCACAGAGGTGCCGCACACCCCCTATGCTTCACTGATGAAGTTATGAATCATGAATTCCAGGAGGGTTTCAAACCCGTAAATATCGAATCATACGATGGCACAACAGATCCCACTGTATGGATTGAGGATTTCCTCCTTCACATCCACATGGCTCGCGGTGATGATCTACATGCCATCAAGTACCTCCCACTAAAACTCAAAGGACCAGCTCAGCATTGGATTAATAGCTTGCCAGCAGATTCCGTCGGCAGTTGGGAGGATCTGGAAGACGCATTTCTTGACAACTTCCAGGGAACTTACGTGCGGCCATCGTATGCTGATGACTTGAGCCACATAACCCAGCAGCCAGGGGAATCGGCCAGACAATTCTGGACACGGTTCCTGACTAAGAAAAATCAAATTGTAGACTGTCCGGATGCAGAGGCCCTAGCGACATTCAAGCATAACATCCGCGAGGAGTGGCTCGCCCGCCACCTCGTCCAGGAGAAGCCGAAATCTATGGAAGCCCTCACAACACTCATGACCCGCTTTTGCGCGGGCGAGGACAGCTGGCCGGCTCGCAGCAACAACACATCGATGAATCCGGACACCTCGGATACCAAAGATGTTAATGGTAGGCAGCGTTGTAATAGACCAAAGCGCCGCAATAACGGCGATAACACCGAAGATACGGCAGTTAATGCCGGATTCAGAGGCTCTATATCCGGTCAGCGGAAAAAGCCATTTAAAAGAAATACTCCGGCTCCATCCAGTCTGGATCGCATACTGGATCGCTCGTGTCAAATCCACGGCACCCCCGACAAGCCAGCCAATCACACCAACAGAGAATGTTGGGTGTTCAAGCAGGCCGGCAAGTTAAATGCCAAGAACAAGGAGAAGGGGCTGCATAGCGATGACGAGGAGGAGCCCCGGCCGCCGAACACAGGAGGACAGAAGGGGTTTCCCCCACAATTGAAGACGGTGAACATGATATACGCAACCCACATTCCCAAGAGGGAGCGGAAGCGTGCACTAAGGGACGTCTATGCGATGGAGCCCGTCGCCCCGAAGTTCAACCCATGGTCTGCTTGTCCGATCACCTTCGATCGCAGGGACCACCCCACTAGCATCCGTTATGGCGGATCCGCCGCACTGGTCCTAGACCCCATCATTGACGGATTTCACCTCACTCGAGTCCTTATGGACGGCGGCAGCAGCCTGAACCTGCTTTAGCAGGATACAGTGTGAAAAATGGGTAATGATCCCTCGAGGATCAAACCCAGCAAAACCACCTTTAAAGGCATCATCCCAGGTGTAGAGGCCCATTGCACAGGCTCAATCACATTGGAAGTGGTCTTCCGATCACCAGATAACTTCCGAAGCGAAGAGTTAATCTTCGGCATCGTCCCGTTTCGCAGTGGCTATCATGCACTGCTCGGACGGACAGCATTTGCAAAATTCAATGCAGTGCCGCATTACGCATACCTCAAGCTCAAGATGCCAGGACCTCGCGGGGTCATAACAGTAAATGGAAACACAGAACGCTTGCTCCGTACGAAAGAGCACACTGCGGCCCTTGCAGCAGAAGCACAAAGCAGCTTGTTCAGGCAGACCACCCATTCGGTGTTACAGCCCCGGACACCTTCAAGCGAGTCCGGAACAAGCTGCAACAGGATCGCCTGGCACGATCAGAGCTCGCCTAGCAACTCGTCCCCCGTCCCAGTCCTGGTGAAGCGACGAAATCCGTGCCGCGCGTACATAACTACGCATTGAAAATACCATGGACATAGACGGGGGCACAATCAGGACACGCCCCGCATTGTGGCTTAACCACACTAGGGGCTGTATACCTTTGACATTCCTTTTCTCTTTCAGGGCCTAACTCTTTGGAAGCCCTTTCTAGCAGTACGATTGTCGGACACATTCCGGAAGTAACAACCAAGGCGGCAAGAAGCTAAGATGAACACGGGAACCGCCAGGTGGTCTCTAGTAATACTTGATATACCCGCTTTTCACTATTTATGAGTAGCTTGCCCTGGGATAGGACATTTCAAAATTGTGCTACTTTATGCTTATAGCACTACTTGTACCAGTACGCTTCGACGTATTATTCAAATAATAATGCATATCATTAATCTGTCATTGCATTATTTAAGTCTTTTTATTTCTCTTATAAGTCCATTTATGACAATCTGCACCCGCACATTCGGGTACGGTCAGTACGCCAGGGGCTCTCGTTTACCCCATAATACGGAGCAAGAAGTCCGAACACTTTCGACAATGCGACACCCCGAACTTATAGCATTATATGCATCAGTTCCGAATCATGTCTTTGGTCAAATGTTGGGTTGCCCGGCTCCCATGCTTTGGTACCTTACGTTCCGCTATATCGGCTAAGGTAGCGGTGGGAGAACTACTGCGATTGTGTCCCGGTTCTTCCGGATGAGCACCTCAGTAGAGAAAGCCAAAAGCCGACTGTCATGACAAGGCAAGAGACTGGTTGCTATTTGAGAGGTCTCAAGTCCTTAAAGACTTTTTCCGCTTCGGGAAAGGAGTCGACGTTGTCCGGCTTAGGCATGTATAGCGCCCCAAATTCGGCCCTCCGAATACCAGGGGCTTCACCAAAAATTTAAAATCGTAGACTTCTATGGCTAAGTGAGAGTGATAAAGCATTATAGTCCGATTGTCTGGTTCGTTGCGCTGAATACCTCCCTTGAAGGACCCAAAATTGGGGTAAAGTGTTCAGATTTATCCCGAACACCCCAGTACTAGTTACATGGGGGTAGAAGCCGACGACTGGCCAACTCTCAGATTTTATAAAAAGCCGCACAGAAGGTAATATTTTAAATTAAGAAAGCGTCGCATGGCGCAAACGAACTCGTTTCATATCACAGGAACACATGAGCATGTTCATTCAAAACTTACATCCTTGGCACACTCATCTGCCACTAAGCGGGAACCCTTCAAAACACTCTCATAGTAATTCTCGGGGCAGCGATGCTCCTTGCCCTTCGGCGGCCCCTCCTTCACCAGCTTCATAGCGTCCAGCTTCGGCCAGTGCACCTTCGCCCGGGCAAAAGCCCTGCGTGCACCCTCGATGCAAACGGACCACTTGATGACTTCAAGCCGTGGGCAGGCTTCCACAAGCCACCTCACCAGACCGAAGTAGCTGCCGGACAGGGGCTCGCCAGGCCACATCCGGACTATAAGGCCCTTCATGGCCTGTTCGGCCGCCTTGTGAAGTTTGACCAACTGCTTCAGCAGGTCACTCAAGGGCACGGGGTGTTCGGTCCCAGTATACTAAGACCAGAACAACTTCTCTATTTAGCTCCCCTCCTCAGCTCGGTAAAACTCCGTGGCATCCAGTACACTGCGGGGAAGATCTGCAAACACTCCTGGAGAGCTCCGAACTCGGGTAAGAAAAAGGAAAGTCTCCTTCACGTGTTTGCTTTGCATAATGAATGCCTTACCCGCTGCTATCTTCTTCACTGCATCAATCTCCTGGAGGGCCTTGTGGGCTTCAGCCTTGGCGCTCCGGACGCTTTCAAGCACCTGCGCGAGCTCGGACTCTCGTGTCTTAGAGTCAAGCTCCAAGGAATCGTGCTTTTTGGCGAGAGCCTCGAGCTCTTGCTGCACCTTGCCTACTCGTGCTTCTTGCTTCTCCCGTTCAATGTGTTCTTTGGCTGCTTTGTCTTCGGCCTCGGACAACGCCTTCCTCAGGGTCTCCACCTCGGTCGTGGCCCCTGACAAATTCATGGTGATCCCATTACTTTACACCCGAACTTCTTTTTAACTATATAGACAGGGGTATATCTTACCTTTGCTCTCTTCGAGCTGCCTCTTGGTAAGGCCGAGCTCGTCCTCAGACCGTTTCAGGTCCTGCTTCAGTGCAGAGACCTCCGCAATATGTGCGGCAGTGGCCAGCAGTGAAGCCTACACATACACATAGACATACTCTAATTAGACTCCTGAGTTATCATTTGATCCTCTATTCGGCTTTTCTTTGCGAACGCCGAACAGAGCATCAGGGGCTACTATCTATGCGGTAATATTTTCTTCTTATTTTGATTGCCTACCTCAAAGCCTGTTAGGAGGCTGGCGCAAGCTTCGGTCAGTCCGTTCTTGGCGGATTGAACCTTCTCGACGACCACACTCATGATAGTGCAGTGCTCTTCCTTGATGGAAGTGCTGCGAAGCGCTTCCAGCAAGTTGTCCGGTGCCTCTGGTTGGACAGAGGACACTGACACGGATGGTTGGCCCCCCTTGACGGGGGACCGCCTGCCAGAGCCCGAAACCATTGAAGGTTCCGGCGCAGTGTCCGGCTGGGGCCCGAACTCGAAGCCCGTAGGAGCCTCGCTCCCTTTGTACCCAGGGTCCGGGAAGTCGCCGCGAGGCGCCCCCAGGATCACCTTCCCTCGGGTCGGTGCCTTTTGGGACAACACCTCGGCGTTGTCCATGGGGCGAGGGGTGGAAGCGGTCAGAAGAGAACCGTTGTTCATATCCGACGAGTCCAAGGAGCCGCTCGACGAGGGTACGTCGAGATGAGCTTGGGACGAACTTCATAATCATGTACGGCATGAGGAAAGGTAGTACAATAAAATATACCATGAAGTACTATGGTGTCCGGACACTGACGACTTCGCCAGGGGCTTGTCCCTGGGCAGCCACTCGTCGCCGCTATCGACGGTCGTCGTGGCACAGTCCGGAGGGAGGGTCCTTCCCTTCTTGGACCCTTTGGCCTTCCCGGATGGGTCGGCCTTCCTTTTCTTGTCTCCCCCGGCTGGGGGAGAGAACTTTTCTCCTCCTCCTCCTCGTTTCCGTGGGAGGAGTACGCGTCGGAGTCATTGGACGATGAGTCCGATACAACCTTGCGCCGGAGATCCTTTCGGGTCCCCGTGGCCTTCTTCTTGGCCTTCTTTGCCGGCACCTCGTAAGGTGCCGGAGTCAGCATCTTCGTTAGAAGAGCGTCTGCCAGGATCTTCGGGCAAGGGGGCTGGACAATCAAGCTGCTCCGATGTCTCTACCCAGTCCTGTTAATGACATGGAAGCTTAGATCCAGCACATAATTAAACCGGGGCAAATAAATACCCTGAGAGACATAAAAGCCTACCGTATTGGCGCGGCGCTTTGCCCTGAGTCCGCGGTCCTCGGTGAGGGAGGGAGGCATCTCGGCGCTCTTGAACAGCACCCTCCAGACGTCCTCGTGCGTCGTGTCATAGAGCTCTCGCAGCGTCTGGTGCTTGGCCGAGTCGAACTCCCACAAATTGAATACCCGTCTTTGGCACGGAAGGATTCGGCGGAAGAGCATAACCTGGACCACATTGACAAGCTTGATTTTTCTGCTCGTCATGTTCTGGATGCAGGTCTGGAGTCCGGTCAACTCTACCGAAGAGCCCCAGGACAGGCCCTTCTTTTTCCAGGAGGTGAGCTGCGTGGGGATTCCGGATCGAAATTTGGGGGCCGCCACCTAGTTGGAGTCGCGCGGCTTGGTGATGTAGAACCACCCCGATTGCCACCCCTTTATGGTATCCACATAGGTGCCCTCGAGCTAGGTGGCATTAGGCATCTTGCCCATCATGGCACCTCAGCACTCTGCTTGTTGGCCACCCACTACCTTCGGCTTAACATTGAAGGTTTTCAGCCATAAGCTGAAATGGGGCCTGATGCGGAGGAAGGCCTCGCACACGACGATAAACGCCGAGATGTTGAGGATGAAGTTGGGGGCCAGATCATGAAAATCTAGCCCATAGTAGAACATGAGCCCGCGGACGAACGGGTAGAGAGGAAATCCTAGTCCGCGGACAAAGTGGGTAAGAAAAACTACCCTCTCATGGGGTTCGGGCATTGGGACAATCTGCCCCACACATTTGGCAGCCGGTGCGCGATATTCGCAGCCAGGTATCCAGCTTCCCGTAACTCTTTGATTTTCTCCTCCGTGATGGAAGAGACCATCCACTTGCCTCCTGCTCCATACATGCTTGGAGTGGTTTGAGAAGAAGAACGTGAGCTTGGGCTCTAGAGCTCGAGTGTGCGGGAATGGGTAAGCGAGGAGGAAGAAGGCGTGGGTGAAAAAAGTAAATCTTCATCCCTTTATAAGGGCGGAAGAGGCGATATGCCTCCCCACTTGCCTGGCAAAACCGCTTACTCCCCAGGTGCCGTAATTGATGGCGCAGTTGGGTTACCCACGTCCGTATTGATGAGAATCCCGTGATAAGGGGAACACGATCTCTGCTTTGACAAGACGTGTCAAGAAAACCGCCTCGCGATATGTGCGGAGCTGGT